>NC_050737.1:8600724-9200724 GCF_014529535.1 Bradysia coprophila
CAGGCCCACCAGTAAATTGGTAAAAATAGGTTTTGAAAATTTCAAACGTCGATGTAAATCAGAGACGATTTCGAATAAATTACTTTCTTTGTACACTATACCTTATTTTTCGAGCTCTATTGAGAACAAGGCATCAGAACAGTCGGAGCGTTTGCTGCGACTTAGCCCGTAGACCGTAATCCTATTTCGTCTACCATAATACGTGTAGCCGTAATACGACCGCAACCTATAATACGTCTACAACCCTCTAATGCGTCTGTTACCAAATGCAAGTCAAGTTTGGCATGGTCAAATTTACTGACAGTGTTCATTTTTAAAATTGCGCATAGCGCAATTACGAAAGCCGCGTACGAAGTACCCTCTCAAATAAAACCAACAATTTACGACATTATTTTAGAAACCCAAAATTTTTGCCAACTTTCTATTGGTATTCAATTATCTCTCAAATATAACAAAAACTAGCAAAATCGGATGAGATTTACTCGCTTTATGTGCAAAAAACACTTAGGCCGAGTAGCGCCTTAGTCCAAGGCCCAAATTTGAAACTTTTTTCGCCACGTTCTTTTCGGTATTCAATTACCTTCCATAAAAAACTAAATCTAGCAAATCGGATGAGACTTACTCGATTTATGTGCAAAAAACACTTAGGGCCGAGTAGCGGCCTTAGTCCAAGGCCCAAATTTGAAACTTTTTTTGCCATATTCTATTCGGCATTCAATTATCTATCAAATGAAACAAAAACTAGCAAAATCGGATGAGATTTATTCGATTTATGTGCAAAAATACTTAGGGCCTAGTACGTAGAGCCATGGAACCATCTGAACGCGCAAGTAACTCCAATACGTCAACCACAAAATAGTAACAGCATAACAGCAAGGCTGATGCAAACTCGTATACAACGGATAGTGTTTGAGCCATTTTTGAATTTTCAAATTTCTCTTTGTTAGTAGTTCTGAATACGTCGAAATGAAGTACGTTTCTGTTGTCCAAAATCAAAAACTTCCTTAAATATACTCGCCCTTGCACTGACCTTTTGTACGTACAAATTTGTAGTGGGGATGAAGGTAGAAAATTATTGACCTGCATAAAAAAGGGACGGGGATTTTACCATTTTATCTTTTTTATGGAATATTAATATTTCCTTACACTTTGTAAGTTCGTCACATTGACTGATGTTGATTGTTGCCAAAAATGATTATTGGAAAAAGGCACTTTCGAGTAAAAAAGGATTAACGCTAATTAGCCTATTTTAAAACTGGTTTCCTTACCTGCTCAAACCCATAAAACTGTCACGGAAAATTTTTTTAAATATATGTAGGTACTGAATTTATCGAAACATGAGATTGGTAAATTTCAGTAAATTTAAGTAAATTCGGCAAATAAATTGTACCAAAAATGATTTTCGGCTTGCAGTTAGTAGACAGTATCCATCCCATACACTTCGATGGATGTAGTGGTACTCGATGTAGAAGGCAAACTGTAAAATGTGAGTATCTTGTCTTAGAATCTTTTTCGGCTAATTAGGATAAAAACCGAGAGCCAAACCGAAACAATTAAAAGAAAATCACAGTTTTCCCAGTTAGTAACACTCATTGTAGCAACACTAATAATAAATCCATTGTAGTGCTTGATAATGATAATTCGCAGGAACACTTTCTACGAAAACGTATACCCCTAAAACAATACAAAAATATTTGCAGATTGCAGTTCCAGCAAATGTTAATTGCTATGCTAAGTCATAGTCCTCTAATCGGTTAAATACGTCAATAAACGAAAAACTTAATTTAATGAGTTGTATTGAGGTGTGTGTGTTTCTTAATTTTTTGATCGATGGAATAGTTAAGTAGCCAAAAGAAAACAAAAACTTATTGACACAGTCTGTTGCATCTCCTGGATATGACTGATCAGTTTTTATCGATAAATGAATGTTTAGTCATCTTCAAAACTGCGTATTTTTTAGCTCAGCCAATTGTAATACAATTAACCATTTTAGTTCAACGTTAGCGCGTAAATACAACGACAGTTCATTGATACGGGAAAGTTATTTTTGCAACCACATCTTTGAGATTAAAGCCTGAACTATGTACATACACCCAAAATATATGACCGTTTTGCTTACATGCATTTTTCCAAAACTGGTGATCACTGCATATAACTACTATTGTCAGGCACACCTTTGCAGGCCTAATTCTAAACACATTGGATGCGGAAACACTGGTGAGTTTGGCCCAAATTGTCCGTCTGAACGAAAATTAGTACCTATGACAGTCGGCTTGAAAGCTTACTTGCTTGAAAAGCATAATCGAGCACGATGTGACATTGCAAATGGAAAAATTAGAGGATATAAGTCAGCGAATGGAATGCCTGAAATGGTAAGAAATTAATCGACCTATGTCTGACCCTTCTAAACATTCAACTTTATATACATTTGATAGGGCTGGGATGATGAGCTGGCTAAATTAGCAGAATATAACGCCAAGACTTGTATTTATGGCCATGACGAATGCGTCAGCACAGCGACCCACAGATATGCTGGGCAGAATATCGCAATCGTTATGTCGACATTAAATTACTTCGAAAGTAAAAGAGCCATTGATTTATTGTTTAAAGCTTGGTTCGACGAATATAGAGACTGTGACATGACGTACATAGACAAATACAGACGTAGTGACACCGGGTAAGTTTCTAGATACCAATTAAATTAAACTGTCCATAATTTCCTAAATATTTTCTTTTCAGTAAAAAGATCGGGCATTTTACACAAATCGTGAGAGCTGGTGCTAGTAGAATGGGATGTGCCTTGACAAGCTTTGCAAATTCGCGCAAAAATGTCTATATCGTGTGTAACTATTCATTAGCGAACATCTTAGGAAGAAAAGCTTATACAACTGGAATGCCATGCTCCGCCTGCAATGAAGGATGTAGCCTAACATATCCAGGACTCTGCAATACCACAGAAGTCATTCCATTATGATAATTACATCTTAATTAAACTACTTATAGTTGAAGGCTTATTAAAATTAATAAAATTAAAGCTAAGTCAACTCACAACTGTATTTTCATTACTGTCTTCGTAGAGAATGTAGCACAATCGAAGACAAGACTAAAATCGTCAATCAAAAATAGATTGTGTACGTACATCCTAAATATGTACGCTGTTGTCCAAAAAGCGCTTTGTCTGGTTCGTTCGGGTCACCCTAGCAATTGTGAAAGGTTCAATATTCATTTCAACTTTATTTATCACAGGACAAAAAGGAAAAACCTTGTACAAATATCGTTACGATTAAATTCAAATATCCTTACGATTAAAGGTAGTGACAGTAAACGAATTAAAATAATGGTAGATAAGCCAATTCCACTTGTCTTAAAATGTAACCTACCGAAATCGGCTTAATTTTTTTAAATAGTCGCAGTCGTCATCATCTACAAAAAATCACTCAATATTGTAAACCAAGGTAATACAAGTCCGCAAAAAGATACTGAACACATATTTCGAGTGAGTTTGAGTGCAGCGAGAGTCCAACTTAAATAAACTAGAAATGAAACATATCTTGAGTAGTTTGGGTACATTCGTGAAGGCATCACAATATGTGAAGTTACAGTAAATTGTTACTTGAATACATGAGTTGCAGTTGCATGCTGTACGTACACGCAAATCGTACCTAATAGAAACTAGGCCCCACCTTTTGGGCGGGTCAGGTCCCTTGACTGACAATTTTTTCAATTTTCCGAAATATCACAAATAACGGATGTAAAACATTCGCTTGAGTACAAGTTCTTTGGAAAACCACTTTTTCTGTTCTCTATTTGCTTGTAAATTTGCGGCCAGATTTTTAATCAACAATACAAAAATAGACAAAGACTCGTGTGAATTACGGCCCTCGCTGCGCTCTGCCCGCAAACGTCCCACTCGTATAAGTCGTCTATTATTCAGTTTTATAGTCTTATTGTTAACGTTAAACAAAAGTAGAAGATGCGAATTTGGAACGATTAAAGGACTCTTTCACTTTGGTACAATATAAAATAGTACGATAGACGTTCTTCCCTTACACTTATGTACAAAAAGGAAGCCCCCCGGTACTTTCTACATTCACAAAACCTTTAATCATGAAAAAAATAGCACGACTCGTGCGAATTACGGCCCTCGCTTCGCTCTGGCCGCAAACTTCACACTCGTGGGAGTTTCAAAGTTTTCTGTATGATAGTTTTTTAATGTCATTCCATACATTTGAATAGCGATTCAGAAATTGGTTTTTCATAAAATTTTATAAATATTTTATGTCATGGCTAGAAAACGATCATGCGTGATAGCTGACTTTCAACCTGACTGTCCCTGACTATAGCCAACTATAACCGTGATAGCTGACTATCACCGTGATAGCTGACTATCACCGTGATAGCTGACTATCACCGTGATAGCTGACTATCACCGTGATAGCTGACTATCACCGTGATAGCTGACTATCACCGTGATAGCTGACTATCACCGTGATAGCTGACTATCACCGTGATAGCTGACTATCACCGTGATAGCTGACTATCACCGTGATAGCTGACTATCACCGTGATAGCTGACTATCACCGTGATAGCTGACTATCACCGTGATAGCTGACTATCACCGTGATAGCTGACTATCACCGTGATAGCTGACTATCACCGTGATAGCTGACTATCACCGTGATAGCTGACTATCACCGTGATAGCTGACTATCACCGTGATAGCTGACTATCACCGTGATAGCTGACTATCACCGTGATAGCTGACTATCACCGTGATAGCTGACTATCACCGTGATAGCTGACTATCACCGTGATAGCTGACTATCACCGTGATAGCTGACTATCACCGTGATAGCTGACTATCACCGTGATAGCTGACTATCACCGTGATAGCTGACTATCACCGTGATAGCTGACTATCACCGTGATAGCTGACTATCACCGTGATAGCTGACTATCACCGTGAATAGCTGACTATCACCGTAATAGCTGACTATCACCGTGATAGCTGACTATCACCGTGATAGCTGACTATCACCGTGATAGCTGACTATCACCGTGATAGCTGACTATCACCGTGATAGCTGACTATCACCGTAATAGCTGACTATCACCGTAATAGCTGACTATCACCGTAATAGCTGACTATCACCGTAATAGCTGTGACTATCACCGTAATAGCTGACTATCACCCTGATAGATGACTATCACCCTGATAGATGACTATCACCGTGATAGATGACTATCACCGTGATAGATGACTATCACCGTGATAGATGACTATCACCGTGATAGATGACTATCACCGTGATAGCTGACTATCCCTGACTATAGCCAACTATTACTGTGATAGCTGACTATCATGCATGCGTGATAGCTGGATATAACTAACCGACAAAATCAAATTCCATCAAAGTAATCTTTTTCGATTGATTGAATTTTCCAACAGTGGAAAATACTGTTTTTCTGGAATAACTTTCAGATCCTTAATCCCACATAGCCCATCTTCGAACTTAACCTCAGGAATTGATATCTGCATCGATTAAAAAAATAAAATTGGTAATTGGTTGATAATTACTCAAGTTATCGTGTGTACAAGCAAAATATTGGGACAAACTATTCCGTTTTTCATAACATTTCATACAACCTTTGGTATACAAACATTCTAGGGTATTTTCCGGCATAAGACCCTGACTTACAGTCAAGGGAATGATATTTTTCTGAGATATATCAAACTAGGTCCCACCTTTTGGGCGGGTCAGGTCCCTTGACTGATAATTTTTTTCAATATCTTTTTGATCATTTTCATTGTTGAACTTCCGAAGCATCACTGATACAAATGCCTACATTTGATCCTAATTTATTTTTACATATGCTGTATTCCTAAAAAAATTGTCAAATTTAGAACATTAATATATCGATTACTCTATACATTACAACAAAATTCTTCAAAAAATCTTTGAACGTAAGACCGAATGATCTTTGTGTTCTTATGTTTCTTATAAATTTGCAGCAAGATTTTCAATCAACCAATCAAACTCGTATGAGCTATGTATTATTCTGTTTGATTGCCATTTTGTCGAATTGAATCAGAGTAGATGCGAAGTTTAACGAATATGGAACGATGAGAGGCCTTTTCACTTTGGTAAAAAATTTAAAAAAAAACCATTTCGTAGAAGGATGAATTCCCTGGGAACGAACAAAACGCCTTCTCATTACATTTCGTAGAAGGATGAATTCCCTAGGAACGAACAAAACGCCTTCTCGCAACATGTACCACATTTCATTTGAAAGCAGGCATTTTTCTGCCGTAAGACAGTAAAAACATCTTTCTTTGGTATTTAGTAGACGGATTTTTGTTAGTCAACTATCAGATTTGTTAGTCAACTATCAGATTTGTTAGTCAACTATCAGATTTGTTAGTCAACTATCAAATTTGTTAGTCAACTATCAAGTTGTTAGCAGTTCACTAACAAGAGATGTTTACCGGTTAGAGGCTGGACATGTACTGACGAAATTTTTCTTCCTATTTGTTTCATGCACATCATCGAAAACATACTTATACGATTTACACACACTACGCAACAAATTCAAATTTCATCAAAGTAATCTTTTTCGATTGAGGCTATAATCAACAGTGTAAAATCCTGTTTTTATGGCATAGCTTCCAGATCCTTCGTCCCACATAGCCCATCTTCGAACTTAGCGTTGGTATTTTACTTCCACATATTTAAAAAAAAATCGTGCCTTGAACGATTTTTTGTTACCCAGATTAAACGTTTTTCATGCCATTTCATATATTTTCAAGCACAGTAAACTTTTTTGTTACCCACATATTTCGGTATTTTCTGGTGTAAGACCCTGACTTTCAGTCAAGGGAATAACCGCAGCTCGTGTGAATTACAACCCTCGCTTCGCTCCACAAACTTTAGTCGTCGTAGTTGTCTAATGTTTGGTTTGCTTTGGCCGCAAACTTATCGCTCGTCCGAGCTGTCTAATATTGCAATACGACACTGCAACTCTTGTGAATTACGACACTCGCTTCGCTCGGGCCGCAAACTTCACACTCGTCAGAGTTGTCTAATAATAAGTTTTAGTCTAATCGCAAACTTCTCGCTCGTCCGAGCTGTCTAATATTGCAATACGATACCGCAACTCGTGTGAATTACAACCCAGGCTTCGCTCCGCAAACTTCAGTCGTCGTAGTTGTCTAATGTTTGGTTTGCTTTGGCCGCAAACTTAACGTTCGTCCGAGCTGTCTAATATTGCAATACGATACTGCAACTCGTGTGAATTACGACCCTCGCTTCGCTCGGGCCGCAAACTTCACACTCGTCAGAGTTGTCCAATATTAGGTTTGATCTAATATCAAACTTATCGCTCGTCCGAGCTGTCTAATATTGCATTACGATACCGTAACTCGTCGAAGTTGTCTAATGTTAGAATTGCTTGACTTTTGTAATACTATATACTCACTGTAGTGTATATGTAATTTTAGGTATATGCTGCTTGTTAATTAATAAAATATAAAATAGCAATTATCAAATACCAATTATCGAAAATCAACTATATTGTTCATTTATTACATTTCTATTTTTTGGCATAACTTCCGAAGCGTTGATCACACATAGCTTATCGTCGAACTTAGCCTCAGGAATCCCATTCCTCGTCGATTAAAAAAAAATCATCAAAATCGGTTATGAATTACTCAAGTTATCGTGGTGACAAAAAAAAAATAGGTTACAAACAATTACGTTTTTCTTCACATTTCATACAATTATCAAAAATTAAAAAGTATCACATTTTCGTTTTCAATAGGTAAAACACACATAAAACAAAAATGTGATACTTTTTAATTTTTGATAATTGTACATTGTAAGGCGACAAACATTTTATGGTATTAGATCATAGATCATTAGATCGATGTGTACTCTTTATAAGATGATTCTGGAGTGACAAAAGACATAGCTAATGCGTTCTTTTTATACATAAATTCATAATTGATATTCAAATAGCCAACTATCAAATTTGATAGTCAACTGTCGAATTTGATAGTCAACTATCAAGCAAGTTGATAGTCAACTGTCAAATTTGATAGTCAATTATCAAGTTGATTGTATACCATCAATTCTAATATAATTCGTTGGCGAAAACAAATTCAAATGATTTACACACACCCTAAAAAAATCAAATTTCACCAAAGCAATCGTATCGTATTTAATAGAGAAATTATCAACAGTGTAAAATCAGGTTTTCCTGGAATAACTTCCAGATTCTTAATCCCACATGGCTCATCTTCGAACTTAGCCTCGACAATTTAATTCCACATCGATAAAAAAAAATTTGTTGAAATTGGTTAAGAATTACTCGAGTTATCCTGCCCACAAGAAAAAACGGTTACAGACATTTAACGTTTTTCATAACATTTCACAAGTTGATAGTCAACTATCAAGTTGATAGTCTACCATAAATTCTAATATCAATCGTTGGCGAAAACAAATTCACATGATTTACACACACATCCAAAAAAAATCAAATTTCATCAAAGTAATCGTATCGTATTAAATAGAGAAGTTATCAACAGTGTAAAATCAGGTTTTTCTGGAATAACTTCCAGATTCTTAATCCCACATGGCTCATCTTCGAACTTAGCCTCGAGAATTTAATTCCACATCGATTAAAAAAAAATTGTTGAAATTGGTTAAGAATTACTCGAGTTATCCTGCCCACAAGAAAAAAACGGTTACAGACATTAACGTTTTTCATAACATTTCATACATTTTCAATCAAAGTGTACATGTATGGTTACAGACATTTTTCGGTATTTTCTGGCGTAAGACCCTGACTTTCAGTCAAGGGAATAAATTCCCTTGCATACGGGGGAATGACGTCACTTTCGATTTATTTCTGTTAGTCTCGTCTCGTCATTGCTACAGTGACGTAATAAGTGTATCTAGTCGGATAAAACAATGTAAGGTGGATTTTAAACTGATGATGTCTGAATATTAAACTTTACGTCTGCCTCCCAAAAGAATTAAAAGTCAAGTAAACAGCAGCGACAATTTCGTATTTGCACAGGTGGAAAATGAATTTTTTACGGCCTATTATCCGGTGTAAACGCAATTTTGATGTGTATCTTTTTGACTGTTTTATTTAAATTAGCTGTTGGCTTCTTATAAAAGGAAAACTCAAACTAAGGTCTGCATCAATTCAGTGACAAACCATCACACAGTTCGAACCGCTTCGAATAACAGTTTCGTTTTCGATAATTCTAATAATCTAAACTGCAACAAGATACCATGAATCCATCAATAGTGACCGTTGTGCTTGCAACTATTTTACTGAAGCAGGTAGTCTCTGCATTTGACTTTTGTCAGAAAAATCTAAATTGTCCAGCTAATGCCAAACACGTTGGCTGTGGAAGTACTAATAATTTTGGACGATACTGTCCCGTTGAACGCACTTTAGTACCTATGACGGCTGAGTTGAAAGCTCATTTTCTCAAAAAACATAATCAAGCACGAAGCGACATTGCAAACGGCAAAATTACCGGCTACAAAAGCGCTAATCGAATGATTGAAATGGTAAGTGAAATCTTCACTCATTACACGATAACCATAATAACCGTATTATCATATACGTATAGACGTGGGACGATGAACTGGCTAAGTTAGCAGAATACAATGCCAAGAGTTGCACTTACGGTCACGATGAGTGCCGTAACACTGCCACATACAAATATGCTGGTCAAAATATCGCAATGGTGATGTCAACTCCAAACTACTTTGAAACCATCAAAGCCGTTGACTACTTGTTCGGTTTGTGGTTCGATGAGTACAAAGACTGTGACATGACCTACATCAACAAGTACAGACCCAGCGACACTGAGTAAGTTGTGAGAGGTGCATTTTCCCTTGTGATTCAAATTTTAATTGAAATTTTTAATTTTCGCAGTGCGCAAATCGGTCATTTCACACAAATTGTGTCCGCCGGTGCTAATCGAGTCGGATGTGCTGTTACTACCTTCGCCGATTCACGGAAAAATGTCTACATTGTGTGCAACTATTCATTGACCAATATTTTGGCTCGACCAATTTATACAACCGGCACTCCGTGCTCTGCCTGTACTAAGGGATGTAGTGCGACGTATCCTGGACTTTGCAATTCGTCGGAAGTTATTCCCTTGGTATAAATAATGGTCCCCGCTTTAATAACAGACTAATAACCTTCACCTCGCATTTTGAATAAAATACTCAACTTTCTAATTTATAAGTTTTGTTAAGTTAAATAAATGTCCTTTCATTGAAATAAAACTACCCTGCAAGTATTTCGTTAATGAGGTTTTTCTTATTTCGTCATTTCGTCTATGTCAAAAACTTGCATATCGATTGTAGTCATGTAGATTCACAAAAATTATACCTGCATTACCAGAAGTCATATCAAGTGTTAATGTCATCGTGCCTGGATGTCGTGTCATCGTGTCTTGTGATTGTTGGAAATAAAACATAAATATTCAATCTGTTCGAGAGAATTCGTAAATAACTTCAATCAAATATCTTCGTTTATGAGGTTCGCGACGTTTTTTATTAATTTTATTCTGTGAATTTGATATAAAACTGTTTATATAACCTAACCTCACAAACGTTGAATTGGTTGCTACGAATGTTTATTTATTTACTGAGTTTTTACGTTGGAGTGCTCTTTTTGCGATGAAGTCTTATAGAAACCATGAAGAATACCGTCCACAGCAAGAAAAATCCTTTTTTCAATTATATTTTTCAGTCAGCAAGATTTATTTAGCCTACGAAGCGCATCTAAGGAGCACTGATCGGAAGTTTCGAATGAAAAAATAATTTTGTTAAAATCTCAGGGCTCAGTTGCGGTACCAGACTAGCATGATCTGGCGATCGTCAGAGAATATTTGTTATTAAAATGGAAAGGTTCAATTCAGGGAAAAATTATGAAGTACAATCAGTAACACGATTCAAAATTATCAGCAGGACTACATTAGCGATTTGTGTAGTGTGTCGCCTAGGGCATAGACATGTTGTTTTTCCAGGGAAAATAGAAAATTTAGGTGTAAATGTGTTTAAATAGTCCGTAAGGCAAAAATCGAGAGCCCGTATTTTTTCTATGAATTAAAAAAATATTTTAGGGGTTCGGAGCAAGGTTCAAATGCGCAATTAAGATGGTTATAGAGCAGTAAATATGATATACATAATATACCTGAACCAGTCTAACAAATAACTTGCTCCGAACTCCAAAATGTTTCTTAAAAATTCTTAAAAAATACGAGTCGTTTAGCCCTCTGGACCATTTAGACACATTTATAGCTGAATTTTGCACTTTATACGAGCAGAATACTTTTACGACTTGACAACGGCTGAGTTATAATATCAGAGTCCTGATTGTCACGATTATATCACAAGAGTTTTAATTTTGAACGAAATGTTTACTTTTAGTCTTTGAGCCAAACCGTAGTGCTAGGTCATCCTAATGTTTATTTATTTACTGAATTTTTACGTTGGAGTGCTCTTTTTGCGATGAAGTCTTATAGAAACCATGAAGAATGCCGTCCACAGCAAGAAAAAAACGTTTTTTTTAAATTATATTTGTAAGTCAAGAAGATTTATTTAGCCTACGAATACGTAAAGCTGCAATCCTGGGAAATCTCTCGACTTTTGACTTTTGAGAAAATGTGACTACATCAGAAGTTTTGTTATAGACATCCAAGGATCGAACTTTTCTCATTATTCTATGAAAATCGTAAGACTTTGCACTCTAAAATAAAATTTTCTCACTGTATCGACGAGCCGTGCTGTTGCTCAGCCTCGACAAATTTAGTAATAGTATTGCTCGAGCCTCACGGCAAGACCGTAAACGGCACTCCTGATGAAAGACAAATTATGCAAATAAGATAAAAAAAACAGTGTTGTATTTACAGGATTTTACCGACCCGTCTGAAGTAGCTACAATAGTTATTTTCATGTGTCGGGGCCGAAAATGAGGGAGTTTCGATATTTTTCTCAGGTTTTCGACCCCTTACATGAAAAATTTTTTGAGTATCTGTTTTGGACGATTGATTTTAGGCACTTTCGCATGTAGCCCTCACTTCGTTCGGGCTACAACAAGCGAAATTGCCTAAAAACAATCGTCCAAAACAGATACACAAATAACTATTTCAAATTCGTAAAGGGAAAATGTTTTCTGCAACATCTTTTGCCACTACTACGAAAGTGTTAGAGCCACCTGAGGTATGTGCAAGAGAAGGTGCAGAGTTTGGTAAAGACAAATATTTTTTGAGTATAGTTGCTTCAAAAGGCTATTTTGCCATGCAATTTTTCTTTTATAATGTAACAGCCAAGCCTAAATGAAATCTAATTGACTTAAGACGAATCTACACATGGCTAAATTGTTGCCTATATTTCGGGGCAAAGTTATTATTATTTTGATGATAATTTTGGACTCGCATTCTTTTTGGAAAAAGTACGACCATCGTTTGGTGTTAAAATGTGGTAGCTTTCAGTAAAACTTTAAATGTTTGTGGCGATGTAGGATGTTCTCGGAGTTAGGTTACGTCGCCACAAACATTTAAATTTTTACGGAAAGCTTAGGGATTGTTTTCACTTTAAGTATAAAGTGTATGCAATTAATACGCTCATAGAATCTGCTCCAAACTACCAGATCTTTTCTCTTTACACAAACTCAACTAAGAAAACTTTCGAGGAAAGTAGTAATTTCAAAATGATGAATTTTTTATATGTCTGGCTCTTCCATTGAGTAATGTTTTTGATTTAGAATTAAATACTAGGATTACGTAAATAAAAAAAATATAATGTAAATCAGAAAGTGGCTACTTTACTTGAACAAAAATCTTCCATGATTATACTAACAACTCGAAAGATAGTCAAAAACGAAAGGACAACATGAAGCTCAGATTCAGTTTAGTAAAATCATTGAAAATGTCTCTGTCATTTTAAGCCCAAATGTACGTATATCTTGTAGAAAATTGTAAATTTTAAGTGAAATTAGTAGTACTTTACATATCAATTCAATGGAATATTGATGGGAATGAGAAAACGAATAAAAACACAAGAAGCCTTAAATACCAGCGTTAAAATTTTCCATCTCTCCTGCTTAAATGCTCAGATTAGAAATCGATATAAATTGTTATAGCTCTTATCAGTTTTTAATTCAATCAAATTACATTTAGCTTACAAGCAGAATATTTCACCTAAGTTTTTCGTCGGAGGTACCGTTCCCATGATAGATGCAGCATTGCCCTTTTGGGTAGCTATACTTATGCGCTGTATCAGATATGCCATTGAACGTTTTTCGTTTGTTGCCTCCGCGATTTTACTTCCAAATTTTTTAATGAAATTCAAGCCAATACTACAAAATACCCCAGACGTTTAGTTGTCCTTATCATAAGAGTCTTATGAATGAAGTATAAAATAGCTTTGAATGATTCATATGAATGCTATTGCAGTTGTTGTATACCATATAATGAAAGAGTGATATTTGCGACAAAGTTAAGTATTCGTGGCACAAAAAAACCTGTGTTGGTAGGACTGGAGCTGGTGTTGTATGGGGACAATCTAGCGCAGCTTCATTTGACTATGAAATTTAACAAGGAACACTAGCTGAAAATCAGTGTGACCAACTGAGGTTTTTTTGACCTATGTTTTTCTTCGACATGTCGTATACATATATCTCTCATTCATATATGTTGTATACGTTCATTCTTTTACGTACTACGGCAATGTAACTGGCGCTTCACTCATATGAAATATACATTCACATTGCCTAATCAAGTAAAGCACAGTATGTAAGAGGTTGCATTTTTTTTCCGTTGTAGCCCGACCCAAAAGGGACGGACGTATGTACTATTACTATAGAAACACCATTCACGTACTAATTTAATCTGTTCACTTCAATCACTATAATGTTTATTACATGAAAACTCTGCAAATGTTTTTGTTTGGTTTCGAAAACAGGTATTCGTTCAAAATGTCTAAAAGAGGGAGCAATGAGCACTGGAGTGGATATACGAAGAAAAAATTCAAGGAACTTGTGGGTGAGGAGCAGACCATGTTCACAAGCCAAATTCCTCAAACTTCATCAACAATTACATCAAATTCTGAACCGTTTGATGTTTCTGAGCCAGTAGAACTGGTGGATCCGCCTATTGAAACGCTGTTAAATGACTCCTCGGAGCAAGTTTGGGAGGAATTACTATCAGAGATTGAAAAATCGTTTCAATGCAATCATCCAACGGTATGCTCAGAAAATGATTCGTCCGAACTACCCAAAAGCCGTGCTAAAACCGATCTGGCTTCCGATCTGGCTGGTTTTGCCGTCAGAAAAGGACGCCCTATAAGTGATACTACTGAGTTACTTCACATTTTGAATAAGCACAAAATAGATGATCTGCCAAAGACCCGAAATACATTGTTGAAAACGCCGAATGAAAAAATAGAACAAAGAATATTGGCTGAGGGCGGTACATACTATTATCGTGGAATACGGAAATCGTTAGATGTACGAAAACATCTAATCTGGAATCTGGAATCAATTGAGCTAGATGTAGGTATTGATGGGGCCCGACCATTTAAGTCATCAAGACTCGATCTATGGCCCTGCATCGCTGCCATTGCTGATTTAGCTCATATCCGGCCATTTTTACTAGGTATTTGGCTCTCAAAACTTTCTGAAAGATTAGAACTTTTACTTAAAATTTTGCGTCGATGTAGAAACGATATTTTAGGCATAGTAAATACGTATCGCAAAGTAATACATTTCTAGGTCGACGCAAAACTTTCCGCTAATTCCGTTCTAATTAATTATATGAATCTCCTGCTCATTGAGTCACTTTTTATTTATTTTTATTATAACGTGAACAAAAGACAAAATAGTTGAGACGATATAACAATTTGGTCTTGTAAAATTATGCAAGTCAGATAAGAATATATTAATTTATAGAATCAGACCAACCAGAGTTTCGTAAACGACTTCGCAATAATCGATAGTTTCAGATCAACATACATTTAAAGCGAGAAGTCGATCCCCGGTTTGGATGTAATCGTTAACGTTTGCATATAGTTTGCATACAGTCTTCGCTTACGGTCACATTTTCGAGTGTAGAAATCGTTCATTTACCTAATTCTACTTTTTATGTAGATTAAAGCTTGAAACAAGTTTTAGTAGTATGTTACGTATCTGCAGGAAAATTTGTTTACTCACGATGGGGAAGCTTATATCCAGAGCCGAAGGTGAGGAATATAATACCCAAAGTTATAAGCAGATTTTCCCGCAGATACGTATTATGCTTTACATGCTAGCGTCTGGTATGCACTTTTTCGCAGACACAAACAGTGCACGCGCTGGCATGTAAAGTTATTTACAGTCATAGATAAGTAATAGGGAATCAATTTACTGAGAAGTTCAGTGACTTTTTGAGTGGTAGGTTCACGTTCACGTTACGGAAAAATGCTAAAAACTTAATGAATTATTTTTAGGATGTTACCAAGGCCAAGGCAAAGCAAAAAATTCTGAAGAATTTTTTGGTGAATTTGAGAAGGAACTGTTGGACATATACAAAAATGGAATCGAATTCAAAGTGGGAGAGAAAATCATTCGTAAACAAATTCGCATCAGATTGTTTATGTTAGATTCGCCGGCTCGGGCTGATATCTGCAAAATTATGAGTCATGGTAGCTATCATGGATGCCCTTTTTGTAAATTTACCGAGAAGATCGGCGGACAAAAAAATGTGCAAAGTGAACCTGAGGATCAGTGGAAAGGAAAAGTTGTCTATCCGAACCATATCGGTTTCAGCCAACGAACCGATGAAACCTTTAGAGACAGATTACACCCCGAGCATCATAAACCAGAATTTCGATCGAAACGTTCGGTTCTGGAAAATCTGGGATTCAGGATGATATCCCAATTTCCACTGGATCCAATGCATATTATTGATTTGGGCGCAGTTTTAAAAGGATTGGAATTTTTGGTTAAAGCGCAGAATATTCCAAGCCTCGTGATAGATATTGACAAATTGTCCGAGCGCATTCTTGCTTTTGGCCGTTTTCGACCGTCTGACTTTGCACGAGACATCCGATCGCTCAAAGACTTGCAACATTTCAAAGCAACAGAGCTTAGACAATTTTTGATGTACGGTGGCATAGTGTTTTTAAAGGGTGTAGTTGCTGATCATATACATGATCATTGGCTGCTTTTGCATGTTGCGGTACGACTGCTTGCTACCGAAAGTTTGACCAAACACAACATTGACACTGCCGAACAACTTCTTCACAAATATGTTGAGCAGTACCCATCAATCTACGGTGAAGATTCCATTACCTACGTAATACACGTCTTGCTGCATATTACGTACTATTCCAGACGTTACGGTCCGTTGGATTCCTTTTCTTGCTATAAGTTTGAAAATTTTATTCAAAAGCTCAAAGGATATTTGGGAAACGCGATTAATCCGCTACAGCAAATGCGTAATAGAATCGAGGAGGAGGAAATGTATAATCCCGAATCGTTTACCGTTTCCAATTTCAACAAGATGGAAATAAAATGCGACGAGAAGGACTCCTTCGTTGCATTGAAGAAAGAAGGACAGACCCGGCCATTCAAAGTGATCTCAATTTACGAACGAGATTCGGAAAAGTTCTTGGCGGTTCGACGTTGTTTGAATATACACAATTTTTACACCACTCCTATCGCATCAAGCACAATTGGCGAGATAACATATGATGGTCTAGATTCCACAATAGAACACTTCAAATCATCGGAAGTTGTTTATAAATACTGTAGAGTACCACACAACAACATTTTTGTCCTGATACCAATTTTACATACAGCATTCCGTTCATTCAATAAGTAGCAGCTAATTTATTTCACAACGATACAACGATACAGTGTAAATAATTTGCAAAAACTCGTCTGAATCTACTCAAAACTGTCTTTACTTGATCCGTTTTAATTATTTTGTTTCTTTGCAGTTTACACAACAACACAACACAATGCAAAAAGACTCATTCAATTCAACCACCACAACATTGCCAAGTAATAGCCTGCCAAACAAAAAACCAATATTTGTGACAATACAAAAATCTGGAAACAATATCATTTTAGGTACGTATTGAATTGTAGATGAACAGTTTGTTGTGTTCTAAATATTTAATTTTTGTGTTTAGCGAAGCCAAAACTTATAACAGCACCTCCTTCTCAAATACCGAAACTTTGTGTTTCCTCATCACATATAAAACTTGGAAAATCAAATGGTTCTCACCTTAAAGGTAAACAATTTATTTACAATTTTGTGATGTTTTAGTATGTCAATGCATAGATTTCGATTACGCTTCGATAAATGTCGATCTTCGTCTTCATTAAAAATTGTCGAATCAGGTCCATAGAAACTGAACTCTATTTCAAAAAGTAAGAAATGAGAAATGACCCAAACCTATTTTAGCTTCAATATTTTCACATTCACTGGACCAAATATGTATTCGATTTCCGTATAAAAAGATATGTTGCGGCTAGTTCGATCTAAAACTTACACCAAAGCACTGTGTGTTTTTGGCCTTCTAATTGAGTGATTTCAAAGTCAGCATCGGTGCTTGACAGTGCTTTGCTTACACTGAAGTAAAAATAAGTAGAAACGTTTTCGTTTTGTAGGTTTATGTGAATTATTTTTCTGTTTCTACTTACTCATTTTGAGACGAGTTTTCTCTTCTATTATGTCATTATGTCAACCAAAAAACAAAATAAATTCTCACCGAATCTCAAGAAATAGCTTCGAAAAGATAATTACGTTTACATGCTACATGCGTCGAAAGCCGTACTTTTCATGTTTTTACATGTGCACTACTCTCGACGCCCTCAGCATGTAAAATCCATTACATAACTCGGGATGAAAATGAAAAGTCTCGTTTTCGTGTATTTATCGACCTCGGCTACGTCTCGGATCAACAAAATTCACACGAAAACTCTGCTTTTCATCTTTTTATCCCTAGTAATGAAAAATACTATTTTGTAACTTTGGGTAGTAGTCATTCAACGTAAACAAAATAATTTGATTGAATCCTTTCGTAGGCTTAAATAATGACGAAAAAAAGGGAGACCATACAAACCCAATTCAATCCAATCAAATTAACTTCTATGGTGCTCGACAGTCTACGGTTGAATCTTTTCCGAATCAGTGTAAGTAACTCAACCGAGCATCGTTTAAAATTCATTTCTACATTCTTTGAATTTTACGTCACTTAGTACTATTACAACAATTACAACATGGTCCAAACAAAACGTATGCTCCAGTAAATATAAATTTCATTCACAACCGAAAGAAGTCGATTAAACATTCGATCGAAGCTAACAATGTAAATTGCTCGTTGAAGATGCAGGGAATTGCACCAAAATCAAAAGCAATTTTAAAACAAAACCCGTCGAAAAGAAATTGTAAGTACTGAATACAGACTTTGTAAATATGTTAATGACTTGAATGTGGTCTCAATTGAATCTTTTTACATGTTTAAAGCTAAAAAAACAAATCCGAACGATGCATCTGGAATACCGAAGTACAAATTCCCTCTTCCTCCTCCGAAAATGAATTTCACGGTTCAAACTAATACGGTCTTTAACACGGCAATCGATGAAAACACGCAGGACACACAAATTATTCCACCACCAGATACTTCAATGTCATCGATTTGCAATGAAACCTCTGACGACGGTAGGAATTGTTTCAGTTTTTCATTGGCCTTAAGTAGCACGTCAATAATACTAAATTGCTAAGTGATAACTCGATATAAAAGAGGTTAAAAAAGGTTAACTTTGAATAACTAAAATTTGTTGGTTTTCATCAATTCAGATCAATTCAATGGCGTTCCAAGTAACTGTGCTTCATTCAAAAAAATATTGATTGATCTGTCGAAGAGCAAACGTTACGGGGTTGTCACTCCCGTAGATGCTATTGATTCAAAGGCTCCGATTACTTCAAAGGAACTGGTCGCCTCGCAGACACAAGGTACATAAAACAAGGTCAGCACTAAGACAAATAATAAAAGTTTCGCACAATTCTGCAGATGACACCCCGAATTCTTCAGAAACTGCAAGTAGACTGCCATTTCTGGAACTCCACGAAATTGTTGGGGATTCAGATAAGCCTGGTGATCAGCGTGTAACTAAGCAAGCAGTTGAAACCGATACCAACATATCTCCAGAAACCGAGTATGGTGAAATCATAAATAGACTTGATCGAATAGAGGCCATGCAGCTAGCTTCGTCGAAACGGGATGCACAAATTTTAGTAGCGGTCAAAAAGTTATGTTTACAATACACAAAACATAACAACGACAACGACGAAATTAAAAAACTGCTACCAATAAGGGATGAGATTAAGCTGATTGAAATGGATACGCGTATCATAGAAGACACATGCTTTAAGGAAAAATTGGTAAGTTTATTTCAAAAGTTATGCAAGTGCAACCCTTTTTGGTGGTAGTTTTATGTTTTCCAAAGGTGTGATAATGTTATTATCAAAAAATGTATTGAAAAGCCGTTTATTCAAAAGCGTGAGTTAAAGTTCTCTTTACTGCACGGATCCAAAACTTTACCTTTCTTTGATTAAAATACCTTACTTCGCAATGGGGTAAATGATGGAAATGGTACTTCTTGTGTGTTTACCGACCTCGGCTACACCTCGATCGGAAAATTTCACACAAGAAGTACTATTTTCATCATTTGCCCCATTGTTAAGTAATGTACTATTAGGAAAAAAGATGAGCCAACGCAGTGACTTTATAGTTAACATGTCATGCATAAGTAATCTAGATTTTTGGTGCTCAAAATCTCTGATTTTTAACTAATTTTCACAAATTGTTGAAGCACGATTAGTACTTCTATTAGGTTACTATACCAGGGAGGTAATTGGCCATCTCGTATCCAGATAAGTAAAATTATCCTAGGGCTTCAGCCCTAAGTAATTTAATCATCGTGACTGGAGATAACCAATTTTTTACCGTGAACTGTATTGGGTTTTACCATAGCACTAAACCAAGCACTAGAACAGATTTTTTTTAATGGAAATTTAGCCTCTCTGATCTGCCGCAAAATAAACAAAATGTTTTGGGCCGCCACAAGTATAAATTTAATGGGAGCCTCTAAAGTGGCACAAATTTAAAATTTTTAGTTCACTTTAAAACGTAGACAAGTTAGGTCAAATATTATTATTTAATGATTTGTCAATAAGCAATTGATGAAACATTTATTTATCGAAACCAAAATACTGTCAACAACTAGAACTATAATGACAACATAGTAGGGTTGCATACGCAGGCCCCTCTTGCCAAATCTGTTCTACTGCTTGGTTCAGATGCTATTGTTTTACCTTACGAACTCAGTAAAGGGCCTAAGAGCCATATAACCTTTCTAGTAAGGTAAAATAGTTTTCGTTTCATCGAGTATTTATATCTGTATCCTTCCTTTTTAGATTGCATACATACGTGGATTCAAAACAACAAACAATCCGGACAATTTTACAGCATTTTTCAATGTCCTTTTGGCTGATGAGTTGGTGGCCCAGTTTAATTTAAAAGGAATCATGGGCAAAAAGAAATTGGACGGATTCAAAATCATAGAGATTATACAGGGTAGGTTTTATCTATTAAAATTCCTTACACTCTTACAAATATTTTTGAGTACAACCAACGCGCTTCAAGCACTGATTATAGTGGTCAGCTGCAGAAAGTAATCTATTTTACATGAAAATGTCTTTACAGTGTTTTTCGTCTGTATGATACACCGTCTAGTTTCAGTACTCTATTTAGAGTACCCACTCATGCTTGAAGTGCGTTGGAAAAAGAATATTTTCAAAGAACTTTGAAATTAACTAGTTGTGCAATAACTGGTCAAAAATTTCATCTTCTGCATACCGCGGCAGAATAAAATAAACTAGGCAGGAGCGGTTCATTTTCTAAACGTTAAATAAGGGACCTAATCGACCTAATGCACTGTATAAAAATGAACTCAAATGAACATATATACATATATATATATCGCAAAAAAATATAGGGCTACTAGATTATTCAGGTCCCTCGTCAAATCAGCGCTCCTGTCTGGTTAACTCTACTCTGTCGTGCTGCATATTGAAATGTGCTTAATAAAACTGTTTAATTTGCTTGGCCCCAAATCCCCTAGTTCGATCTTTTTTATAACATGCCATAATGTTCCATTAAAAATCCTAAAGATATTTCCAATTAAAACTGAAGTTTATTCCCTCTTTGTTCACTCAATTAGAAATATTTTATCTGCCTAGAACAATAATTTCTCACTTATCCCCCTAGAGTATTTTTGTTTATTTCGGTATATATGTTCTCGGCAGATAAAAAGTGTATGCACCTCTTGCCAAAATTGTTATCTTGACGTGTCTCGATAATAATTTTGGCAAGAGGTGCATAATATTATATTAGTGTAATTAGTTCGCAATTAACGAGACGTTTGCAGGTGATTTCTAATAAAACTGGCTAATCGCAAAATTATTCACTTTTTAGACCTCCATAAACCAATGGACAAGAAGACATTTGAAAAAACAATGCGCTCAACGATTGAATTGGCGAAAGACCGGTACCACAACGAATTATATAGAAAACGCCAGCAACAGAAGACACAAACATCCACTATCATTTAAACCAAAGACAAATTTTCCTGGTGAAATTTGCAAACAAAACTAATGTCTTAGTTTGAATTGAATTTAAATAATCTTTTTTAATTATTTCTTCTACCAATATGTGATAAAATTTGTGATCCATTATGTAACAACTAATGAATGTGAATTACGAAATTTAAAATTTATTAAGAGTTCGATGGCGTACTTTGAAAAGAATTTGAATATAGAATTGATTTAAACAAAATTGTTTCTTGTTTCAACATCGAAATATTTCTTATGAATCAGATCTTCAACTAAAACTTGACTTCAGAAATCAAATTTAAACTTGATACTATTGGACCTACTGCAGTTAAACTTTTATTCAAATTGAAGTGAACAAGTTTTCAACCGACCTCCCCAAAATAGCTGTGTGGTAGCACATGCAGTTCCATACAGTTCGTTATGTAATACTGATAGGTGATATACTGATATATCAAATAGAAATTTGTGTTTCAGCCTAGGGGCATGCTTGTAGTGGTGACTGGACCAGCGCTCATCTGTTGTTCCCTTACACCCCTTTACAATATACTACATAGCCATGAAACTCACAACATAGTGTATAATATCAAAATCGTGGTAGGACGGGAACTAAGATATACGTCAAGCGTTTCATATTGGTACAGTCAATTATCAACCAGTGGACCAACAAAATCGAAAATTTCAGCCATCTCCAGCACTCATATTACAAGCTATGTAAACTATGTCATGTTTAGATCTTCAAACCTAAAAATACATAATCATGCAGGTAGCAATTCCAAAAGATAAGAGGAGACACACCTCAGTCGATGGCGAACAGTTCCCTTAAATGTGCTTTTCGAACAACTCATGGAAATACAGATGTAATGTGCCTCAACTTAAATTGTGGTCAAAATTCCCCTCCTTCATATAACATAAATAGATAATCGAAATAAATGATTCACATCTTAGCGCTCTATAATTAATCTCTAAACAGCAAAGACCCACCGACAAAATGTTCCCAAACAGACACTCACTATCGTTGAATTGGAAAATTTCGAGGTTGAAATAGTATCGGGTAATCTGGCACACTGTGGCACAAGAAAAAACTTTTAAATTACGTACAAGGTGAACTCGCACACGCTCGTTTATTGCTACAAATGCTTTTTAGAAAATTTTGGTATCGAAAAATCGTGTGCAAGTTCACCTTTTACGTAGTTAAAAAATACGTTGTTTTTGCCAAATTACCCCACGCCGCGCCGTACGATCTATAAAAACCCTAGGCTCTTACATGAATAGATATTTTACATATGAATATCAAACATCAAATATGTAATCAATACGCAATACAATAGGTCTATGTAAGAAAACATTTAACTTCAAATCGTGTCAGAATAAATAAAAATTTAATTTATTTCTCATTTCAAATTTTGTGCGTCAATTCTTAATTATCGATATTTGCAGATTGTCACGTTAGACATAAATCTGCAGATGTCGCTGTTAACCTCATCATTTCGTTGTCATTTCGTTTGAAAAATGATGGGATTTAATTTGATATTACCCGATCCATTTAAATGTCATTTTTATATGGCCTTTTTTTTTCTGGGCTCTTTGTGCAAGCATTTAAATCACAAGAAAAAATTCTTATTTTGCTCAGTAAAAAGTAATTTTGTCTAACAACAAATACATTCCCCGGATGTATGTGGTATTAGCTTAATGGATACTGTTATTTATGCAGTCGAGGTGCAAAGTACTTTATTAGGCTCTAGATGTGTTATAATGACATGATAATTATTCCATTAGACAGTAAGTATACCTTAGTATACTTTGCAGTTAAGAGGCACCGGCACTTAGCTAAAATTGTAGCCTATATTTGCGTGTTTCGTATTTCATTTTTGTTAATATTTTTTCATCAGAATCCTTTTTGAAAAATGTACCACCGCAATTCCGACCACGAATCTGCTAGCTTTAAATAAAAATTAGTTTTGGTTGTAGTCGTTTGATCAGCTCTGAGAAAAGTGAGCAGTTTAATGAAATTTTCATAAACTGCTCATTGTTCTCAGAGCTGGTCAAATTGTTACAACCAAATCTATTTTCTGTTGAAAGCTAACACATTCGTGGTCGGAATTGCGGTCGCACATTTAATTTCTATATTAATTTTTGACAATGCCGCTTTTCCTGACAATTCGCGCTTGAAACCTTGAGATTCTGTTGTATTTTTTAGTTCTTTTTATTATTTAATTGAGGTTTACTTATTGACTTATCAATTGCTTATTGTGCTTGTAATTTTACTTGCTGTTTGGTTTTTTGGATTTTTGCTTCCGGTTGTTGACAAAGTTCTTCCAGTTTTGTGATATTTTTACTTACTTTTCTTTATATTTGTGCTTTATTATGTATGTCGGCTAGAGCATAGTAGACAATAAAATTGCGATTCATTCATTCATTCAAAAGGATTCTGATGGAAAGATATCATCAAAAGTAAACTAAAATCCTGTATTTAAAAATCGCCCTAATGTTTGCTTTTCGGCAAAGTACCGGTGCCTCTTAAGAGCAATGGAACCTTTGCAAATTTGTAGCCTACATTTAGGCGTAAATATTCGTTTTTTGATGATTTCTCTCAATCAAAATCTGTTTTTGAAAAACTAAAACCATTAAAGCACAAGCAGGCGTCATCCCTTTCCTAATTTACCCTTCCTTAATTTCCAATAAACATTGTTTTAGTACAGTAAGTTGTTTTTATGAGCTAATATGATGAACGTAATTAAGTATAGTGTCAGAATTAGAATTTTTCATCGAATACAATACAATTGATATTATTCATTCTACATGCGATACACACGCTAAAACTTAACTTTTTAATTTCTACTATTGCTTGGATTTGTAATAGTGACTTCCTCTAATTCTGACACTCTAGAGATAAGTAATTTTTCGGAATTTTAATAAAATGAAATTATTTTAGAAAATTCACTGTTTTTACTCGAAAGATATGCTGAAAGGAATGTCTGCATACCTGGAATAATTTATTCAAAAAAATGTTTGCGGAGTTGTGTCATTACCTTTATACGTAAGTGTGGTAGGCATATCGGCACTGCATAGGTTTGCGTTCGTAAAATAGGAAATCTCATGACGTTCTTTTCAACTGTCCTATTGTCCGATAGAATTTGTTTGTAGGTTCAATCATCTATTCAAAGTCTATCTGAGATGAGAGTTCATAAAGTTAACAATTTTCAGCACTTAGGCTGATATAGAAACACAGTTTTGTTCAGTAACTTTTATTCGTATTTTAATTGCTGAACACAATTTTGTTCAGTTTCACCAAATTTTTATATGAAAGAGACTTATGTCTTTGATAAAACATTAACATCGTCATCGTTTTCCAACATTTTCGCATCATCAGTGAAAATAACGTTCTTTGCACCTGGCTCAAATTCTCCGAACAACTCGAAAACATTCTCCAAATTTCCGCCATGACCGAACTGGTCTGACAATGACTTGAAACCGTGTACAATACTTTCCAATTCCGTTCCGCCTAAACTGTTTCGTACAAATATGCCGCGCGTGTATCTGCCATCGAAATTGCATGTGTTTGCTTCGCTAAGGTCCTTAGTGGTGAAATCGGGACAGATCAACTGCTTGTCTAAATACTTTTCGTCGGATAGACGGCTTGAATGAACGATTTCGATTTGAGAATTAGAGGCTGATGGAATGTCTTCGATATCCGTTTCGATATTCCGGGCTCGATTAAATGTAAGTGCTACATCAACGGCCCTCATGTCTGATTTGTCGAATTTACTGGAATCATTTTGAGATTACGCTTAATGCGAATTCATTACGCTGCCTTTTACTTACACATTCATCTTTTTCAGCACGTCGGAATTGATATTTTTATCGGCCACAACGACATAAACACTCTCTGGATCTATTACTTCTTTCATAATTTTTTTAAGCTCGTTATCATGGGCTCGAAAAAAGTCGTTCGGATGTAACACTACTGCATCTGCATTACTTTCATGAACCTGAAACGATGGAAACGTATGTATGACAGTACATGCAATCCTTGTCTCACCCATTCGCTGAAGCTTTTGTGGATTTACTTTTACTTAAAGTTTTCCACAAAGGCTTCGTAGAATATCAAGCGACTGTTAATTGTAAGCATTGTTCTCATACCGTTTGTATGCAGTCGTTACTTTCCACGCAGTAAAATTCTGGACGAATGTCCCGAGAATAGGCAGCCTGTTTCAGTATTCCACATTTTCGCATTTCAATGTCGCTCTTAGCCTCGCTCTTAACACAAAGTCTGCAAAAACATTTATTGCTAGAACCAAGAGCTTCAAGTCCAACTACAGCCAAAATTTACCGAATTTTTTGCGAAGTACTTCCGTCCCTTTCAATAACGTCTTTGTAGTTTGCACTGATCAAGTGATCACCGGGAAAAGCTAGATCAGTTTTAGGCACAACCGAATATTTGTCAGTAATCCACAATTTACTAGCAACTGCTTTGTCTACATTATTCAGTCCGTTGGTGTACCAATTCAGCAGACTGCTCTGCAGTTGTGCCACATTTGAATTAGCGTCAGCATTCGACATGAATCCTTGCCATGGTCTTTTCGCCCATGTACAAGCTGTTCCAGTTACCGGTCGACGACTACCATCTTCACATAAATATTCATAGTCGTCTGGATCAGCTAGAGCCACAGTTGTTGCAGGATTGTTACCGATTGGAAGCTAAATCGTACAAAAGAAGTTCAAAAATTAGGATTTGTGTTAGCAAAATGTAGATATTGCCTTACACCGAAGAACCGACGAACGTAAATTACTTTTGTGAAAGCAATATCGCCACCGTTATCGACCAGACATCTGATTGATCCATCGTAGCCGGAAAATTTATCAGGGTAGTCGCATTTGGCAGGATCTTCACACAATGCACACAAGTTGGGATACTTTTGTTCTGGTTTAAGATTAAGCACAAAATTCATAAAGATGCAACAGTACAGATGGAATAGAATGTCATACTTAAGTTATGGTTGACCTCACTATCTGCTGAATATTTTCCAACGATGCATGATGCCGTAAAGAATTCGGACAGCGCCTTCAATTCCTTTTCGACCGATGATAGCGTTGGATCGGGACTAATTTTGAGGACACCATTTTTCTTCAATCGGGTGATCGGGATCTTGTAGCCAACATTACGTCCGAAACCTGTATGGCATGACTTCTTTCCCCTTAAATCCGCCATGCTGTTGATGCCGTTATTTTTTCTCGTTAAAATAATGCCTTCGTAACGGAACTCCGCCCCGAGTTCCTCTCTCTATTTTTATGAGACAGTACGTGAAAGTTCAGTAACTGTAAAACGTTTACTAACCGTTCTCAGTTCAGAAAAAATGGAAAAATCTTCATTCTTGAGATTGAACGCAATGTACATGTCTTCCGGATCAGCAGCTAAAAAGTCGGCCTGTCGATTTAGCACCTTATCCAGGCATTCCATTCTGAAGGAATAGTCTCTAGTGAGAAAGTGAAACCATATTTCGAGCATCAATTCAACAAACCTATCTCTGCCAGCTACACATTCGAATTGAACATCACTGCTCGATTTAGAGGCTACTTCTTTACAAGCATCCATGATATGATGCGGTACACACATCCGATCTGTGAAGAAAACGTAAGTTGTAACTGCATCGAATAAACACTTTAATTTTGTTAGGGGGTTCAGCTTTTCACCTCCTTTCACATGCAATCGAATGAATATCATTGATTTCTCGGCGGATTGGCCGGTTGCAGAGTGATAAGCCGAATCCCTGTGACCACTCTACATCACTGATCCTTCTTTCTATATGCTTCACATGAAGTGACAACATTTGCATCATCAGTGATCACTCTATACAACGCACTGTTTTACTCTATAGAATGGATCGTTATCTTACATGTTGTTGTGGCGCAAGCATAGCTGATTGAGCATGCAAACAAAATGAGAAACTGCACGACTGATGAGTTCATTTTGTGCGAACAAAATCGAATTAACTACTAACTTCATTAACTGTCTGCTTCGTCGTTTTTATACCGTCCACTGGTTTTATTTGGATTCTTTTTTTATTATAATATACAATACAGGTTCCACAAGAACAGGGTGAATAATTTGTGCACATTTGTTCAAGGACTTTAACTTTTGTAACTAGAAATTTTCCGTTCAACATGTAACAGTATGATATTAATTGGTTTGTCTCGTCCACCCGAGTTGCCAGAGTTTAATTTTTTGTTTTTATAGAGGATACACATCTTAATAATCAGTTCTGAGTTGCCTATGAAACCCATCTACCGTCCTTTTTTGAAGACGTAATACCGAATTTTGCCGAAAAAATAACCGAAGTATGCAAATACTATCTGAAGAAAGTTGTTAGGCGTTAATTGGTATCTCGCCTTAGAAAAATTCATCGTATTTAGGTCGTCCTATGAATCATTCATTGTGTGCATCGTTACAACCACCGAACCCACTACAACTACCCAAAATATAGACCATAGACCGCTTGAATAAACTTTAGGATATGCTATAGAAATATCCAGTGTGGAATTGTCTGCCGCGGGTATCGAACCCAAATCATTTTGGTGGAAGGTGGAAGGTACGTAATCACTGAACCATCTCATCCTTTGTAATTTTCGAGTTTTCTGCGTTTTCTAATAGACAACTTGCATGGTCTTCTGGAAATATTTTATTATTGTTATTCGGGTTTCAAAACCCTCAAATACACAATCTTACACATCTCTTGAGTGAATTAGTATTTTAAATCAGCAATTAAAATTTTCCTAATTCGTCTACATCATCATTCTCATTTGCGAGTAGTTGTTTACATTCGAGTAAGTGTTTGTTAATATTTTCGTTTTTTTATGTTGGTACGTAAATAGACGAACAACTAATGACGTAAGCGCGGCTTTGCGAGTGTGTTAGTGTATGTATTACATATGAACGACCGCACTAGTCTGACGTCATACGGTCCTTTGAAATTAATGTTCTTCATTAATTTTAAAAAAAAACCTAAAGAACATTTGGATAAGGTGTAGTGGTAAATTATGCTTATTTTAACTTATGCAACATGTCTATTTTAACTTAGAATGTTTTCTCTCGCAACTTTAATTTTAATGTTTCAATATTGCTCAATAGCACCCTGTCGTGCTAAAAAATAGAATTCTGATTTTCCTACAACATACAACGTTACCCTGGGAAGCCCCAGACGTAAGCATAATAAAATATTCCTATCAGCTAATTCGACTTGAAGCGAATAGATTATATAATATTTTGATTAGGGAATGGTCCATGTTAGCGATTTTTGTGTGTGCGGAATTTCTGACCTCTCATTTTGTATGCACTTTTCCACCATATGACGGTCATATTTTGCAAGACTCCCCTCTCCTTTTCGTGCGAATGTCATTTATGGATGTCCCCTCACCAGCCATTTTACAACACAATTAGAATTATTGCAACATTTTGGTTTTGAGTGATAAAATAGACATCTTTGAAATCTTCTATCGTATTCTGGTTGGACGTGTTTTTTGTGCGGCAGGATGCACTGTTTGTCAGAGACGTGTGTCTGTGTTTGATCTTTGCGTCATCACATCAGATTAAGAACGGATGCATCAATTGTGAGACTTTAGGATTTTTGCATTCAATATTTTTACGCGATTTTTTTTAATAAATAAAAATGTAAAAATAGAAATTGCAACGAGTTTTTTCAACGAAAGGTTATCGGAAAAATATTTACATATTAAATGAACCTATCTCTCTTCTCTTCGAATTATTTCAAATAAGTATTTATTGAGTTGCCGCTAAAGTACACAGGATGATAATTCTTACCGGGGAATTTTTCTATGGAATATAAAAAAACCAATGCAAAAAAAAGGAAAACATAAAAATTAAACAAGTGATTGAGATTAAAAAGAATTAAGAGTGATATCGCGAAATCTTCGAACAACGTTGGGACGAGGGGTCACGGATATTATTGACTTATAGCTCATTCGATTCGTTGAACTGTTGCGAGCAAAGCGTGGTACTAAATTTGGTGTCATATATTTTGTTGTCGACGCTCGAGGTCATGAAGTAAGGGTCTGCTAAAAGGAGCCCAAAATCGTTTTCTCGTGATTAGTTGAGTAAAACAATTTTGGGAAAAAACTTTTTTAGCTAGGTTTGTAGGCCTTGAAGAGACACACATTTTGAGTATACACACCACCAGGTCCATGTTGACCTGTTGGTGATATCAATCACTTTAGGTGAAAAAATAGGTGATTTTCCCAAGTCCCTAACCGGCTGCAGTGACAATGTGACATAAGTCCGAGACATGGTATGTATTGCGAGAGAGCCCAGCCTCTATAGTACCATAACATGTAAAAACATCCTTGGATAAGTTTCACTGCAAAGGGTTGGAGCGACTTTAGCGGAAGTCCACCCCAGGTCGATGAAATTTTATCTCTTTCTTTCGTTTGTTTTTCGCTTTTTTATGCGGATATTCATTATTTATTGCTGACAAGAGTGAGGTCAACTAAAATAAAGAGTTACTTGATATATCCACGTTGGTTAAGTACACTACGACTTAAAATTTCGAACGTTTTATGCATATATTTCGACTATTTTCCAGCAATCGAAAATCGTAGTGTACGTAACCAACGTGGATATATCAAGTAACTCTTGACTTTATAGTTCACTTCAGATAACCATTGATTTATGAGACACGAATCCTATTAAATAGGCACTGTAGAGTGTCGACTCAACTTGGACGAGGTAAATTCATATGATCGGCTGTTCCATTGAGTAAATGTTGAAAGAGCTAATTACGAGATTTTTTTCAGTAAAAAAGTAAATATAGAAATTGCAACGATCATTTTCAACAAAAGGTTATCAGAAATAATTCCGCGTTAACGAATCGCTTCTTTCTTTCTTTTCTTCGTATTATTTAATTTATAAGAATTCAGTGTAACCGATGATAAATAATATACTTACCGGCGAGCAGCGAACAAAACAAAAAAACAAACATGCCCAACAAAAAGTGAAGAAATATTTTTTTTATTTATTTATTTACAAACTCACATATTAAACGAGTGACTAAGATAAAGGGTAATCAAAATTTGAACGGTGACAAGTTTACACTATTAAAAGTTTCTTTGAGGTAAACCTGTAACCAATACACATTTTGATTATCTTGAAATGGCAAATTTCAAATGGTAACGTTTTTTACACAGAGGAGAATTCAAAGTTAAAATTTTTGGTCAGCACGCAATTGATTCACTTTTGTTTTCGGGATATCGTTTCAATGCCAAGGTAGATATAGTTGAGGAGGTAGTCTCATTCATTGACAAAACGTTGTATTCAGACGCGCGGCCAAGCACATAAGTTTGATGCTATTGACACCTGAATGGTTGTGATTTAGTGTCTCTTCACAAAATAATGTGTCGATCTCAAAACAGATAGCACGAGTTTCTATGCGTTTTTCTATCGCTTGTATTACGAAGAAATTGCCATTACAGCGACATAATATGGACCGAAAGCACACGAACTATTTTGCGTTAATGAAGTCGACAATTATGCTGCGTTTTCCGTTACTTATCCTGTAATGAATATCGTATTCCAATGGAAAACACAGCATAATTGTCGGTCCCGTCAACGCAGAAGAACTCATGTGGGTTCGGCCATAGAACTTCGGAAATTGTCAGATTGAACGAATCGCACATTATACATGGTGCCAGCTGATGTCACGATGCCATTAATCGAAAACCCCGTATTTTTACATGCTCGATTCCTAAATATACCGTCTAATATGGACCATCCCCCAATAAATGATCTGATTTTAGAAGGAACGGATTTCGAAGGAGAACGATGTTGATCGTCTAATCCAAGAAATATTTTAGTCTTCAATTTTCCTCTGTGTAAAAAGCTTAACGAAGAATTTCACAGAGCTTTTCAGAGCTTTTTTTTCTTATTAAAAATGAACTTAGAAATGGAACGTGTCAATTATCATTCAAGTTTCAATTCCTTTGCATGTGAAATTGGTTCAAGTTTTTCTGATTTATTTACACTTATTCCGCTAGGAATTGAAGATTTATTGGATGGACTGAATATAATTTTCTTTATGTTCTGGAAAGGAGTGTCGAAAAATATCGTTAAAGCTATTGACGCCAATGCAATCGATATGTTTTCGTTAAGATTAAGCTGAAAAGACGAAGAACGAAATCAAATCAAAAATTCAGTTTACTTTTCTGAACACGGCCATCCACTCACCGTATAACTAAGAAAACTGAAATGTGTAGCATGTCTGGTTCGTCCAACGTTGAAAAAGAAAACTGGAAATTGTGTTAAGTAAATGGCATACGACAATCGTGTGGTAACTAAAAATCCTGGCCAAGAAAAAAGCCGGCTTAGCAGACCTGCAATCATTGGGTTTATGTTAAAAACACGTTTCGTTGGAACACTGTACCATCTTACTATGGTAGCCCAGATGCGATGTAAAAATAATCCATCCGGCTAATCCACACCATGCCATGGGTCCCAAGGCTGCATAAATAGCGGCATGATATTCATTGTAAACATAACCAATGCTACCCATCGGAGCTGGTCCAAGCAGTACGAGCAGAAATATTGTCACGTTTATACACCAGCCAATTTTTAATTGCGCCTACAATAGGTGGAAGCTGTGCGTTCGTTTCGTAATTGTAATGCAACCACACCTACCTTCGTCAGTTTGTGGTCTTTGAATACACGGAGAACATATCCGAGCAGAATTCCTAAAATGTAAATTGTCGATCGATAGAATGGGATGCTGTACATGTAGTCAGCCGTTTTGAAAAGTCGTTTTATTCTGCCGGATGGAAAGAATTACATTACTATTGCTCTGTGAGTGGGTTTGTCTAGTAAGCAACGGTCACCGTTCTTGCTTTCATCATTAAAACAAGTCGCTGTTAGATCAGCTTTTGGTAACGAAAATGTCGAAACATTACAACGACTAAACGTTCTGCCGAAAGCCGATCTAACACAATGACTACGGTAATTATAAACGTTGCTGCTTAAGACAGGACACGTAATTTTCTTTTCATTAACTTACGATGTTCCGAAGTAAACGTAGTTTGATAGCTTCTCCACAACGGTAACATTAAATCGAGCTATGGTACTGATACCGGCTAGGCCTAACAGGATCATTGCACCTTTCTTCGGCCATTTCCATAGTATCAAAATGAGAAATGGCGCTACCACAAAAAGTTCGGTGTCGATGCCAAGATGATGAGTGTGTGTCAAACACTGAACGTAATTTTCGTTGTTAGTAAACTCGTAATGATTTCATAGAAAAACGTACCATGTTCTCGAACCCGAAGTAGTTGTGAATGAACAACAGATTTCTCCACCAATGTTGCTTACATATTCCCGCATGTCGTGTTACCACCAGATTCCATTGGGGTCCAGTATCGACGTGCGGTAGGATAAACGTACAAAATAGAATTAGCGCTCCCAATGTGGGTACGATCCGTATAAATCGACCGACATATTCCTGTAATATGCGAGGTGATTGGTTTTTCTGCAATCGGCCAATTATTGCATATGATGTTAGCAAACCGCTAAACATTAAAAATGTGTCGGTGTAAATGGCCGCAGCTCGTCCCAGTACGGTCCATGGTTGACCTAATGCCTCGGACAACTGAGTTCGATTGATGTAAGGATCGAAAAAGATTGCCATTGATTTGTGTGACACCAACAGCAGAAAAGCGTTGAAAAATCGAATGCCGTGGATGCATTCGATGTCGTTTGGTGCTCGCTTTAAATTGAAAGTGGCTCGGAGGTTTTTTCTCAAGGAAAATGCCACCAGCCACGGATCTAAACAAAAGGGAAAATATCTCAATTGTTATTCGATGTAGATGTAGTGGGCCGATCACAATATTAACTTATCACTTACTTGGATCGACCACTTTAAGGTCCACAACAGTCGATAATGTGGCCACCAATATAACAACTAAGAAGAAAATTCTGAAATTATAAATCTTTATCCATCACCGAGTGTCTGTTACTAATTTTCCATGAACCTACGCTGCTTTTATCGTATTTTCGTCGTATGCGTCTCGATCGTTAGTTTGGCACATCTGTGGTTCGACGCGTACCTGAACATGAATATCTGTTCCTTTGGTAAAATTCTGTACATAGTCATTCAAGGACATTTGAATGTCCATTGCTGTACAGGATGATGGAACACAAGCTGCCCAATTTAACATTGAAAATCTGGGTACTCGATGTCCTGGCTGAGGAATAATTGTAGATTAAATATGGATGCAAGTGGTTGAAGGCAATAAATTCGTTTCACATTAAGAGCGCACAGAAATTCGAAAGTATAAGATAATAAGAGTATTATGTTATGGTGTGCTACAGATACATTCACCTACTGCTCCTCACACTACGAGTAGAAAATTAGAGTATGAGTTAAACTGCACACCTAGATTACGTTAACTTAGCAAAATCACTACCCTTATAGTCGACGTCAGCGAAACAAAGGGCAGTTTCTACCCGTTGTTATACTCATTCCGCATATTCCGCATTCTGTGCAATCAATTGGATCATATTCCAATAGCAACAACTTCTCTATTCTCTATAATGGCAGATAGTACTCATTTGGAAATAGGTTTCGGTATATTCGGTGAATGCGAAATTTCATCACCACAAGAACGTTATTGGTTTTCTGAAAGACAACCCTGATGCCCATTTTTTGTATGACTGCGAGTGAGCAAATACAGATGAAAACGAATATATTTGTCTTGTTCCATGTGTAAAGTATATGCCTGGCTTACATATATGCCTCCTCATTATAAATAACTGCATGCAAATATGTAACTGCAACATTTTATTGTTTCAATATTTGCATGCAGATCATTAAAATGCATTTTTCAAAACAATTTCAGTCTCAGTCAAATGATGAGCTAAGATAATTAAAATTGTGAAATGATTTTCATAATATGCCTGCCTACAATATATATTGTCCGGACGGCTAATAATGTATGCTGCGTGAGGTAATTTGAATATTATTTTTTGTTCGAATTTTAATATATGCTGTCTATGAATCAGTCTGGTTTTATCAGTAAAATGGTCAGCATATTTATGTACAACACGTACAAATTCTTAAACATACAATGTTTCAGTTGTTCTTTTGCAGTGCCTTTGTCTGCTTATTAACTTCAAGGTCACGGAGAAGCGTTACAATATATTGGAATTGTCGCATTACATTACTTCATGTTCATACTTACATCATCGAATTCACTAACAAAAGCACCATGCGAATGCATCAAATCGTATAAGTGTTGCAGTTTCGGCATATTTTCCGGTATGGAAGCCTGTAGATAGGTTAGACAATATTTCCCTTTTAAGTCATCCATGGGTCCTTGAATTTTCAGACATTGATCGAAATCTCCGAAATAATTCACGTTTCCATTTAGCACTCCCGACGATATTTTGGCGGTTGAGTCGTGCACTAAAATGATAAATTCGCAGTCTATTAGTTCTTTTGTTCAAAAAAATGCTTTTACTTCGTTTGTTTTGCCATATTTTTTTTTGCTACATAAAAGAATGCATAGCACTGCTTCTAGCACGAACACTCGTTTTTCCAACTTCAAAAAGCCACCAAAGCGCGTACGGTTGCATGTATTATGTGATTTTATTCACACCAATAAATCATGACTCCTATCTTTACGAGAAAATCCAAGGCCTATTTTCATTGCAAAAGCCTCCAAATATTTCCTATGTTCATGCTAGAAGCAAAGCTGTGGTGCTAGGAATATCTCATTGATTGTTTTTGTCATCGCTTTCGATAACAGATGACCTTAAGTGAAAGGGATTTCAAACATTTTGTATGAACTAGAATCATCAATTCATACTTCATTTGTTTAAAAATTTTGTTATGTAAGACAATTTATACTAGCTACTCGTTTATTTTTGTCATCATTGTCGATAACAAATTACCAAGATCAAGGTTGTCGATAACAGATTGCCATCGCTGATAATTCTAAAATATGCGCTTGATCTAGATAACCACTTAAAAGAAGAGTCAGTTATATTTGAATGAATCTTTCTAAAGCATCTTCTATAGATGATGGCTCGACCTTAATGTGTGAAACTTTATGCCCTCACATGACATCGAGAGCGCAACGAAACGTTATTTAAAATTAATAATATGCGTGATTGTTCCACTGGTCAACGTAAATTGTGACCATTTGACAACATTTCCAGTTTCACATCAGATGTCAATATTCATTCTTAAGTTTCCAAAGAAACCAAACCGTGTAACATTAATTAGAAAACTCTATACCCAGATGACGCATGCTCATTAACTCTGGTGCTAACCAATTGAAATAATAAACACATACAGTACGAGCATACAGATGGGACCATTTAAACTATAACTCGCAAGTGAGTTTTGTAACATTTTAATTCATAAATTTCGTTGATTACAATTCAAAGGGGACCTTATCTATACGTAGACAGAAAATTAGATAAGACACACTCGACCCACTGTCTGAGTTGTATATGCGCAATGATATCTGTTTCATGAGACCTGTGTGCCATACTGCTATACACATGTGAAAGATTTCTTTGAAATAAAAATTTTGGTGAAATTTCACACGGTGCAAATGAAGTGATTCGGGAAAGAACTCATCAACTTTCTAAAGCAACTTGTCTAAATGTACGAATCATTTCAAAAGAAGTCGAAGCTGCTTCAGAACAGTTACCATTAGAACTATTAGATCCACCCACTCGTACAAGCCTAAAATAAAATTCGTTTTTAGGAGAATCTAAATATAACGTAAACCGAATCGAATCTTATCGTTGTGTTTCGTAGTGAATGTCTGTTTTTTTTGACAGTATTCGATATCTGAAAACACGATTTAGTGTATTGATAGATTTTCGGAAAATTGCTTGGTTAATAACAGTCAGCAATATTCATCTGATTATGGCAGACGTTGATTTGAGTAATGTTCAAAAATCGGTCATTGAAAAAGGAAGATTTCAAAATCCATGGCCGACCTGGAGTTCACCAAAGTTTATGGACTTGCTCCGTTTCATTTTCACTGATGAAGATAAAAGTTCAATTCCACAGCCCCAGGTAAAGTCTCGAATGTAAAATATTCTAAAGTGTTTGAATCTCATCGTTTCGAATTGTTGTTTTGACGCAGGAACTGAACAATGTATTACCTACACAAAAACCAGTATTTAATGCAGAACCTCCAGAGAGTGGCGTGAACGTTACATGGTTGGGTCACTCGACGACAGTGGTTCAATTTGACAATGTCACCTTCCTAACAGATCCATTGTTCAGTGAAAGAGCATCTCCATTTCAATTTCTTGGACCGAAACGCTATCGAAGTTGCCCGTGCAACGTTGATGACCTGCCACCAATCGATGCTGTGGTTATCAGTCACAATCATTACGATCATCTAGATGTCGACAGTGTGAAATCTCTAAACAATCGTTTCGGTGACAAAATACGCTGGTTCGTACCGTTAGGATTAGCTGAATGGATGAAAAGTACAGGAGTAAAAAATGTTGTTGAACTAGATTGGTGGCAGTCCGGCAACATCTCACACAAAAGTGACGTTTCGTTTGTTTTTACACCAGCTCAACATTGGTGTAAAAGAGGGTTAAATGATGACAATCGCGTTCTGTGGGGCAGTTGGTCTGTAATTGGACCGAAACATCGATTCTTTTTCGCCGGTGACACTGGCTATTGTGATGTATTTAAACAAATTGGCAGTGTGTACGGGCCGTTTGATGTTTCGGCTATACCAATTGGAGCGTATGCACCACGGGGATTCATGAAACCGCAACACGTTGATCCAGAAGAGGCAGTGAAAATACATATAGACATTTGCAGTAAATCCAGTGTGGCAGTCCATTGGGGGACGTTTAGTCTGGCTCATGAAGTGAGTAGTTTTAAATTAATTTTTCCGCGAGAATAAAAAATATTTTGTTTCGCTTTATAGCACTATCTTGAACCTCCAAAGAAATTGAAGGAAGCGCTAAAGGATTTCAAACTTCCTGAAGAAGTGTTCACAACATTATTCCATGGGGAGACGAAACATTATCCATCTGTCTAATAAAACTGCATAACTGAAGTAAAGAGATTGTTTCGATGTGTTTGTACGATTAGAATCTGGATACTGTAGTAGATACATGCAGAAAAGCGAGACAGAATTTCAAAAGTAAATTCAATGAGTAGGGTAGCTTGCAAGGTAGCAGTGAGTTTCACAAAAGTTTATGTTTTTAAGGGAAATAGAAAGCTAAATAAAAGAGAATAAAAAAATTTGGAAAAATGTTCACAGGACCCCTCACAGGAGAAAAGTCAGTTGTACAGCAACTGCTTGAACAAAGCACCTAGCAGTAGAAGTATGCGAATATTTCCATACCTTTTTTTTCATAATGTCAATGCAAAATTACCATTAAGGCTGCTAATGGTATTATTGGTGTCAAAAAACTACTCTATTTGACGTGTAAAATCCTCTATTACCCTGCTAGGTGCTTTGGCTTGAAACATAGTTTACATTGACCTAGACGAATAATCTCTGTTCTGGCACTGGAATTGGAAGTACTGTAACGGCGGTACGCCTTTTGCATATCACCCTTGGCCCTCAACGAACCAAACGGTGCCAAATTGGTGCCACAGGAAAAATTTTCATTGAAATGCCTGTCAGGAGCATTTTACATTCTTCAAGTGTTATGACTATGTTTTGACTAATGAGATCAATGAAGCACAATCAAGAATAATGTTAGCGACCACTTGTCGTAACGTGAGATTCCGTATTTTTCCATTTCTTTCCGAAATCCTGGACAATCACCCAATATATCCTTTCGTCCTTCGGTAAGAGGAGGACTGACAAACGTGTGTGCTTTTAGTACTTTTATGGCAATACCCTTCAATTCGAATTACATTAATACTTAACACATCTATCGTTGGCCGTTTTGCAACAAATTAAATGACATTAACAATAAGACATTGTATGCCGTACACGAATTGAATTAATTATTAACTAAAACAAAAACTTAGACCATACTGGATGTATGGTAATTTATACAAACGTACCCATTAAACAAAGAAAATACCAATTTAATAGCAAATCATATTCGCCCAAATTAATTTTTTTGATCAATTTAACGAAACACAAATTGCTGTTTCATATTCATGCTTTTCCACAGCGAATAATCGAACGATTTCTATGCCACAGTCATTATTGAAAATAAAATCAATTGCAAGTTTATGCGAAATAATAAAAAATATATATTTTGATATGCAAAGTGTTGAATGGTTCGTTTCATTGATGAGGTAATACGTTAACCATTTAAGTCGATAAATATTTGAGTCGCGGTGGTAGACAGTTTTTTACCTTTGCCTTGCACAACATCATAAACCACAACACACTTTTTTTTGATTTAATTGAATGTAATGAACAAAAAATTTGTGTTCTTAGTTTTACTTTCATTTGTGGGTGCATTGCATTATTAACCTGAATTTTTTTTCATTTAATCGATGTGGAAGATAGATTAATCCCATGATCAGTAGAATCACTAGGCACAATACCCGCTTATATTGCTAGGCAAAAATTTACAATTTATTGGAAAGTGTACTAATTGTGTCAAAGGAAGTTCGATAGGACCTCAGTACAGTGCGAGAAAATAAACAAGTCACACTTTCAACTATCTAATCCATAATCCAATCAAAGTTATTCAATCCACGTGCGATATACACGTTTACATATTAAACACATACGTAAATGTCGTAAGATTACTAATACATATGGATTGAATAGAGTGTTAAAAGAGCGAAAAAAGAGAGAAAAAAGAAAATTAAACAATTGGTTTAAACAGTTCAGTTCGGTGGTTCAGATCGCTGACCACTTGCTTCATACGCAAGAGGTCTCGGGTGCGAATCTCATTAGGGCGCGTACAACAAAAAATTTATTACCAAATTTCAATTTGATCTCTCATACTTCGCACCCCTCAATTTCAAAAATTATTCTAACGGTCGGTGTGTCCGAAGCAATACAACATCCATAATGATTAAACAATTGGTTTTGAAGGGTGATACGTCAAAACTTGTGTGGAAATTTAGCTGAGTTCGATTCGTGACACTCTTTTTGACATTTTTTTTCAAACACTCTATAAGGATAATTGCATTGGTAACTTCTTATTTTTCATCGTCTATACCAGTTTCCCTGACTATAAAACACACGCTATGTAAGTACCCTGTACCCTGTCAGGTCAGTTGTTAGAAGCAACTTTATCAACGTTCCACTGATGTTATTCTTTCTACGTGCGACATCTTTGTTATACAGATTTGTAAATATCTTAAGGTGGGTAGTGCATGATTCTTTGGATTGTAATGGTTACTTCTTTTAATTCCGATGCTGTTCTGATAGCACATTAAGCATATCACAATGAAAGTATCGATTCTCTCACTTCATCTAATCTGAGCATTTTCAAGGAATATAATTCATGAAAAATCTTTTTCACCCGTGCGGCGTGAATTACCTTATTTTCTCCACTCAAATGCGGTGCGAACATGGCGTTTTGCTGACGCTCTCTCTGATGACAATTCAGGTAACCCGAGTCGGGTGAAAGAATTTTTATTTTCTCGACTCTCGTTTCTCCGATGAACAAGATTTTTTCTCTTTGTAACTGTCCCATTGTTTTGGTTTTGAAAATGGTGAAACAAATTGATGACAAAACGTGGATACAAACGGTAAGTCACGCCACGCACGGATGAAAAATTATGTGGTCACCTCGGGGATGAAAAAGAAATTGGAATTTCCTCGTTTCTCCCCTTGGTAAAGGCCAAAAAACCATTACTTCTATACTTTTAACATGATTTTTCTTGTAATAATACAAATACAGTCAGAGTTCGTCGTTTGATTCTGTCTTCATTGTAGATAACATGAGACATAACTGTTTTGACACTCGCCAAACCATGAACCTCTTACACTACTAAAAGCCTCTAGCCTCTAAATTAAAACTTACTTCTGACTGCCCATAGATCCAAGTTACGTAGACCGTCCAAAAACATTTGCGAATGTAGTTTGCATTTCGAGCTGGTTTTAGAACTGTATGCTGGATTGAAAGGAGCTGCTGATATGCTTGTCAATTTTTGACTAAGTTTACGCATCAAAGCTAGAAAAAATTGAAAAAAAATTTATTAAAATCGTTCTATCGTTCACTTTTTCTTAATCCTGGGTGATGTCCTGGTATAGTAAAGAGTTACACTTTTTTGGTCTCGCCAAACTCTGACGGGAATGCAACTAATGAATCACTAGCACAGCTAATTTTTCCTATTTCCAGCCATCCTCACTGAACGAACATGAATGGATTAACAATTTTCTTGCCATTTATTTCATCGGACATTAAAAGTGTGTAAGCTGTCATAGGAGTAATTTATGTTAAAAGCAATGTATATCGACAGTCTGATGTAATAGTTCACACTTCATACAGACGTGCAGTAAATATCTGCATAAATTATGAAAAAATTGGCTTAGAACTTTACCTTTTTTGTAGAATTTATTTAAGCAAGATTGACAATGGTTCGTTGAACATTAAATGTATTTTGCTATAAACCAAAAGCTTTGTTCTGCGCATAGTCTCTTGTCTACATTGTTTTACGCTCATTAAAAATCCCAATATTTGAAAATTTATTACACCCATTAATGTGTCGTGTAGTTAAACGATTACTTATTCCAATCGAACCGACAATTTTATACAAAATAAACTCATCTCTGTACAAAACGCATGTGTGGTTGGAATAACTATATGCATCGTCGGCTAAAACTTTATGTAAGAAATATTGTTTTCACTTTTCATCAATGGTATTGTATGCATTTTAATCGTGTCATAATTTTAATTGATTGATTTGCAAGGATTGACTAAACTGTTTTCGTTTTGGTGGATTTTTTGTGTGAAAAGTAAAGTCTTTGGAGTAATTATTTTACATTAATCTTTTGCATGAAAATCTTTGAGGTAGGCGTTGTGCATTATTCTTGTGGCATAGCTTCACATAAAATCATTATATGTGTCCTGCCCTTCCGCTCATAAATAACCTCTGGCCTCAAAAGTGGAATGAAACAACAAATTTTTGGGTGGTACAAAGAGTATCATTACTGCTATTAAAGTGTCAGGTAGCTCAATCGGTATGGCACAAAAGACAGTTATTCCGGGTTCGATCCCTGATCACTATTTATCATTCCTAACTTACTTAGCATGTACAACAGGCTCATTCGAGGCTAGTCCAACAAAATCAAATTTTTTCTTGAGAACGGTTCAATTCATTCGAAAATATCAATCCGGAACGTACATCAACCGGTTAACTAGCTTCACCAACAAATTATATAATCGAATGAATCTGGTGTTGAGGAATTGTATCTCTGAAGTATTTTGGAACCGGAATTTTATATGAACACAATATACTGCGCACAACATTAAATTTTTTGAATTTACTGCCAAAGGTATTGAAAGTACTTCGCTCTACCTTTACCTATGTATCTAATATACCAGATATCATTGTGAAAAAGTAGCTCAATTCCTGTTAGCACTGATCATTTTAACAGCTTTCAGTCAAAATACGGGTAAATAATTGCCCGATTAAACTTTACTGACAAATGTTAAATTTACTAGCGACGACGCCATACGCTCTTTGGAGCATTGCTGTGGTTTATGTCTTGCAAATTTTATATTTGGACTTAGTGCTCAGATTTTTTTTTTCAAAAATAACTTGGACGGTTTACAGTCAGAGGCAATGAAATTTCAGCATGAGTTTGCTTCAGCAGTTTTTCAGCTGGTGGTCAAATCAAAACAATCAAAACTGTTTATACGGTTGATGCTGCTCTACATGCACGCGCGTGGTAGTTGTAAAACTTTATAAAGAGGTAGATACATTTTAAGTTCGAAAAAGACTAGATGATCTAGAGGTATGAATGACAGTTCTTCCATACAAAAATGTTCATACAAAGGCGAGCGCGTTTGTTTTTACATTTTTTTTTATATGTAACAGCTGTCATATCCCTCCAGACCATTATTTTTTTTTTAATTTAAAGGTCTATAAACAGCGTTGATTGTTTGTGTGGACCAGCTGAAAAACAGCTGAAGCAAATTCGTGCTGAAATTTTACTGAATCTGCCTGTAACATTAATTCAAATTTTTACAGACAAATTATTTTTTTTAGAACGGCACTATAATGACACGATAAAAAAAACTCCTTATATTCCCACATGTTACGTTACTGTACAGTTAGTGAAGTGAATTGGAGAGAAAAGATAAATACTCATTCGTGGTCGCTGCAATTCTTAAATTTAGTTCAACAAATTGCCTCTAATACTAGATCGTAGATGGTGTACAGTCAACGCACTTCTAGCGTGAGTGGTACTCTAAATAGGGTATTGAAACTTGACAGTCAAGTACTGTAAACATATTCTCATGTAAAATATAGTACTTTCTGTAGCTGACCACTATGATCGCTTTTGCTTGAAGTGCGTTGGTACGGTGCATCTAGCATATATTTCCATTTTACAACAGTCAAGTGATTGGCACCAATGTATTACCGGACGCCGGAAACCAAATTTCCTTTTTAAAAGTCAACATCTAACCGAAAAAATTCACGAAATTCTTTCACTGAAAGCATTCAATTTTTTCGCCAATAAAATGAAAATCGCTGACTTAAATAATATCAAATTAACGGGGTCATTATTACTGTCGAGGTAATGACAATTTTTACTTAGCGAGTCGATTTTTATGATTGAATGCATTTTATTGTATACGTACCAGCTTCTTCGTCAATTCTATCCATATTAATATCACCACCGCCCACCGACACATAGTGCATGCCCTTAACTTTCGATGTAAAGTTAGCCAATTTGCTGGCATTGTGTTTCGATTTGAATAAAATTGGTCCATTGCTGCTATTGAAATCGGACTCACATTTATCACATTGATTCAAAGGGGTCGTTGGCAAAGCCACTCCAATCAAAGCGGCTAGTATAACAAATGCCTTCATTTTACGAAAATGTTTTTAAAAAAAATCCGTTGAATTATTCGATAAATCGTCTAAAATATAAATCAATGACACGACCGTTAAACATTAATTCTTCGCTCATTCTTATGCACTCAGCAATCACACAATATGTTGTTATTAACTAACAAGAAAAAAAAATCTCATAAACGTTTAACTGCAGTTAATTAATTTTTCACAATTAAATGTGACACTGTTCATATTCTCATCGTTCTATCGCAACAAAAAGTAATTAAACAAAAATGGTAAGCACACTATTAACACCTTCTCGAATTGCGTATAAATCTACTGTACACTTAAGTGGAAAATCGTCGACTAAAAATCGAAATTCAAATTTCAGCGATTTAACAAAAAGGTTGTCTCTTATGCTGTGTATAATATTTATATTGTAAATGTACGTTTGTACATTTATAAATGCTGGTGTAACTACCCGCTTTACATATTTATGTGGTTGAATCTTTCTGGTGTGCATTTTTCAATTAATTTTATAATTTGATGTATAGCGCGAAAATTCCCCCACTCACTCGAACCGAGTGCATTTTTAAAACAATTTTTTTTTCCAGCAATTTGTTTTTTGATTTGTGCAGAAAGTCATAAATGCATATAGTGCAATACAGGTCTGCATATACTTTGAATAATGTTGTATTGGAAATTCCATTTATCATGCCGTTTATGCAAAATGAAATTTGAGTATTGAGTATTGCGATCTTTTCTTTACACTTCCGATGTACATTAAAAGTGTTAATTTTATTGATGGACCGTTTTCCGAGAAATTCTTCTGGATGAAAGCGATAAGGGATCGATTAGAAGAGAATATGTCATAGTCATAAGCATGATTTCACATCATCCACAAATTTTTACGTGTTGGGTAACATCTACTAGTCTGAGCGATCGTTCAAAAATTACGTGAGTTTATTGAATTTATTAGAATCGTCACGTTTTCTTATAAACCTTTCTCCATTTATAGCGCGATGTTAAGAAGGCAGGGCAGTAAAGAGTGTGTCTGTGTATAAGACATCTGATTTTGATTCCACAATACTTCACCATTACTTTGTTGTTAGAGTCAGTTGACTGAATGACTCAAATACTATGAATGGGTGCTGTCCAAGATTTATGAGGAAATGACACGCGAATATGAGCCGATGACAGGCAAATATGAGCAAGTGCAAATAAGCAAATGCAAAAGACCAAATATGCAAATGAATAGTGGCTGTTAGTGAATTGAAGTACAAATGCAAACAAAATCTTTCGTGTTATTTCTTCCTAGTTTTTATCTCTCGTGATCTGAATAAACCAAGGCTGTTTCTACAATTTCAATGCGTAATATGCATTACAACATGCATTTCGGTTAGTTTTTCTTCAAAAGTCAATTAATACTAGACTGGTGTTCGGTTCGTATGAGCAGATTGATACATAAACTATCATAATGCAACAACTTACGTTTGAATAGTTTAATGATGATACCGGACGTGTCACATTAGCGAATTATAAGAAAATTTTAATGTGAAACCCATAAAAATTTCGTAAGGCTATTTGAAACAGATGTATATGAACGAAATTTCATTTTTTTTATAATTCACTAATGTGACATGTGCCGTTTCTGCATTTAACTATTCACTTAAAGGCACTCGAGACTATTATCGTTTACTTGTTCTGTCAGTATCGAATTTCTGCTTTCGAGAATTCCTCTGGTCTTGTGCGTTTTCAATTACGATTGTTGGGTCATAACAGTTCAAAGATCGCTTGTTTTGACGAAAAATCTCAATGTTTTAATAATAAAGAGTTGCTTGTCAATATGTGAGATTACCATCAGTCTATCTGATCAACATAAGTTTCAGATACAAAGTGCGTTGAATCATTACCTAAATTTTTATATTAAAACTCATACCATACTCATATTCACAGCACCTACAACTAACCCAACTCGTTTATTACCATTATTTTTGGCAAAACGAATATCCAAAACTTGATCCGATTAACTCAACAACAAACATTTGTTACAACGTTGACCTCTACATTAAATAGCTGATTACCTACGAATTGCGGTTTTTTTCGCTTCCATCAAACCAGTGAACCCTTTAAATCTACCGTTGTTAAATAACACCTGGAAGTGAATCGATCTATTTTGAGAAACGTTTCCATAATTTGTTTTTAACTAAATTAAATGGAAACAAATTTTGTTCACATTGACGCTAGTATACCACTACCACTCGACCTCACTCTACATAGCGTATATGCCCTCCGAGTCAACATAAAAACCCATCAATGATGCCATTATTCATAGATAATTTTTATGTAATAAATGTCGCTGGTTTTCAAATGAATTTTTATGTTTTAATAATGTAACTACACATACAGTACTTATGGTCGGTTTCGATTTTATTTTAAATGTAAGTATACTGGAGTCATGTATTTGTACAAATTATTCGTCATAATGAATGAATAATGGGTCTATAATGCTGCATCATACGACAGACAAACGAAAAAAATTAAATGTTTAACCGCAAATCAAAGCAAAGTATCAGCGAGCTAGATGAATTTGAATTCATTCCGAGTGTAAGTAGAAACAGTGTACAAGACACGGAGCACAATTTATAGAAATTAAAATCATTTGCACGTAAGGCCTTCGAATTTATTGCGCATATTTAAGAAGCTAATATTCTTTGTAGAGAAAAACGAATATCGCATTGCTTCTGTGTTTAGTTTGAATCGTCTTGGAATGGAAATGAAATCGAAATAGTCATCTCATTCATAATTGATTTCCAGAAAAATTCTTATTTCGTGCGACTATTTTTAGAATTATGCTTTTTAGGTTCGTCCCAGCAAATTATTATTCTTTGTGCGAAGGGGTTTTTTGCATACCTAAATACCATTTTAAAAAAAATCTTGGAAATTAGCGAGCGATTCAATTTAAAAAGAAATGTGTTCCGATACCTAATAAATTTGATTACCGACGCTAACTTTGCGGCCATACGACCATGGCATCGATGTCTAAAAACAGATTAATAGACTCGCGAAATTAGTTAGCTAATGGGCAAAATTTGCAAAATAATTTTGATTCTTCTGAAATGATATTGCGTTACCATCGGACATAAAGGAAAATTAAATTTTTTTAAGGCTTCCGACATCACAAGATGAATGTGGCATTACCAGCGTCCAGCACTTGTACAATAGCCAATATTGTGAGTGTGGTATCATTTGAAATCTCATGGTATATTGAATGCGATGTAAGTTGACTGCAATTAATTTAATACAAAACAATCCTCAGGGTTTGTTCAAAGTTGACGAACGTATACACCAAATTTTCAAAAAAATCTTTTTCTTACTAATTTTTTCTTAGAAGTTATAATCGGTTGATGTCTTCAGTTGATCTAATCGGTTTCTTTGAGTCATCGTGACTCGAAAGTACGATATCGACAATTGCGTTTATTGTGTTAGCATATATCGGACTCTACTGCATAAATAGACATCACTTTAGAATTGATGAACCCATTTTTGAACCATTTCTCCTTTTCTCAATGTGTGCTGATCCAATAATTTTTGTTTGTATATCAATTGTCGTCAGAATCGTAAAGAAAGCTTTAAAAATATTTTTATCCAAAATAAGGAATACCCTAACTTTTGTCTGGTAATTCTAACACCCTGATGATCGATATAAGTCACTGCTTTATCTTATATGTTAAAACAAACGATTTCGTGTTTTATTGCCGCTGGTTATGAAAATATGAGGCTCGATCCATCGTTAATTCATCCCTTGAGATAGCGTTAATTCTGTGTGAACGAAAAACTCTGATTTGTTTATTTTTAATAAATTTATTATTTGTCTGTTTCAATTAAATGTTCTTATTTATCCTTTCGGTTTTGCTTTTTATAAATAACAATCATATTATAATTTTTACAATTTCCTTAGAATTTAACTTGTCTCTTGCCTAAATAATATAGAAATTTACAACGAAAAGAAAAGTAGAAACGTAAAGGTATTACAAGTAGAAACTAGAATCGGGACAAACTGAAAAAATTAATAGGTTGGAGCAGAAAAGAAAGAAGTTCCAATTCAATTCTCTTCATTCATTCCACATACATTTCATTTACGTTTTATACATGCATTACAACGTGGATATCGCATGTGGAATGAATAACATCAATTGGATTGTAATTGTTGACTTCTTTATTTCCTCATTCTGTACTGCGTAACAGCTAAACATTCATTTAAAACTTCACCTGCCTTCATTCTGACAAACTTCGCGTTGACGATTTTTTTTTCTTCATATTCATAGGAAAAGTTTTCGAAAATGTTACGAAATAACAGATGAGTCTTGGCTAGTTATCTCATATATAAGCAAAACGAATAAAACATTAGACCACGGCAGGACTGGCTCTTGTGGAAAAATCGCGTTGAGCAAAGGAAAGACAGTAACAGGCACACTTCAGCTGGAAATAAGCGGCCAATGGTTCTTCAGAATGGCGCCAATATAGCAAAGTAAATGAAAATCAATCACAAAAGGATTTGCACATTGCCATATATGGCCAGTCCGAATCTGCATTAAACAAATAAAGTAGTAGATTTGCAGATTTAATGGTACCGTTAAGAGTATGTCACATCACATATTATAGCCAACATTTGGTATCCTTCTAAAACACGGTAATACCAGAATTTCGTTCTAGAATATGTTACTAGTGTACGTGACACAATGCTCGTGATACTTAACCTCCTGTCACATACGGCTTTATGTTATCGACAACGAAGACAAAAATAATGACAAGCTCTGGGTAATATGTATAGTAAAATGCATGTTAAAAATTGAAGTACCAGATTTGAAATCAAACGATTAAAGATACTTTGGTCGATGGAAGTAATAGACCCTATCGCGCTGTTCACACTTTACTTGCACAAACACAAAACCGATCGTGGTTATTCCATTTTAAAGCCAACTTACACACATTTTTACATATTACCATTTCAGCTCTTAAGCTCGCATAGATTCAAGCGTCTTTACTGCAGATAACTGATGTAATAACAGCCTGGAAACATAACGAGCTTAAAAGATGAAATCACGACCATATTATGGGCAAAAACTATGTGTTTAATCACACTGAACTTCAATGAAATTATCGGCAATTGTATATGTGTTGACACAGTGACATTGTTTTTGTCCAAGCTGAAGAAAGCGTTGCTGGTAACGGTATACCCGTGTTACGCGAAATTGGTCAGTCAAAGAATTAATTTAAGGCAAATGCAGATAGCTGCTGTCATTGTATTTCCATTGGTTTATCTGCAAGGCAAAGCATTCAATTTTTGTGTCTGAAATGCCTTTCAGATGAAAGTTTTTACTCTCTCAATACACTTTCCCTATTAGCAAGTGAAAGTTTGTTTAATTTTTCACATAAATATTAAATCAAAAGTAAGGTTAAGTTTGGTTAAAGCTTTTTGTTTAGTTATATTCATTATAGTTATTCGATTAGGATGCTCTGTGTGTAGTTTGAAATAAATCAAAACTAATTCATAAACTTTTGAAACGTTTTTTCTCTCTCTCTCTGTCTGCCTTTCATTTCTCTGCTATTATAAAAATATTTTGCTTTTATTTCAATTATTTTTAGCCTATTTTTTACTTTGGTGATTTGTTGATTAAACTGTTTTCCTGACACCAACACAATTTTTTTTTATTTTCAACACACTTACAATATACATTGATTTTTGTTTATCAACACCAAATTTTTTTTAAATTTTATTTTCATTTTAATCAGAATTTTTTTTAGTATTTATGATGTATTACTACTTTTAAGTTTATAATATTGCGTTTGGTTTTTCCTTTAAATTTTCTTTGCTATTAACTTTTTAGATTTACAAACACCTAGAGTTTCATTTTTAAAAATCTCGTCTCCTTCTCGCCAAAATTGTTTACAGTAAAATGCAAGAGATAAACAGAATCAGGGAATGCTAAAGATGTGGGATCGTAATGCATTTGGATTGTTTTCATAGGAAATTTTATTATGTCCGAAGTCTGGATTCCGGAACACATTTTTATTGCTTCATTTGGTTCATTAAAATCCGTTGAATGTTTAGCGACTGGCTATGCCATAGAAAAATACTTTTGCTTCCGTACGTATGACCAAAACGGCTTTATTAGGTTCCTAAGGCTAAAGCGACCTGTTTTTCGAAAAGTGAACAGTGAAAAATAGATTTCCACATCCACGGTATTCCATCGAGAAATTCAAGAGATGAATTACATTCAACAGGATAACAACAGTATCGACTTCGGATCGTGAGAGATGCGAGAAACAAAAACCAAAATATTTAGCGCAAGTTTCATAATTTTAGATTTACCAAAGACAAGGTCGATGATGCAGATAGAAAATAAAATTTTTGATTTTTTTTAATGGTTTTAGTGTTGAGTTTATGAAAGGCGTCTATGAATACGGTTTAGGATTAGTTCGTGTTGATAATTTCGAATAAAACATGATTTTCATGTTGCTAATTTGAAATATGCTACATCTAGCTAATTTGCTTAAAATTATGATGATTTTTATGATCTCCTCTGTACCAACTCTTTCATCGCTCTTTGCCAAGCTTATATATATATTCCTCATTGATATTGTTCTAGCTACAACATAACGTTAACATTAATATTAAATGTCCTAAGGTAACGGTCTAACTAATACAACATGTAAATTCTTTAAACCCCCTTTCCCCCTCACATCGTTATTTTAATCAATACTCTTGTCCATACACACACACGTTTGTCTCTTTCTAAAACTTATTGTATACCTTACCCTCCAGGAACAACAACCCAATCACGACCCAATACGTGATTCAAATTTTATAAAACCATGGCAAGCAAGACGGCAAACAAACGGGAGCATTTTCGTTCAGAAATGGTATCGAGTGTCGTTGTCAGTGTTTGCGCGTCATTTGCGGTGAACTGCCTGTACTTGTCGGACTGCCACTGCTTGGTCCGCTGACGGAATTGTGACGTCCCAATGATGTGCGTGAATTCTGTCGCTGCGGTATTACAAATTTCGGTGGAGGCTGTGGCGTATACTGTGGCGGTATGGAATTGACCGACGTTTGTCGTGTCAATGCTCGGTTCGATGGTTCGTCCGATTTTGATGGAATTTGAACCGATTCGGAACGATTGGGTAACGGAGGAGCATTGGCAGATCGCGGTGGAATTGCAGGTGGAGGACCACGGCTAGTAACTGAACTTTGAGATTGAACGCGTGGCGGTAGCTGCGGCAATTTACTTTTGATTTGTTCAGTAACTTTGCTTGTAATCGATGTGGATGCTATGGGGCGGGTCTGTGTGATTGGTGTGGAAGAAGTGATTGGTGGATTTTGCGCGGGAGGCTGAACTGCAGATGTTGTGACTAATGGCTTTTGAGGCTGAATTGTTTGTTTTATGGTTACTGTTTGAGGTTTTGGTTGAGCTACTTGTTGTTGTTGTTGTTGTGGTGGTGTTTGCTGGTGCAGTTGCGTCTGCTTTTGTTGCGGTTTGGTTATAGTTGGTGAGGTTGTATTTTGAGAAGGTAAATGTTGTTGCTTTTGTTGCTGTGGCGGTTGTGGTTGAGTTTGAAGTTTTTGTTGATTTTTCTGCTGTGGTTTCGGCGATAATTGCGCTGCCTTTTTCTGCTCTTGACCAGCTGCCATGTACGAAAACACGCACAACACCGAGTAGCATATTTGATCCGCCTTTGGAATAAATATTTGGGTGTGAAATAATTTGTCTGTTACGTAGCTGTTGCTCGTCAAAGGAACACATAGTATACAAATAAACATTCACTGAGAAAATAAAAAGAAAGACTTACACGGGACAATCACAAATGGTTATTCGAAAACATATTCTAAATTTTGTGTTTGTTGTTTTAGGTCAATTTTTATACTGAGTGTGTGTAGAAGGTGTGTGTGTTGGATGGGTAGTTATACAACATGCAGTTTACGGAAATAATTATGAAATATTCGATTCAATATATCGTTGATTCAGCCGGACAGGGGAGGTATTGATCCAGTTAACCTTTTATTTTCCATTAGTTTCATAGCCAAACCAACGGAAAACAATCGGTGGAGACTTAATGCTGCCTCAGGAGCCTTTCCGGTTTCGGAAATTGGTTGATTAATTTTTGAAAATATTCATTGAGCATATGTTCAGAAAAGAAAAGAAAAAACATAAAAATTTTACGAAACAAGAAAGGAAACAATGTTAAATTTACATGCTAGATCGACAGCTAAGTTGAATAGCTGCCGTAACACTCACCATAGAAGATTTGTATTTCCTCTGAATGATTTGCCTGGTTTTGGGATCTTTAAAGAAAGTGAAAAAAACATTAGAACCATCGATCGATTGACTTTGTGGGTTTGATTGTTTGTGTGCATGCACAGGAAAAGGCTCATCATTGTTTTTTTTTTCAACGGTTCAATGCAATGAATATACTTACTGAACTCCTCTAGTATGAAAATGCCGCCTTTTTGGGTAAAACATTTTCTGATATGATCCAGACGAACGAAAAACTAAAATGTAGAAAAAGACAAATACAAAAAAATTAATTGCCGTCCTCAGAGTTCTCTAAATTCTTTATTCAGAAAAGTTCTGGTTTAAAAATGCTCTAAGTTTCTATTTTCAATCAGTGTCAATTTTTCTATGAACTAAATTTGCTAAATTTGCATGTGGTGTGTTCATCTAAATTTTAATTGCGGAACAAGATACACACAAAATGCAATCAGGCTGATTTTAGATTTCAATATTTCTCTCTCATTTTTAAAATTCCAATGAAAATCGTTGGGCATTATGAACCTTTTTATTGCGGACGGGTTCACGTCGGTAGATATTTTATTTTTCATAAATTTAACATCTAAATTATTTTCCGTCTAATTAACAAGCGCATGCATTCATAAAATCTAACTAAGAGGCATGGATTCTTTCGTCAGCGAGACACATTGTGACGAGTCCATCTGTGAGATATCACTGTGCGGATTTATGTTTAGTTTTTCCAAAAATATTTAATTTAGTAACGAAAGACAGATTCACATACAATTGACGAAAACTTTGCGAGTCAAAAGAATCTTTGAAAATTCGTTTCAGAGAATTTAGAAACTTAAAAAAAAGGAAACAAAAGGGAGGAAAATCTTTGGAAATCTTTAAGTAACATTCCTAAACTATATCTTCAAAAATTCATCATTGATCTTAGTTTCTTCTTTGAATGTTACTTCATTTTTATTGCTCGAAATATTTTAGTTTCAACGTCTTTGATTAATTCTAATGGAATTAGAAATCTGAATTTTTTCAAACGACCCAACAGGTCGAAAAGACTGTCCTTCGTGACTACTTTGATTTCCTTTATAATTCCTTAAAGGAAATAAAACAAAAACGACAAGAACTGACATCTAACATCAAACTTAGTATTTTTAAAGGGACCATGGTTTCGAGGATTATTCTTTCTTTATCGTTTTGCTCATTTATTCGTGCTAGCAATATTTTACACATTGCTTCAATTGATAGCGAGGGTGTCGGTTCAAATTTATTATTTCAATTTTTTATGTCTACCCCCCAGTGCCGCAATCGGGCACTTATTTTTCCATTTATGTATTTGTCCAACCAGGGCCTAATATTGAGAATTATTTCACTGCAGTGTGTTTTTCGATCGAACATTATTTCGTTTCTTCAATGTTTTAAGTGTCAAAAATGTCAAAGAATGAAGGATGTATATCCTTTCTTTCGCATAAATCTTTCGTACTTTGGCATTATTAGCTTATTTGACAGTTAAACCTTTGACAACTCAAAAATATCACAAATATGTTCATTCGTAAAATGAAACGATTGAAAATTTCACCAAATTTGAACTGAAAATTCACCAAACTTTAACTGAAAATTAACCAAATTTTAACTGAAAATTCACCAAATTTAGTGAGTTTTTTTAGTGAAATTTGGTGAAATTTAGTGAAATATTTCTCAATATATTTTATACAACATTGGCATCAATTTTCGTTTATGGTTCGTATAACTCTTCAAAGACATGCCGAACAAAGTGTAATTTACTTTTATTTACAGAGATTATAATAACTTTTGGTGACTTTCGGCGGATCGATCTATTTTGGTACACTTGATAGAAATGCAATTTGATGGCATTCGTGCTTGTCTACCGATCGAAAAATCTTTTGTACTTAATTAAAAAGCCTTGTCTCTCACGGAAACAATATCTTTTTTGTGGAGCATCATGAAAAAGACTTGTTAAGTGACTTTTTCATGGCGCGCCACAAAAAAGACTGTTCCTCAAGTCGTTTTTTCTGAATCGATATTTTTACCACCCAAACAAAACGAATCATTTTACATTTTCTAACCACAATTGGTAATAGCGAACAACCTTTCCCAATAGAAATCCTCTAAAATAAATATCGCTTGCACTTGTGAGCGATTTTTTTTTCTTCGGTGGACTTTTTCCACATCAGTATAATCACCTCAGTGAAAGCGATAGCTGGGAACAACTTATATATGGTGTAACGCAAACTATGGGAAACTTCGCGACTGAATTTCCTATGTTTTGTTTCTAGCGATGAGTAAGAAATATTAGATCTTGCATTTGTTACAATGTCAGTTAGGGGAAATCTTTTCTTTAAGTCTGATCTTGAATTTGCTGCAATGGAAGATGAAACATTCATCATTTCCAAATAGTGAGTGATCAATCAACAGTGTTAAAAAAAGTAATTTTCAGCAGGAAGTAGAATTTAAGTATTCCGTGAAGTGAAGTTCAACCGATTTTTAAATTTAAAAAACATCGTTGAAAGATTATTATAATCCACATAAATCGACGAAATTTCATTCGCTATGTGTATAACGTGTGAAATTGTGCGCTAAAACTAAATGTTGTCTTCACAGTCAAAGATGACCGTGCTCAAAACGTTCTTACCGAACAGGAGAATGAACGGGAAATTGGTAAGTCTATTTTCGCTGTGTGTGTGAGCGGTATTCTAGCATTAAATTTTTTGAGGATGCCTCCGAAAAATGCACACTTAAAATGTCTATTGGTCTGAGCCGTCCCAATTAACCATTCACGTCAAATCAATGATAACTAATTCAACATATATGTGGTCTTGATTTATTATAAAACGAATGCCACTATTTGACAGAAGAGATGCACTAATTTTCATTTAAAAGAAGTTTTTTTTTAACGACTTCTCACCGGCTCGGTGGTACCAATTCGATCACATTTATAGCATATTTTTGACTTCACAATCTCAATCACATCAATCAAAAAAATAAAAATAAGAAGCAGTGCAAATACAGCCAAAACCAAATGCCACAACAGGATAATTTCCAAACAAAGAAAAAAATGAAAAGTAAAAACTATCGAAAAATTGTAACCAAAAATTTAAAAGAAAAATTTGAAGCTATCAAAATGACCAGGCAGCAATAAAATGTTTTTCTTTTTTTATTTTCAATTAAATAAACAAATAAATCTAAATATCAGCACTTGTGAGATGGTCTTCAGTTTTTTTTAAATAATTTTTTTTTTCAATTTCATGTTTTCTATAAATAAATAACAAACTGGTAAAAATGTGTATCAAAAAACGGTTTTCTTTTGTGGTATAAATAAATCGATTTTTTTTTTCGCTAAATTAACTGGAAATAGTCAATTTTTAATGATAATTTGTAAATCGATAAAACGAAAAACGTGATTTATAGATCATGCGATTTATCTAACGGTAATATATTTTGTATTCTCTGATAAAAATATTTTAATGTGTTGGTGTGTGGTATGGTAATGTATGTGTTTTTTAATAGTTTAAATTAAAATAAAAAAATATATTTTTTCTTCATTGGCTAATTTTTGTTAATTGATTTTTGTCTTAAAAAATCAAATTTTTTTTGTTTGTAATTAATCGAAAACAAAAAAAAAACTCAAAATCAGCACACATTTTTTGGATTGAAAAACAGGTGATAGGTGAGAAGCTGTTTATTTCGATAAAACTGAACATTTCTACAAATCATGAATGGAAAAAAATTTGAAAAAAAAAAATAAAAAAAAAAAAAAAAAAAATAGAAAAGTGGACGTCAGGTAACTAATTATATCAATTCCATCTACAAGGTGAATAAACTAATCTAAACAAATATTCTAATCAAAAGAAATCACAAATTTCATTTCAAAAATAACAAACGAAAAAATAGAAAACAAAAACAAACAAAAAAAAAACAGAACTGCAAAATGTTAATTAATTGTTTATAGGCACACAACACTACTAAAAACTGTTGCGTTCAACATAACATAATTCCTTTTCTTTATTATTTATATATCTAATACAAATTAGGTTTCGTTTATCATTTTTAATAATTTTTATGATTCAAGTATAAATCTAAAGACTTTTTTTGTCTTGTTAAAGAGAAAGGACAGTTGGCAGTTAAGATTGTTTCAAAAATGCCAAAACAAAAACGAAATTCAAGTGAAAATAACGAGAGAAAAAACGAAAAAAAAAACTTAAAAATAAAAACAAAAAATCTTTTTGGTGTGACATTTCCTTTAATTTTCTAATAAAATTTTTTTTGTTATAGAAATCAATACCTCGAAATCCTTTTTGCGTAAATATCAGCATTATTTAAGACCAAGTCCAAAAAAGATGAACAGGCGCAGCGATCCGCGTAAAAAACATTTTAAGATGTTAGTCTTTTGAGCCAAAACTTTTTTTTTACTTAATAAACATTATGGACTTTCAGCGTTTCATTATCTACTCCGATGTGTGAATAACTTTTCTTTTCGACAAAATAAAAAAAATTATTTTGGTTTCTGAATAAACCAAGCAAAATGTTTCTTAAATTCAAAACAAAAATTTTTCTTGACATTTTGCTATGCGTTAAAAATGTGCTTGGGTGAACATTTTCAAGCTCGAATTAAGCTTTCGAGAAAATGGCGACAAAATGCAGAAGTTTTTCTGTCGTCAACGTTTTTTTCTTTCTTTTCTTTCAATTTTTTTTCTTCTTGTTCATTCCTTCATTTTTAATTTATAAAAAAAGAACCCCAAGGACCATCTCAAAAGTAACCAATTGAGAGAGACAAAATATATGATTACGTACATTGTAGCGACTGTTTTTACTAAAAAAAAATATTTTCTTTTTTTGTATTTAATACTTAAATAAATTTTGGCTTGGAATGAGCTTTTGTAAAAATTTCGTTTGTTTGTCTCGTTAGCTCAACTTTTTTCCTTTATTTTCACCAGATATTTCGCCAACAATTCGTAGGCATTTTCAATGGCTAATTAGAAGAAAAACATTCTAAAATTACTACTTGTCACAATTTGGCCTATGTTTAAGACCTACCAATTAAATAAATATAAATTCTAACAAGAATTTCGTCAAAAAAATATCACAGTCGTTCGAATCATATTTACAAACAAGATTACAAGTGTCACTTTCCTTTTCAATTGCGTAATTTGCAGTTCACTGAGTTCACTGTTCTGATGCATGGTTTACATGCCGTCTTTTCAGATGATGTTAGTGTATGCACCTGGTAGGAATTGACTTTCATGTTGTCTGTTCAAATTGTTTCCAGCAGCTTTTTTGATCGCAATATTTTCCAATATTCCAAGTTTCTTGGAATTTTTTTCCTTGTATACGATTTTGACACCACTCCAACGAGGTCTATGGCCTCACCATGTACGTGTGAGAAAAAATACCTAGGAAAAACGGAACAGAAACTTGGAAATCGAACTAACCAACACAAACATGCAATTCAAATTGGAGATGAAGCACACAGTGGCTTATGTGAACACATCATTCAAACAGGCCATAGACCTCGTTGGAGTGGTGTCAAAATCGTATACAAGGAAAAAAATTCCAAGAAACTTGGAATATTGGAAAATATTGCGATCAAAAAAGCTGCTGGAAACAATTTGAACAGACAACATGAAAGTCAATTCCTACCAGGTGCATACACTAACATCATCTGAAAAGACGGCATGTAAACCATGCATCAGAACAGTGAACTCAGTGAACTGCAAATTACGCAATTGAAAAGGAAAGTGACACTTGTAATCTTGTTTGTAAATATGATTCGAACGACTGTGATATTTTTTTGACGAAATTCTTGTTAGAATTTATATTTATTTAATTGGTAGGTCTTAAACATAGGCCAAATTGTGACAAGTAGTAATTTTAGAATGTTTTTCTTCTAATTAGCCATTGAAAATGCCTACGAATTGTTGGCGAAATATCTGGTGAAAATAAAGGAAAAAAGTTGAGCTAACGAGACAAACAAACGAAACTTAAATAAATTGTTTTGTTGATCGATAAAAGCAATTTTTAAATGAAAAAAGAAAACGAAAAAAAGGAAATCGAAAATTAAATTCGGAATTAATTATTGGAAATGAAAAGAATTAATAAATATAGAAATATGCCATTGCAATACCACTCACGAACATGAATATATTATCATTTATTGTTATAAGTAAACTTTTTTTTTTGTTAAAATATTTAATAAAAAGATTTAATTAAATATTTGAGTTTGTAGATTTAAAATGAAAAATTCTGTCAAAGTCTTAATTAGATTAAAATACAAAAATTTGAATATCATAGACAATTATTAATGGAAATCAAAATCATAATCCAGTTGGAAAAATATATATTTATAAAACAAGTAAAATGGAGAGGGTCTGGGTTTAATTAATTTGTAATTAAAAGGTTGGAATAGGTCGAAACAATAAAAATCGAGCTGATTTGGCGGCAAATATATAAAATTGGTACGTTTGATTAATTTGATAAATATAATTGTAAATATAGAGCATTCAAAACATTCACTTGCTTTGGTTAAGATTAATAATTATAAAAATTAAATAAAAAAACAAAAAAAAAACAGAAAAATCAATAGTTTTAAATCAAAAATCTAATCTTATTCGGAATGTATATATCTAGCTCAACGTTTGACACAATTTATATGCTGATAAGATATAAGTATTGAATCGGAAAAACGTTTGTTTTTTTGTTGACCTCATATCTACCTTTAATTAGACTATACTTCGCCTACTAAATCATTAGAGTTTTACTAACAAAATGCATAGATGAAACATGGAAAAAGGGAATGAAATTGTTACAAATATTTGTGGTAATATTAGCTAGTAACTTTCCTAGTTAAATCAGCTTGTACATTAAATTCCATATCAATACAGAATCATGAAACCGGCCATTTCTGAAAGCTAAATGCAGAACAAGTCTTAAGATTTTTTACATTCATTAATTGTCCAGGGCCCTAACTCGAGAAACACTCATACTCTGCGTGATAGCATAGCCTATTTTCTAAAATATGCGGCGTACACATTTGAAAGGAAGGAAATTTCAGCCTCGAGTGAAATCTCTAGCCCCAAGATTTTGAAATTAAGACTTAGAATTTTGTGGAATTTTAAAGAATATTTTTTTTAAACAGGTACTCTAACACGTCATAACTACTTAAGCTTCGATCCATATCATTAAGATTTTTCAACCGGACGTAGTTAGATGTTTAAAAAATGGTGTGGTCATAAACATCTAGATCTTCAAATAATAATTGAGAAGCTTGGAATGAAATTTAATGACAATAAAGAAATAGATTTAATGATCTGGTGGTGTTTGTCATTTCTAAAAGACACAATAACTTTTAATGGTTTAGTTGACAACAAAGTTCAACACCAAACGAAAATTATCCAGAGTTATTTTATACTGAGTTAAAAATTCGAAATAGTGTTCTGCCAGTAAATCTTTTGGTGTAAAATAGAACAAAAATTAAATTAAAGGAAAATGGAAAAGAAAGTAAAACAAAAAAATGTTGGTTTATTTGATTAATATAATTAATAGGTAGCTGCACATCGAGAGCTTATGCAAATTAGTAGATATATTTATTGTAGGTAGTTGGTTAACTGATAAAATGTAAATGAACCATGCAATTGAAGTAAAAAAAAAATTGTTAATTTTTTTAGTAATTAAATCGGAAATGATAATAAAAATATGTAAAAGTTAAAAATATGGCCACGTCAAATGATCATTGGCGATCATTTCCTTTTTGTCTTGTTTAATAAAAGTTTTCGGTTTCATTGTTTAAAGAAAAATGATTCAAAAGTTACTCTGATGATCAATTTAACTATACATAAGGCGATTCAGTTTTTCTGAGTGGTTTGCAACCAAAAAACGAAATGAAATTAAAATAAAATTTTAAAAAGTTTTCTTTGTTCTTCTTCTTCTTTTGTTTCCGCAACAATTTAATCAAACGAATTAATTTTTTTGTAATTTAAATTAATTTTTTTTTCTATTTTTTTTTCTTTTAATTAGAGAAGGTCCTTGTTTTGGTGGTAGAAATTAAGATGAAAATGAAATTATAATCACACTGAAGGAGGATTGTTTACTAAAAAATATTTAAAACGAATATTTTCTATGTATAGTAAATATGTACATTATGATGAGTATCATGATTCAAGAGGGAAAAAAATGTTTCGTTTACATAAACAGAAAAAAAAATCGGTTCAAGTCTGAATAAAACACGTGAATGGGTAGCCATACGATGACGAGGGACTTGATTGTATATATAATTAAAAACAAACACATTTAATCGTTTAATTATTAAAAGATTAGTAGAATTTAATGATTGAATTGCTTGAAACATTTAAAAAAAAATCTGTTCGCAACGAAGAAATTCCAATTGAATTAAGTTGTCAAGTTTACTAAAAAAAATAATTTTTCATAAAATAAATCAAACAGAAAATCAGTTTTCAATTCTCAGATCTAGTATAAATATTATAAAACCGTAATCATGAGGAACACAATTCACTTAAAGTCCAAAAATTAAAGACTCTATTTATTTCGAATTAAAATAAATCTTTGGTTTGTTGAATATTAATTATTTTAAAGTAAAATTAATTTTGATATTTCATTGTCCAGCAGAAAAATATAAGACAAAAAAGCTTTTATATCGGGCCACTTACCTTACTATTGGCAAACAATAAACCAACACCTTCTAAGCAAACTTGTAGCAAACCACCCTCTCCAGTTGTCATGTCCTGAACGGGAAATTCACCACCCAATTCCGGGATATTTGCAGGAATTCCGCCACGATCCATAGCTTCTTTGATGCAATTGTACAATTCCTTACACTAAATGAAAACACTTGTTAGATACGAATTCAATGTCATTCAATGCCAGTGATATCAGTCCTTCATAAGGGGGACACGATTAGAATCCCAAACTATACTACCCGAAACAAAAACATTTTTTTCAACGAGGGCTGTGGCAGACCTAGTGTTTATCTCAGTGGTCACAGATGGTAAAAGATCCAAATTTGTGGCTTAATGCCAAACGACAAATTTTCTTTTAATGAAAGGTCTGCCCTGCTAGACAAGTCACTTTGCAGCTTGCCGGGCACCACGGACCTTTCAAAAAAAATATATTTTCCCAATTCTTTACTTAGTCAGTTATTTTAGGCCTACCACAGTCTTGTGGAACAAGTTTTTGTTTCAGTTAGTCTTCATGTGGCATTGTTTACAAACAGTGGCCTTACGACGAACTGACATGCACCCATTGTCTCTGTCTCTAAGAAAAATCGAAAATTTACTTTTTTCGTGAAATATTTGTGCAATTGGGTCTGGCCACCATTTCTGCGCCACAAGCATATCACTTTCGTTCTCGGCGAATATGTCATATTCACTAATCGTTCGAACCACCAGCGTTCGATTATGGCTCCGTTCACCGATCTCAGGACCAATCCATCGTCTCGAACTTCCATAAATCGTAGCGGGCCGCTAGAATCCAATCCCTGATAAACGGTAAAACTCTGACGGTTCAACATTCTCGAGCCCAACGGTTTCAGATCGATGTCATTTCCATTCTATTTCGAAATAAACGAAAATATTTCACCAATTGAACGGAAAACTCGGAAATTCTCAAATTTGTTACCAAATTCAACACTTGATCCAAGAGATTGTGCACCTCTTGCGAGTACACCAAACCGATATGACTCTTTCCCAATAAGCGCCTGACCTTTCGTTTTATTTCCTCCTTATTCACATTCAGCATCACCAATTCAGCTGTCAAATTGAAGAGCATCGTTGACAGCAATCGATCTTCATCGTGCTCCAAACGTTTCCGTTCCGAATCGCTCAACGATTTATATTTTTCCATCATTTCGCCGGGTCCCTGGTCCATTCCAATCATATCACGTTCCTGACTGACCGCGTCCAAGAAAGCATCTTCCCAGAATTGCATCTGATCCCATAGTATCAATCTGAGATGGTAAATGGAAATTCGATTAGTTGCCGGTCGAACTTCAGCACATTCGTTTTGGTGAACTAACCGTTCCTTTCCCAATAGACCTTCGAATAAATACACACGTGGAGCGTCAGGTGATGGTGATGATGATGTGTTGATTAAATGCCCACCGGTGTATCGGAATCCGGCGCTTAATGTTGATTTTCCCGACCAAATACTACTAGATCGACTTTTATCTTTCATATTGGACTTGTTGGGGAACTAAAATGTGAGTTTCGTTTTTAAAAGAAAAATAATTTTGGTTTTCTAGTTTGGGAGCGATGTAGTTGAGTTGATATTAAATCAGCCACAAGCAACTAGTTTGAGAATCTCTTTGATAGAATTCAGAATTGGTGTTTTGCATACAGATCACAATCCAATTAACTTCCAATTTCAATGCATCTCTAGGTCAGTTGTAAATCAAAGAATCTTTTTGAACAAATTCATTTCTAATCTATAAGAAAATATCATGGCCGCGGCTATTAAAACACGTTCTTCGCCAGCAAAACTTCAAATGCAGCCATTGGTGCCAGTTAGAAAGTATGGCCAGGACCAAACTATACTTTAAAGTATCATCATCAACTCAACCACATCAATTAAAAATAAAATTAAAAAAATCGACAAATTGTGCTCACGGACAGCAAACATGCAAAAATTAAACTTTCAGCTGACAAAAATGTGCTAACTCAACAGTAACAAGAAACAACAAAAAAAAAAAAAACGCCACTGTGCCAATATGACTTACATTCTCATATTCTGTGTCGGATACAGTTGATCGACAAGATATCGATGGTATCAAAGATCCACTACCCGGCATAATACCACCGGTTGGCAGATCACTGGCGACAGACAGTGCCCCAGACGAACCATGTACAGTTGCCTGTTTGATAGCACGTAAAACAAACGACACAAAAAACACCATGTAGAACACACATAACGAGGAAGAATAGAAAATGTAAAAGAAAAATTTAGTTAAATTTTGAATATGAATAAAATGTTGGAGGTTGTTACGTCTAAGGTCTTAGTTAGAACGGTGAAAGAATTTTATTTTTTTTTATTTTTTGGTAATTGGGAGGACGATATTCAATCGGTTCATTGATTCTGTTAACGTGAGAGGGATTATCTAATTATCCCAGTCGACTTATTACACCCTTAGAGCTTTGTACGGGTAATCTTTCTAACTGAAATTAGAAGGAAGAATGACGTCGAAAATCTGTGATCCGCACAAGTTGTTATAGTAAACATTCGAACATTCGTTTCTCTGGTCAGATGAATTTGTTAATCTCGATGATGTGCTTAAATTTAAAGCAACAATTTAAGCACAGACAGTCAAATTTCCATTGTTTCCAGAAAGTAGTTATCATTAGTAAGATGAAATGACGGAAAATGTCATAGAATTTGGAAGACAAGAAACTGTTTCTTCGCTTCACTGAAAGTGGCATGGTATATTTCGCTGCAGAGACTATTTTTGGGAGAACATATTCCCATCATTTCTCTAATTTCGAACATTTTCCTTAGATTTTTCCTTATTTTCCTTTATTTGCCCAAAAATTTTCAGAGAAATGAGGGAAAATACTTCCCTAAAAAAGCTCCTCTTTAGTTTGGTAGCCAGCCGTACTGAACTAGAATATCGCCTAATACAATGGAAAAGTAGAACTCAACAACAAGGTCGTAATTGTTCTTGACAACAGGTGTCAGACCCGATTAATATAGACCCTATTTGAAACTCAATCCAGTTGTCTGCCATCTCCAGTCCAGCCTATAAGAAGTGTCATCCAATTAGCCGAATTTGCAGGTAGTAGTAAATTTAGTAGGTTTGTAGTTAGAAGTTCGCGGGAAGAATAATGCAAATTTGTCACAAAATAATAAATTGTTTTGATTGGTTTCATCATCAAAAAAACGAGAAGCATAAAAACGTCGACGGCAATACTCAAAAATAAATCAACACTCCACAAGTTCACAACTAAGTAAATTCGTTTCAATTGAACCAACACACTTCGAACGATCTACTCACGTCTGAATCGAATGACGTCAATTTGCTCATGAGCATGTTTCGCTTTTGCGACAACATGTCCTTGAACATTTCCGATGTGGATTGGTGATGTTCACCCGATTCGTGCACGGATGTTCGACGATTCGTTGCCGTATCGGTGGCAAAAGAACTCTTCCTAGATCCCAATTCGCTAGCTGTCGGGCTTTGAGGAGATTTTAGATTTTCTCTGCTACCCATTGGACTCACCGACTGCACGTGAAATTTAATTCAATGAAATTCCGGCCCTTTCACTAATTCTCCATCGCATCTACTTACTTGACTTGATAACAACGACGCTGTCAGATCTCCACCATCCGTTAAATCCTTGCTCCAAAAATGAGTGTGCGCAATTTCCATCATTTGAAAGACAGAAGCCATTCCACCCAGTCCAAAATTTGAATAAGTCACCTCCAATCCATGCGCAATAGAGTGTATACATTTTAGCATGCCTTTCCACACCGGTTTCGGTACGCACACATCATCGATGTGATCGTCCGGAGCTATTTTCTTGTCCAATGTTCGGTTCATTTTGCCTAGCACCAGCATACGATACGACTCATCTTCCATCAGTTTCCTCAATCGATTTAACTTCAACCAGCCCACACCCTCACCGGCTAGAACTTGAGTGACTAAATCATTCAGAAAGGCTTGATTTTCGGAATTGCTTGTGGATCGTTCTGCATTCTGTTGGCGCTGAATTTCTTCTTGCGTCTGACGTGGTCCCGAGTGTTTGATCAGTGGCGACCGTTCGACGAGAACCTTTCGTGATGGAAACGGATCAAATGGAAGCTTTGTTTTATTGGATTGTTGTTGGTGCTGCTGTTGGTTTTGATTTCGTTGTGGTGACTGTTGATACTGTTGAGTCTGTTGTTTGTCTGGAAACAAACGCACAAGAAATCAATAAGTTCACAGAACGAAATTTCGGTCCCAGACCATTACTCACTCTTTCCAAACAGTCCCGAGAACATTGACGACGTTGACGATGTAATGCCATTTATTTCATTACTGAATGAAGAAAAGAAATCTCTACCCGTTCCAGCTATCAATCCATGGCTGACCAAAGAATTTCCCGGTACGCTTTGCGATTGGAATTGTTGTTGTGAAACTTGTTGTTGCTGTTGTGGCTGCTGGGATATGTCTGTTTTCATTAGTCCCTTTTTGGCAGCTGCTTCCTTAGCTGTCTTGGTTAGATCGCCAAGCGTCGACTTGCCAACATACGTTAAATCTTCTAACGTGTTTTTACTGACACCTGCTGCTTGTTTCGACGCTTCCAAAGCATGTTTCGATGCGTCTTCGGCAGCTTTTTTCGCATGTAGAGTCAACTATAAGAAATTTTTGGGCAAATTAATTTCTAGGTCGTAGGCTTATCGTACATACAGTTGCCGATTGGCTTGTTATCACGAAAAATATCTTTGAATATGGCATTTGATTCTTTTACTAAGTTACCTCCTCTGATGATGTTATATGAGTGTACGCGTTTATCTACATTTCTACGGGTAACTAACAAACAAGCGAACTACAAGCATGAGTTAAATGATGGAGAAAGAATATGAGTAGATGAAGACAGACGCAAATCACCAAATTCTAACAACTCCTACGTCCACGAATGATTTTGTTTTTGCTTTCAATGACTAGCAAAAAGAAAACCAACACCGTCTGTGTTTTATTAGGCGATAGCAATAACGAACAGTTGAACATCGCGTCCCATTGACCATTTGACATAATTTTGGAACAATCTCGTTTTTGCGACATTTTTCACATGAAGATCGTTACGGAACCATTTATTTTACATGACATGACGTAGAAGAATCTAATTTCAGATTTACTGGTAATATTCTATGAGTCAACTTATCCCAAGTGATTTTGCTACGATTACAGTGAAGTAGATGAGCTTCAGCTCTCATATTACATAGCTATTGCCAAATGAAATGACTCTGGTGTGGCTAAATAACTTGACTTGTCGATATGACTGCACTAATCGATACAGCGAATTGATATTTTACGAGTCGAATTTGGTACCGAAATTATTATGAGCGTACGTGAGGCAAAGCAAAATGTATGCACATCCCATCATGACCTACCCAAGAAGCATGATCTCATATTTTTGGTGATAAAAATAGAGTTAATCGTAAACACACAACAAACCTGTTCGAAAGGAGCAAATATATTCGTCTCCTCATCGGATTTCTTCTCCTTTCCTGGTTCTTTCAACTAAATAACAACAAAATAAAGTTCAATGATAAAAGGAAGTTAATGACCAAAAAACAAAATTGCAACAAAAAATTAATTTTTTTTTTAATCTTTTTATCCCATTCACTGTTTAACAGAACACATCGATCAGGGAATTGTCAAGGAAGAATTATAAGGCTTGTACAGGACAACAACATTTATCTCAGAGACGTCAATTTCATTCTTTGCTGAACAAATCGCCTTTACCTTATCAACATGAGCCAGCAGTCCGTCTTGACTGCTCTGTCGCGTAGTTTCTTTTACCAATTCCTTTGCCTGGCTCGCAAAATGTTCAAACAATGAGCTCTGCGAACCTTGTCGTTGTGATCCAGCCTAAATGATTGAATAGAATAGGAGCTTTGATGCCATTTTCATTCAATAAAACGGACCCATGAAAAACTTACCGATCCAAGTGCCGGATGTGAACCAGTCGAACTGGCTGATCCAGAAGAAGATGTTCTTGCCAGAACATTGCCGGCGCTCGTTTGACGGCCCAGATTCGGGCTAATTGGCGGTATCTGGAAAATGAACGCAATGTTGACCGTTAGTCGAACTGGACTTGACATTCAAAGGATAATTTTCCAGGAATTTTAATTTTGGAGGAGTCTTAGCGATAAATGAATGGTGTGATGGAGACCGTCTACTACTAAGCTACTGTTACAACTGCTATCTGTTATTGAGGGAGTAATACACTAGGCAAACCACAACCCATTGAACTGTGTGATTCCACTGCAGCCGCTTCAGAAAAAATTTATAAACTAATGGGATCACGACAGTTATCGGTGTAGTGGGCATCTGGGGTGCCGCGAGTTCAAATAGGAGTGTTTATTTGTAGGTCTTCACTACTTAACATTATTAGTACAATATCGAAAGGACTAATATGCCTAGGCCTACCTTTGATATTGTACTAACGATAGGTAGAGTGGACTTTCGGAGTGGTTATTTCAATTCACTACACCCTAGATATGTGCTACATCTGGGACAGTATTGATTCCCATTGCTTTTTATTTTTTTGTGAAGCGGCTGCAGGGGAACCACAGACGTCATTGGATCCAACGGATGCATATTTTGTGCTCAGGTCACCGAGAAATATTCAACGAACTATGCCGATTTTGTGCACAAAGCCTGTATTGTCTACTGTTATTGGAGTATTGGAAACAAATTTCTTTTTTGGTCCAAAAAACACAGTAACAACGATGTCAAAACGTTCACCTAAATATTCAATTGCATTGGTAGAAATAAATATTCAAATTTTACCACGCCAAACACTGACGGTCATATTGTACAGTTGGGAATTCTCACCAAGAAAACCTTCCAAGAACCTTGCATTGGTATTAACAATATTAATAGAGGAAAAAACCAGCTGTTTCTGTTATCACTCTCTTTCCTCTCTCCACACACGACTCTGCGCACTACACACAATCGATAATCCGAAACACCACCGACAGCATATCATATCATATACACAATCGTATACGAATACATCGCCATACATAAGAAAATGATTGCGAGTGGAAAGGCAATGTTAATTTCTCATCTGTCATTGAGCATACGATCTCGGTCAATTTGCAACGTATTCGATAAAATTGTGCGTCCATACCAGTCAATTACATCAAATCGTAACATGTCTCAAAGTGCTGACAGTGTAAACAAAAAATTCGACTTGCCGGCTCGATTGCAAGGCAGTACGAAAAGTGTTTGGAATGAATACATTCAATTGGCGCAGCAGTACAAACCACTGAATCTTGGTCAAGGATTCACCGACTATCCAGTGCCTAGTTACATAACGAAAGCAATGGCCACGACTGCGAACAGTGACAACCCCTTACTGCATCAATACACTCGAGGGTTCGGCCACTTGAGATTAGTGCAAGCCATCAGTAAACTGTACACTAAACTCGTACAACGACCTGTCGATGCACAAAATGAAGTTTTGATTACATGTGGAGCGTACGAGGCACTGTACTCAGCGATTCTTGGTCATGTCGATGTTGGGGACGAGGTTATCATCATCGAACCATTTTTCGATTGCTATGAACCGATGGTTAAAATGGCAGGCGGAATTCCTCGTTTCATTCCATTGAAACCAAAACACAGTAATGTCACGTCGTCCGCAGACTGGGTGTTGGATGACGATGAACTGGAGAAAATATTCAACAACAAAACAAAGATGTTCATCCTGAACAATCCAAACAATCCGTTGGGTAAAGTATTCACCGCTGCGGAGTTGAGAAAAATCGCTGACTTGTGTATCAAATACAACGTATTGTGTCTGTCCGATGAAGTGTACGAGTGGATGATATATGACAACAATAAATTTATTCGAATTTGTACGTTGGATGGTATGTGGGATCGAACAATAACCATCGGTTCTGCTGGCAAAACATTTTCGGTGACCGGTTGGAAAATTGGTTGGGCCTATGCTGCAGCCAGTTTGATCGTTAACATGCAGATGGTGCATCAAAATTCCGTATTCACATCAAATACACCAACGCAGGAAGCATTAGCGATTGCATTCGAAACCGAACTGCCAAGATTGGGCACAAAGGAATGCTACTTCGATTCATTGCCGGAAGAGCTTCGACTGAAGAGAGATTTTATGGCCGAATTTTTAACGAAAGCTGGAATGACGGTGACGTTGCCGGAGGGTGGCTATTTTATGATTGCCGATTGGACACAATTGGAGAACAAATGTGATTTGACCAGTGAGACGGATGTGCGACGAGATTATCGTTTCACGAAATGGATGATAAAGAATTTAGGACTTCAAGGTATTCCACCGAGCGCATTTTACAGTGAGGACCACAAGCATTTAGGTGAGAACTATGTTCGTTATTGCTTCTTTAAGAAAGATGAAAATCTACAAAAAGCTTCCGATATTTTGTCGAATTGGAAATGACCAGTTTAGTTGCTTAGAAAATCGTCCAATTCAATTGGACAAAACAAAAAATATTTCGAATCAACGCATCCTTCTACTAAACAGCTAGCTATACTATGTATTCAACGGTCGATTTGTAAATATCGAAAATATTTGTAATTTGGATGGGACTTAGAATAAAGGAGATTGCCAAAAGATTACAACCAAAATTTATTGATTTCGCAAAGGGAGGACACCCACACCGAATAAGAATTTGACTTAACACATTCCCTTGAGAAGGGCTGACATTTGGGGCTTAGGAAATGTCAGGATTCAGCCCATTCCAAGTTTAATGCTCCAAAATAAAGAATAGAGACATACCGGTGTTTTTTGCTGTAGCCGCCGTTTCTCCATATCAGCCATCCCGACTAGACTTTCCTTCGACACATTCTGTTCCGACATAATCGTTTTCGGCGTTGTGGTTGAATTCGAGTCAGATTCATTCTCAAAACTGCCAGCAGCTTCGTCTCGTAGCACAACCATATCGCTTTTCACTTTGCCGGGAAACTCGAATTCCGAATCGCGATTAAAGCTCGGTGAACTTAAATCGGAACGACTAGATGATGATGAATTCGGCGAGTCCGGTCGCGATTCAACTTTCGGCTTTGGCTCCATTCCTTCGGGAAATTGTAATGATATGGGTGGATGATACACCAGTTTGGGATCTAAATTTGAGGACATGTTCTGCGAACGAGACAATTTTTTGTTAGTCATTTTCTAGCGTCACTTAAGCTTTCCGTTGATTTACTTACGGGATTTGTGTGATGTTGATGCGGTTGATTATCGTGTATGCTAGGCGATAGGTCAGATGACACCATTTCCGATACAAAATCACTCAATGACGAGTACGATGAACTTGTACTTTCAGCCCCATCAGAATCCGAACCACTGTCATCGGCCGGTTGACTCTCCGTTTGATTATGTAAACTTCTTAGCGCTCCGTTCATGGAACTGCCATCATCCCACACTGAAAATCGAATCGGCGTCAGTGTGTGAGCAAACCATTTCGATTTATCGCCTATTTGCGTCGGATCCAAAACACCAGTTTGTACACGCAAAAATGCTACGTTGGTCGGAGTTAAAGACCATTCGGCCAAAAATTCGACTGCTTGTGTACGTGCGAATTTGGCCAAAAAATTCGAGGCTCTGGGTCGTGATCGTAAGAAACTGTTTATTTGGAACGCGACCACCGGCCGTGGATACAGCCGAAGTGTTCGCGTGTGTTCGGTGAAGTTGGCCAACACGTTTTGCGAATTGAAAAATCGAACCATTGCCACACGAGTGGCAACGTCAACCGAATCGACGTCACTTCCGTAAATGAACGGATTTATAGATGGGGTATGCGCGGGACTAGGCAATCTTGGTGATCCTTGTGACGATACGGAGTTACGTTGACTTGAATAGCCGGAACCGGGTTCATGTAGTGGAAGCTTAGGACTAAACAACGATGAGAATTCAATGAATGAAATGGTCAGTCGAATATTGGCGAAAAATTTTACCTTAATATTTGCGGTGATGCAAGACTATCCCGGACTGATGGAAGCAATTGTTGATTTGACGCATTTTGGTTGTTTGAACTCATTGAATTCAAAGCCTGCAGAATGTTAATGATAGTGTAAGTTAAGTCAATTCATGTACTAGGCCAATTGAAATGTAATCAACGAATGATAAGTTTTCGGTTACATCAGTAAACAAGCAGCAGCAATGGTTCTTCAAATAGAGTACCAAAAAACAAAAACAAAAATCTTTTGTTGCATCCCACCCTCAACAACATGCAAATTTTTCTATATTTGGGAATTTTCATCACAAGTATTTGCTTTGTACGGTTGTTGTAATGAACTACATAACGTAATTTTACAATCAGAAATGTCATTAGACAGTAGCAATGTTCACACTTTAAATGGGAAGTCATAACTTGTCACTCCAGAAAATGGCACAATATTTAAGAGCAATACTGAGCTATTGGTACTACGCTGAAATGTACAGTCTACTTACAAAGAATGTCTTCTTGTACCTATATAATAATCCCCTTCGCACAATATTTTCGATGATTACCCTGTACGTACATTTTATGAAATAGGCAATACTATCTTCAACAGAAAATCGTTCTATCCTCACTTCAGCGAGATGAATTTAAAGGGAATAGTCATAAAAGCGGCGTGAGTACATCTGTTATCTCTGTTCGATACACAGGCCAGATGTCTTTGCTTATTTTTGTCATCCTTGTCGTTGACAGCTGTGACTTTCTTTCTTCTCTTTGTCTTTGTTGAGTGGGTAATATCAAGTGGCGGTTGAGGTGGTAGTCAGGAAAAGCACATTTTTCAAGTATACAAAACCGTAATTCCCCCACCACAATTTGTTATCAGCAAAACATTAGTGGCGGGTAAAATGAAATTTATTCAAGAGCTCGCGCATAGCACTTCAGCTTACAAGCACTAACTTAGACCATATTAATTCTACTGTAATCATAGACGATTTTCTGTTTCTTTCGTATACAGACAGGAGGATGTTTTCTTTTTGCTAGTTAAAACACACACCACATGATGCAATTTGTTATGTGTAAAGTAGACTCCGAATTTGACGTCTTACAGTTAAATGTTCATGCTTGGAGTTAAAGTGCTATGGCTTACGTAATTACGTACTCATGTGAATTGGCATTTTACAATTTCAGCGTCTGAATAGGGAATTAGGGCACCTAAATGCTCCAACGATCAATTGGTTTTTGATAAATTAGCATGTCCTTTGTGGACATCTTGTATAAAAGTTTCAAAGTAATCAAAAACTTTGCTGGAAGATACATTAAGTCGAAGTAAATTAACAAGCATAACTGTACTCAATTATTATTCTACGTATCGGTAAAAAAAAGCTTTTATAAAATTGAATCTATAAATCTCGACAAACAGGAAACAGGAAGGAAAAGTTAATATTCAACGTTGGATATTCGGTTATCAGGCACCTACGTAAATATGGGCAAAACTAACTGCACTCAAACCGATCTAAAATTTATCGATGAAAAAAAAATCAAATTTCCGATGATAAAAGGATATCAAACAACTTCCGGTTTCCAATGAAACACTCAATTACTGTTCATTAAGTTTTACAAACGTCAGTTTATCGATATGTTATTTGATTTTTCTTTAAATCGACCCTTTCTCTTATTACAAAGGTAAATTTGTAGTTAAAAAAAAAAAAACCAAAACAAAGTGCAACAACGACAAAGAAATATATATTTACACCAGCTCCAGCCTGATCCATAAGTTGCATAGCCTTTTTTTATAAAGATTAGCGAGAAAAGAAGAAAATGTAGATCACATATAGATTTTGTTGATAAAATTAGTCCAATTGTTAAGTAAAAAAATGAGGAAAAAATTTTGTTTAATGACAAATTTTGTAAGAAAAAGAAAATATTTTGAAAGAAACAAAAACGTTTTTGTGCTCGAGTTTATGGTAAAAAGTGAATCGACACATTGATCAAATATAGAAAGAAAATGTTGAATGAAAAGGAAACTCAATGAAATTGACAAAAATACAGTCAGCTAAATGACCCACCTGCTTCAAATGATTTTTTAGTATCGTTCCTTCCGGTTCGGGTAACGGTGGAATTTCGTCAGACAAATCCGATGGTGGAGTTAATTTATTCGAATCTAAGTCCACATGCCAAATATCACCTGGTAATCTGAGGATCATTTTTTTATTAAACATTTTTCCAATCAAATATACCAAATGCGCAAAATAAATTCGGCCGGTTGAGCATAATCTCCCCGCAAAGTTCACTCACCTAAAGTTTTTCTTAAACATCAAAAACGAGGCTGGAATGCCAATAACGAACGGTGTTGGTGCAAGTAAAAGCTGTTCTGCGCAGCCCATACATGTTGGTAATAAGGGAATAACGGGGAACATGTATTCCAGCGGATAAACCATTGTAACAAATGATATAACTGACATGGATAACGCATTATAATCCCTTGATTGAAACACCACTTTATTCTCCAAAATAATGAGCGTGAGAACTTTCAAACATGTCTCGACACCTGCAAACATTTACCGAAAAACACAAAACCACAAACAAACAGAAGAAGAAGAGAAAACCATTCGTTACCAACGAAATCTTAATGGATATTTATGCGACAATAATACCTAGCAATTCCAATGGTAAATGCAACGGGAAATCGACTAATGAAAATCTAGTGTGATCCGGTAATGCGAACAGCAGCGGTTCATGTACGGTCGGTGAAAGAACTTCAACTTCGATACGCGTCGAACCAGGTATTGGCACTGGTGCCGATAGTAATCGTAAAATCCAGGTTTCAATCTCCTTGACATCGTGTAAAACTATTGACGATGTCTGGTCGGTTGGTTGACCCGTTAATACTGTCCAGACATTGTCACTGAAAATAAAATTGGTGTTTGTTTGGTATGTCGAATATCAACAGTTATTATGCGGGAACACTGTATCGATGCATCAAATCAATGAAAATAAACAAGCAAGATAAGGGGTTGGGGTTATGCCATTCGGTAGCTCATGAATTTCATAGATGCAAAAAAAACTCGCGCTGCATTCCAACGAATTTGAAATTCATAGTTGAAAATAAATCGAAAATTTGTCTGGAATTGAAAGCTAGAGGAAACGATATAAATGAGAAAGCAGCAGAGTTTGTTATTCGGAGCTGACATTCTATTAAATTACGAGAGCACTACACCGACCTACAATTAAAAAAAAACTCTGGCTTTTTATGACACTGGTACACAATTTAGGAAGAATTTATTTCCGAATTTAAAACTCGACAAAACGGCCTGACAACAAAACGCTAGCAATCATTCGCATTAAAACAATAAAATTCTGCCATAGCATGTCCTTGAAACTTAAGGCGATTAAAATAAAATTGCCTGCGCTTCAACGGAGCGTACATGAAGGTAATGCACGAATCGGGCGAGATTAATATTTTAACAAAGTTTGGAAAAACTTTGCTCATTCGAAAAATAATTACTTCAAAACATCTGAAACACGCTTCAGACTTTTATGTAAATTTAATCTGAAAATTTTGAGGACGACGCACATTCAAATGACAAAAAAAAACATTTTCTTTCTGTTATGAGACATTAAGGTGAGTTTAATTGCCATCCATTAAGCCTTTGAGTACATTTTTATTTATAACGAGACAGTTGTGAAATTGAAATGTTAACGTTGAGCGCCCCGGATCAACGAATCTTTTACAGTTTTAAAGATATTTTTTTAGAAAGTACGGCAATACTTCCGACAATAAGTTCTTGTTTGCAATTCGTACCTAAATGACTTTTGCGATTTTAGAGATTGTTTCTACGTTTATCTATGAGAAGACATCGACCGCGTATACGATTTGAAACTTGTCCAATAGTGTTACGAGGGCGAGTCACACAAGGCACGAGGCCTAGGGAATATGAACAATTTAACGTAACTTACAAGTTTATTGGTGCCATACAATTAAACTCTAGAAGTTGTAGGAATGTTAGAGTTGGTACACAGGGCAATTGACTGTCGAATAATAGAAAATGTTGCACAGGGGCGGTTACCATTTTACCTTGTCATTAACTTGTGTAAGAGATTAGGTTTCTAAACATGCCAGTAAACTTAGATGGCATCACAATGCTGTAAAATAAGACATCAAGCTAATTCATACTGAAGTATTTTATCTTTAATTAAAATAAGCAAATTTGTGAATCGCGACCAACAGTGGAGTCGTCCATATATCAATAGTGAAATACAGAAGCGGGACGTGTAACTTTAGCGAATTATGAACAAAATGAAATTTTGTTCATTTCCAATCGTTTCGAAACGGAATTAAAACATTGAATTTCATTTTTTTATAATTCGCTCGTGTCTCGATTCTAACTATTCATTCCCGCATTTAACTGTTCATATGAAAGACTGATATGCACACAAGCTCTTGGTCTAATACTCCTTTTACATGAAGAATTAACAAATATCTGTTGAACCATCAGTACTCGGCACTGTTGTGCTCAGAGCTGGTCTATAATGAAATCCCCCCGTTGTGCTTTTCATCTGTACTTGAGATAAAACCTGAATTTGCTTTCAGTTATTCAAATAATAATTCCTCTTCACGTACGAAACATTCATTTCGTCTATCCAAAAGTTTTATTTTTCCTCTCGTTTGAAAACCGTAGATATTTCCTTCACCTCAAAGTTATATCTAAACGACGCCGTGATTGAGTAAATAAATTTGAATAATAAATTGCTTTTGGCATTCCCAAAAGTAACATTCCATTTGAAAATATAACAAAAAAAAAATATTTTTTTCACACAAAAGGTCTGATGGGCTTTTCTAAGCACCAAAGCAGGGCACCAAAAAAGAAGTTGAAAATGTTTTTTTCGAATTATTTGTCATTATTATGCTTGGAATTGGATTTTTTTCGCCCAAAAGGTAACGGTATTGTCTCCTTTCCATATACAATAGACCCGTTATCACAAAAGTATTTTTTTTTAAATCACTTACCGATGCCTCGAACCTCCCAAACACTTCGAACTTGATGATTCATTGCATGCACCAATTAGTTTCTTAAGTACGAATAAGCACTCTCGGAATGTGGTAAAAAATGGATGATGTGATATCAGGCACAATGATGTTAACGAATGATTGCGTATTTTCGATCGGCGTCTTGATGCACGCGGCGATGGTGAATTACTGCCACATGATTCGGAATCGGCACTGGGCGCTGTTATTCCGAGACGGGGCGGTGCTTGACCGATATGTTGATGATGTGAATCCGAATCACGGCGACTGGGACAATCGCGATCCGAATCGCTCGGTGCTACGTTACTTCTGTAGTCGCTAGAAGTTAAAAGGCTATAGCTGTTAAATAACAATAAAGATGATAATGAGACGTCCTTGATGGTATATTATGACAAACACAAATATCAATTTGGGTGATTGTGGTGTTGTGAGATGTGTATATGACGTGTGTGATTCTGATTAGGTTTCAATGTTGAAATTGATAACTTGCCTTGAAAATGCTGAATCCGAACTTTTCTCCATACTTTTCCGCCATGATTCTCTGCGAAATGCCGTGCTGCGACCATGTTTCGTATTTGGTGATGCAACAACACCGGGTACCGATTTTTCGATGGGTCGATAGAAATTGACACAAATACCGTAACGAGTTTTTCCTGAGTCTTTGTCGGTCAATGTGAACACAAACGATGTTGCATCTCGAATGGCTGCCCCAGTTTTCCGTGGATGAACACTAACGCAACCTTCTGGCTGACAAAAGTATACCATGTCGATTGGCATCGGAAAGTCTGCATGGTCGCCGGGTGGATATCGACGTAGCAGTTCTGGTATCTGAAGGAAACGAAAAATTTCTATTTAAAACAATGAAATTTACCGAAATGCCTTTTTAAAAGCATTTTCCACAACGTTCTATCAATCGTTATAAATACAACAGAATTAGATATGGACGGAAACGGTCGCTATATATATATTGTGCTTGCAAGTTAAGTAATTGCCATAAACGAACGTTCAACATTTTTTTTATTAAGAGTTTCGCTGTGATCCCTCTTTATGTGTCTGTTTAAAACACCTTACTCACATTGTTCCAGTAAAATGGAATTTTTATGTTTTTCATATCCTTCTTATATTGGATTTTTCTGTGGCAAACACTCGCATTTTAAAATTTTTCATTACTTGCTGCTGGTGCTATAAATATTAAATGAAACTTTCTGTTTCTCATTTTTACAAAAAAAAAAAAAAGAAAAGAAATAATAATAACAACCGCAGTCCACATATAACCGCTACATGTCATGTACTCCTAAGTCCGCAGTTGATTTATATGTCTTTTACGAGATTAAAAAAAATCCGCAAAGGTGGAATGAACCTTTTTTTTTGTTCAGCTAACATCCGTCTTATCTAATTATCTTTCGAACGATAATCATCGCAACAATAGTTGCATATACCTCTAATGATAAAACATACAAAAGATCAGTTGTCTTGTGAACTGAATTAATCCGACGGCCTATATCTAGGACTGGTGCTACAAAAACGAGGTACACACTATTGTTTTATCGATTGACATCTACATTAGACAAGCGGCGAGATGTCATCAACGCAAATGGCATTCATTTCGATACAAGTACGGAAAAGTATGTCAAATAAAGTTGGTGTTGTCCTAGATTGTGAAACTAGCTAAAGCTGTTCGTAAAATTTTTACCTAAAGACAACAGCACAATCTGTCTACGAACTGTTAGTACATTACAATCAGTAATATCTGACTTATCGATCTATTGTCATACATTGTTATACATACTTTTGTATTCCCTAGGGTCGAAAATGGCTTATTACATAATAGGAAAACTAGAGAATTTGCTAGAATCGCAGTATACATTACAAAACACGGAAAAACAAATGAAAGGCCTCGACTTCGTCTCAACAAACGTCACACGAAAACTGGACTTTTCAACTTTTTATCCGTTGTCATGTAAATAACTATTAAATATTGTTTGTCTTTTTACAATAAAGGGTTAACATATTCTTCTACGTGATTTTTACACTTCTGGTGTTAGCATGTTCTTGTACCTTGTGACATCCTCACAAAAAAATCTCATAAAATAAAGTCGTTATACATCTGCGAATTATTTTTCCTCAAAATTACCTCATCTGGGCGTTTTTTAGGGATATGATTATTCCACAGTTGCTTAATGCAAGACCGTTAAAATTGTTTTAATAATAACCGGAGCCTTGCATTCAATTACGATTCGGCAAAAATTATGAAAAAGGATAAAACCCGACGAATTACTGTACAACAACAAAACACCGTCTCGTACTCCTTCATTTGCTCACACCGGGTATATTTATGTGAGGTGAATACATAACTCCACATTGTTGGCTCGGTTAATCAAAAAGGATAAAAGCAATTCTTAATTATGTGGTAGATGTCTGTATTACGTGCAACAAAATGAGATCTCACGCATCGTAGCGGAAGGTAATATTTTCATATTATATTCATTATCATCCAACAATGACTATGTGACGTAAATTACATTACACAATTATTTCATTGGCTGTCTCCTCGTTGCTGTTCACTTTGTTCATTTAGGACACCTGTTTCCAATTCCAATTAAAAAAAGTATTTTATTCAGAATTAGCAATTGAAATTAACCATTTAGTAGCAATCAAACGAATTGTTAATCGCAGCCGGGTCCACAACTTAAACGAAACATATCCCAACCACAATTTGTATTGTCATTTCTGTTTGTACAGCAAATCAAGCACAGCCTTACCACCACGCACGATGCGGTAAAGCAGTGATATCATTGTTAAAGAAAATTTACCGGATGGTTTAACTGACGGAATGTTTACCAAATAAAAAAACATTTCTATTTATATTTGATATTAGGGTCTCATCATTGATTGTAATAGATATTATCGTCGGGTTTCGAGTCTTCCCAAATTTGTGTTTTTCCTTTGAAAATTTCCACTTCGTTTCAATAGAAAGTTTAGCAAAGCCATCGCATATATCTATTTGCCATTTATTCCATTTCGTTTTTTTTTTGTTATTTCGTCGATGGATTGATATTGATTGTGGTTTCTGATTACCACTCATCTGAACCGTTTCAACTTTGTAATTGGATTTTTGCCAGATATAAACTTTTCGTTTGTGTACAGTGCTCATTTAATGATTTCAGATGGTGGTATACCGGTATACTCGTAGACAAATTTTAGAATTGGATTTTTTCCGTTTCTTTTGATAAATCTCACGAATTCTGAGTACCTTGATTGTTATGTAGAAAGGTTAGAAATAAAATGTCTGAAATTCAGTTGGGGTGAGACTTAACTCTTGCCAGAGCAACGCACTTCAAGCAAAGGTGATGATAGTCGACAGCTGTCAAATAGAGTCCTATTTTGTATTTAATGGTTTTTGACAGTGTCACGTTTCAGTGATTGAACTGCATTGGTCAGAGTCATTTTTTACGTTTATTTAAAATTTCAATTATCAGCGTTTCAAAAACTATGACGCACGGTATTTGGTTGAACTAACATCATCGAATATTATTTTCTTTGATGTACACTAAGCTAACAAATTTGTGCGGCTACTGTTTAAACAATACAATACAACATTATGTCTAGGTCTGCAGTCAGTGTATTAAAATTAGAATTTCTCAACAACTGCATTGCTCTGCACTTATATGCCTCCTGCAATGCTACAATGTCTACATAATGAGTTTTTTTTTTTCTCTAAATCAATAAATCCTGACTGTTATGACCTCATTTGCTCAAATACAAATTGTGTGTTCCTTCATTTAAAATTTGCAATTGTTTTTCTGTGCTGCTGCATTTGTCATTGAATTACATCAGAACTTCCTGAACAGTTTTATGTGAGAGAGCTCCTCTGTGCGTTCGTAATATTCATTCAGTTCTTCAACACAACAAATTTATTGTGAAACACATAAAGTATCTAATTACATTCAACATAACATGACAATGGAAGTATTAACGATTTTTCCGAATAATTGGGTCAAGTGCTATGCTTTGTTATGTTAGAAAACATGAACTGTGTAAGAGGTTTTTCAGGTTTTCAACACACAATTTCATTTAACTTTGTGAAGAGAATTTCTTAGAATATAAAACGTGCGGTGGAAGCTGGATTTGGGAAATTGGACAACGTGGGTGGACAATTGAGACTCAATTTGAGTTTAGTTTAGTGATAGGTGTCTTATATCAGGCAGCGAAGAAAATAGATAAGCTGATGCTGTAATAGCAATGTGCTATGCATGCTAAAGTATTTGCAACAACGTATTAAAATTTTTAGACTTAAGACAAGTAGCAGCCCTAATCATTTCTCCCAACTTTAGCATCTCCACTGAGTCATGAGTCACGCTGGTTGCCTTTCAGTCACCTTTGAGTACCACACGACTGTTTGAACAATTTTCAGAGCATCGTGAACTTTGATGGGTGCTGCTGCCAAAACAAACCATCTTATGAGAGCTGTCTGTAGTAACTAAGCAGTTGCCTTCAGCTCTCTAATGATGCCCCTCGTGACTATATTAAATTGTACGTTTGGAGAGTAAAAATATCACACATATCTAGTCAGCTAGATTGTTCGAGTAGACGCAACGTACTTCATTACAAAGCAAAAGTGCTTCGAGGGATGGCTGGCAGAGTACTATTTTCTATGAAAATTTTCGAAAATTCTACTAAGAGTACCACTCATGCTTGCCTTGGTAGACATGATGTGTGATGTATTTTATCTCAGAAAGTACAATTCTATTCTATCTATTCTGAAGAAAGGCAAGTCGAGACCTTAAGGATCTGAATATTTACTACAGATAGCTTTTATTAGGTGAAGATGGCTTGTTAGAACAGCAGCAAATAGAAAAGTGTATAAAGTTAAACAAAATTGTATTTTGTTCAGGCAGCTCAATGATTAGTCTCTGCAGTTAGTTAACACTAGTAAGGTCTATCGACCGTTGTAGGTCTATAAGAAAAATCAAGATTCTGAACACAGATCTCATACGTCACATTCACAAGTCACAATTGTGATTCTAAAATATCAACTACTAGCTACACCTGTGTTCTAATAGATGAATCATAGGATTTACAATTCATTATTATAATATCTCTCTAAAATATGTGTATGCACAACAGGCCCATTGGAGGCTTAGGTGCTTGGACAGCATCAGCTTACCTGCCCACATCCTTTCCTATCCCATCCTAAAAGAAAAATTGGAGCAATGTTTTGCTTTGTGTGTTTTTCAGCATCAAAAGGAGATGCATCTTTTTTTAAATTAAGTTTTTTATGTGTTCTTCTGACAGACATCTTCTGTCGATCACCAGGTGGAACAAATTATTAAGAACCAAATGTAAGATATTTCTCAAATTGTCTCACTGTTAGTAAAAATTGTTGTAACGAGCAAAACATCGAACAAAAAGCATTGAATGGATAATCGAATAAATTTAATTTCTTTGACGAGAGTTATATTGGATATTTCAAGAATGCTACACTGTCAATGACATATACTCAACGAAATGTTGAGCCTCATCTTCAATATTGTGTAACATATTAGGTACGGGCGGATAACTTATTTTCTATTGCTAGAATGGAATATTTGTCGATGTTATATTTATACAGCAAACACAATATTCGACGAATTAAAAATAGGTACAGGCCATGATCCTCGAAATCAATGATATTTCTCTAATTTTCCTCTAATTCTATTTCGTTCATTTATTATTAACATCCACTTTATTTATAGCATTTAATTTTCATAATTTGTATTCTCCGATGCTGGCTGACTTATAAACCTAAGGTATATAAGAGTGATAAATAAATGAAACTTGAGCTGAAAAGTGGCCTGGTCGGCAGAGCATTGCAGAAAATGTCCAATGTAAGCGATGATGGATATTAATAGGATCCACTTTGAGTTGATTTTACATGAGCAAATATTTGAATTAAAATAAATTCTGCGCTAGATGGGGCAGGGGCTAGTATACAATTTCGCCTCTGTGCACTTTACCGGTCAATTAATGTGATTCAACTTCGAACATAATTACGAACAGCTGCACATTTTGCCATTACAATGTTTCTTGCACATTGTGTGTGATAATGTTCCGCTTTCGTTACAATGCATGAAGAGCTTTTAAACGTAATTGGTATTTATTATCATCAGGACACCCTTTTACTGTTAATCCTTTTCGAAAGTCTGTGCACTAATGCTTTTGCTAAACATTGCCCATAGCACTTTTGGCTCTGTTGTATGTCAAGGATGAATTATTATCGTTTTCAAGGGAAATTCATAAATAAGATATTATCAAATTACCCGGGTCTCTCTCTCTTGAGATATTATTATGGCACTTCGAAGAACAGTGTTATAAATGTGAGACAGAATGTAATTACCACTGAAATACGTATAATATGTGCACAGTGTTTCTTTTTTTTGGTTTCCTTTCAACTGAATCATTGTAACGAAAACAAAGTATTTCCAACCACTGTAACACAACTTTTGAATAAGAAAAATTCTGCATCAGCAACAACAAAATGTGTGCATGAGTATTGTTTCAGGTGAATGTGCAAACACAGTAACCAGAAATGTATAGTCTCGCGTCGCTGCTAGCATAGTGGTAAGTAATTATTTCACACCTTGGCAATGGGTTTTTTGTTTTCAAAAATGGGAGAATTTTCTATTGTTGCAAATGTGAAGAGCATTTCGTTCGAGTAACAGGCGGAATAAAAAATGTCGTGTTTGGCTTTAACTATTGAGATTTGGATATTGAAAAAACGTTGTACACATCGAATATCGAAACTGAAATTGGCTGATGTTTAAATGTGGAAACGGATGAATATTGAGTTAGAGGGATCACATCTGATTTCGTACAGGACAAAGAGAAATATAGACTTGAATAGCAATTCAACCTGAATATTATAACTTTTGACGTAAATCTCTCGGTTTCGAGTGACAGCACCAGTAACCGGACTTGTATCAGCAGTCGAGCACCTATTGTTCTTTCTTTCAGAAAGAAAGGTCCTAATGAAAGAACAGTAGGTGTCCGACTGCTGGTACATCTCCAGAGGCTTGTATACCCAACCTCTTCTAATGTCTAAAAATATTTGGATAATAATCAACAAAAACTTACTTGTATTGAAGGGTTTTGTCCCGCACCAGTTCGTCCAACTGTATGAGATCTGGCCCCAACAATCGTTAAATAATCGATGAGTCTCGGACATAGTGATTGTCGTTGTTGCTCCGCCATTATAATCTATCTGTGCATCTGCAAAATGGAAATTCAACAGAAACCCTCAATAAACTTATCAAAATTGAAATCCAACAAAATCTACTAAAATTTAATTACTAGCTTTGCACATAGAACGCAACAACACAATGCTCGCAAATGATGCTTGCAGAGACAACCGTAACAAGTTCGTTTAATTACCAAATAATTTCGAAAACAAAACACTATAGCAAACAGTTTAATATTCAATTTCACAGAGTTCAGCGACAACTTAAATTGAAACTGAATAACAAAATGTAATTTACTCCAAGCGAATTTAATTTGCGATTATGCTCACACACGTGTGAATGAAGGTCCAATTTTTTATTATTTTTAAGGTTCAATTAACTTAACGTCAGTAACGGTGGTGTAAGCATAAGATAACATTAATTTGATTCGTACCCAAAATCGTCTTTCGTCTTTCTACCCAAATTAAGATATAGTAGAAAACTGGAAAATGCAACGCAAACGTAACCATATAAATGCTCAATGAAATGAAAATTACTGTTGTCTCGTACACTACAGTTCAATGACATCCACCGACTCGTATTTCAATTAATTTCATTTACGTGGGTTTCGGCGAGTTTAGGCTCTATAAAAAGGTTGGAAAAACACTGGTTTTTGCATATACGAAACTAATGATATAAATGAATGTGACAAGTGGAATGAGTTAAACCCACGTTTTTTGTGGTTGGACCTTTTCACGTTTTTTTTTATTGGTAAAAATAGAGTTGTTTGTGAATTGAGGATAATGCTGACCTGGCCTGTTGTGACTTGTGCGTACTCAAGTATAAGTCTGTAATTCTAGTGGAATTAGATCAAAAAATTTCGTCTTGAAATCTAATATTTACTAATTCATGATGACGTAACGGTGTGTTCTCTTTACGGCTTATCAGCATGAACTAATAGCAGATCATTATGACTTGGTGATAATGTGTCAATTATTAATTGCCAGGCAGAATTTTTTGACCCGGGGATGACTAGTATATGAGTCCAGTGCTCCAAGTTCAAAAAATGTAGCCTTACAGTCTCGAAACTATAATTTTTTTGTGTTGTAAGAGTACGTATTCAGAGAGATGATAACAGATGGCATTGCAGATGACAGGGCAGTAGATAAAGTTGGCTCAACTAGAAATTCTACCTTATTTCATCTTAGGCACTCATAACAAGAATTACGAATTTTTTTTCACAAAAATGGCTCTCTTGAGTTCTGAAACTGATTCTAAAAACTTAGATGTCAGAAATGCGCATCGTGGAAACGGAGACACCGTCAACACGACCTTAATGTAGCAGGTTGTTTTAGGTTATAACGAATAACATAAAAGCTCGAGTGGACTATTTTGAATAGTAGTTTACTGCAATAGATGAGTGTGAGGCTGTGTATGAGGCGAAAAATGTATTAATTCACAGCAAACTCTCGTATTGCATACATTAAAATGCTTAAAAAAGTCCACCATATGCCTTTCATACTCGCACAATACGGATACAACAAAAACAAAATTTCACAACACAATGGTGAAAATAATGAATTTGTCGGTCTGAATCCCTTGATATTAAGCGTTACCATTAGCAAACCTTCTCTGTGAATTCCGAAAAGTTTCGGTTGTAAAATAAATCTTCATTAATTTTCCCATTGTGAAATAACCCATGTAATAAAACGTAGAGAATGGACGACGATTGCTGAACATAGTTTCTCGATAGATTGAAATGTACAATTTATTCTCAACATGTACGATTCCAGAATGTTTTACTGAAATAACAGCTACTCATTATATAGACAGTGTGGAAAGGTATTCTACATTTAATGAACTTTCGAAACGATTGTTTCGCATGCAGAAAGTACCATCGTTTTTGGTGAGATATGTATAGCAAAAACAAATACGGATTGTGACCGGTTGTTATATTTGCTATCAATAAAACTTTGAACGGGTTGCAATGGTTTAATTTTCGATTAAAGAGTTCACATTAACGCGCATAACATACAAAAGGTGGCGATTATACCTACACCGTCTAAACAATGAATATTTTCATTTCAGTAATTTGAAGCCACTCAAAAATGTGGGTAGCTTTGGTATATTATACACACAAAAAAATACCACACGAACCGTAGGTTTTTCCAACAACAACATTTCATTATGTATACGGGAAGTTGTTTACGAAATAATCAATAGTCACACTTCCATGGACAAGGTCAATTCGTCGTGTTGTTTTATCAGCGGTTAGTAATTACTTACAATGTTACATAGTTATGTGGTGCGACACATTGAACGTATTAAAATATAAGTAAATTTATTTGGCAACATCAACGTCACACACCACCCACATCTTACATATTAGAGAACTCTCATAATCTTGTTCACTACGTACCGGGGATCAGATTGTACGAGAAAAACAAAACAAAAAAAAACTTTTCGAACTCATAAACATAGTATGGCTGGTGGCACTGAAATACACTTATATCGATATCAACACCAGCAGTTGTAATTGAATCAGTTCGCCTTAAGCGTTAACACTTCGAACGTCTCGTTAAATTGAATAAAGTCGGAAAAGTTATTGCTTCGAGGGGGAGTGTAAGGTCATAATTAACTGGAATCCCTGAACTCGACCCGTAACTGGTGTCCATTTCGAAATCATGATATTTTGTGTAAAACAAAATTTAAAAGTTGTTGCACCGATTAAGAAATTTATTCGAACGATCCGTAGGCCAGTGGCCGGATAGATGTTGGAATTTCAAGATTTTCAAATATTAATATATTCAAATCGTCTGACCTTTTGCGTAGGTTTACGAGTTTTATCTTTTTGGTAATCGTACAATGTGTCCTTTTTTTTACATTTTTCTTAAGACGAGTGGGACGCTTCAAATCCATTCTATTAATATAGTGAAAATGTCCAATTCGTAAACGTATTGTCAATAGCGTAGAGGCTTATTTTCGTAAAACTCCGCGAGTAATAGTCCTTAATATAACTTGGGATAAAAAGTTCAATAGTCGACTTTTTGTGTGAAGCTTATTGATCCGATGCGAAGCTCAGGTCAACGAACATACGAAAACGTTACTGTTTACTGAAAAATACAATTTTCGTGTAAAGATTGTTCATCTGAGGTAGTAATAGTTATTTATGTATGCGTTTTGGACGATTAAGCAATTTTGCGAGTTGTAGCCCGAATGAAGTGTAGCCCTTGTTGTGAAAAACGGTGTGTTTACATCGGGAAAAAGGTTGAAAGTTGCATTTCAAGAGTGTCACCAACATGAAAATGCAATTTCCAACTAACTAGGTAAATACAAAGTTTTTCACAGCAAAGACTTTAGACGTTTCAGCGGAGAGAATAAAAGATTATTTTCTCACATGATTTCTGAAAAAGGCATATACAATGTTGATCTTAAATAAATCGGCAACAAAGCACCGTATTGTCTCACTGGCACATTATTTTGTTGAAGCGTGTGGTATACATTCCTCGCCTACGGCTCGATTTACTTTCCCATCCGCCTCAACAAAAAAATGTCCAAGCGAGACAGTAATGTACTAATTTATAGTTTTATCGTTTTCCCAGCTGAATTTTATTTCAATACATTGATTTCTGATTATATTACTGTAAACAGAAAAATGGTTTGACTTGAGAAGCCTTGAAAAAATTTACTCTGTTTACTGAAATCAACTCAAAAACAAAATTTTGACTAATCATAACGAGTACCAAATGGTACCGTTATTCGAACATTCGATCAAAAGGTGTTAATGTGTTTCGAATTTGAGACGCTTAGGGTCGGACTGGATACCAGAAGGCGCTCCTGTGAAATGAAGAAAGCTTGTGAAGAAAGCCGAAAAGGTCTATTGAACACTGGTTACTGACCGGTTACTGTGACTTGTCGACTTTAGACACCCTGGAAAGTAGTAAAGGAGTCGAGGAATACCTCCAAATAAATTTCTAAAAATCAAAAATTAAATTTTAGATTTTTTGAATTCTATTTGGAGGTAACCCTTGACTCCTTTACTACTTTCCAGGGTGTCTAACGTTCCAGCGTGCGCAAAGGCGGCAATGTAGCAAATTCGATAAAATTACAAAGGGTGCCATTGCGATTTTCCAAGTAACCTCATAGGGCCATTCCGGGCCTGGAAACGGTCAAGGTCATACCACTAGTTGCCTAATCAATAACTATGAAAATAACGAAAATTTGGCAGAAGTGTGAAACCATAACCAACCAATCTTTTGTAAATTGTTCACCAACAAAATATTTTGCAAAAAAAGTTACACGAAGCTCAAATCTAATGTAAGATAGTAGCAGTCTATAATGTCTTGTCGAGTGTTGAATTGGAATTGCTAATGAAACGTATTCGACGCCTTATGCTGTGAATATGTACTAGGTCGTTGAATACGAAGAGTGTCATCAACAATTTCACTCGAAAATACGAAAATTTGAAAATTTAATCGTTGAACAGTTCAACTAATATAACTCAACATATCGAATAATGAAATGTACGAACAGTAGCTCAAAATTTACCCGACGACCCTATTTTCCCTAATTACACCGACATCATTAGACACAAAATCAAACGTTGATTCTATTATCGAGTTTGCCTGAAATTTTGTTAAAAGAAATAAGAAATTATTTTCTTTAGAATCATAAACCGTAAAAATTGTCAAAATGTAATAAGCTAAGCGGAAGAGAAAAAAGCATTTCTAATTTATTAATTTCGTGTGATAATTTGATAAATGAGGATATTTTGTATATCGTCAAACATAATGGATACGCCTAGGTATTTACTTTCCAGAAAAAAGCGTTATGTTTAATTCGTTTATTGCGAGGCTTATTGAAAAGAATTGCTGTTTGCGTTGTTAATATACATCAACAGATCTTTGAATACAATTTTGTTATTCGGGCATAGGAAAACAAATTTATTATATTAAAACGGCGAGGTGAGGGGTTAAAACACTGTATTCAAATTTGCGTTTGTGTAAATTTGTTTTCTACTCACAACGTCATATTTTTGCCATAAGTTCACATTATAATCAGTATATAATGTGAAAAGTTTCCGTTTTATTTGTTCAGTTTAACGTATTTATAGATCCTTGATGAATGTTTTCGGTACACATAATGTTATGAAAGGCTCGTCCGCTCGTGTATCATCAAAACGTTTCAGATGAAAATATATATTTATATTTATTGCCGTAGAACATCAAGGAAATTTGCTTAGTGCCATGTTAATAATACGCTGAATTAGACAATCAAATTTACGTTTCGAAAAATATACAGGTAGAATACCTTACCTATACCCTATTGAACATTTTGTTTCAACATAATGGATGGAGTATCCATCATTGGCTGGATTTGGGCTGGAAAGTATTATAAGGGAACGTTGCTCGCATCGGTTATATCTACCTTTTCGTACATTCGGGTTAAATGTAACGAAGGGTTACATTTTGTTTAGCGATGCTGAAGTCGATGATTTAAGAGAAGAAGGAGACACTTGATTTTATCGCTTATAAGTAATGTAACGAACGTAGACTGTAATTTGTTAACCCAAGCCGACCTGCGATATGATTCCTTTTCTTTTCCATATCACTGTAAAATCTAACAATTTGTTTCCAGTCCTTAAACCGAGAACAAATTTTTTATGTTAAGACTCTGATAAGATCGTGTGCTTTGTCAAAAAAAAACCCCAACAACTTAAAGCAACTCTAAACATTTTCTAGGTATCGACTTCTCTATCCGCTGTATTTTCTCGTGAGCCTTGACATTATGGGACTTAATTTTGAACTTTTTTGATGCTTTCCATAATATAACAAGAGTTGACAAACTGAGTATCTCTAATAAAGGTCTAAAAATCGATGATGAAACCTATCTGGTACAAAAAAATATTGTTGTTTGCTTCAGGAACCGAAGAATGCCAAAATTATCCCAATTTAAAAAAAAATATTGACTGCCCAAAGATCTGACCGAAAATTTCTTGCCCGCCTGTCCTTTCTGCCATCGGACATGGGCGGTCAAAGTTGAAATCTACCTATCACAGAACAGCATCTGCCGTAATTTGCATAACAAACACTTGATTGTACATTTTCATTCTTTTTTTAGCAATTTTAAATTTCATAAGAAACTATTTGATCCAATAAATGACGATAAATAATTTGAAAAAGAAAATTTCTTGCAAATAATTTGCATTAGAAACATTTTGGAGAAATTTTCGTGTAAAAGTAGTTTCTTATGCAAATTATTTGTTGTCATTTTTCGACAAGTAGTTTTTATGCGTTTTCTATCAGAACAAATTTGTCACTTGTTTCTTACTGATTTGCATAAGCGCGGCGCAAACTGATACAACGTATTTGTTATACCAGTCATCTTATCTGCGAATAGTGTTTCATGTAGACTATCCGCAGTTACTGCGAATAGTCTCTATGAAACACTATTTGCAGTTACTGCGAATAGTCTCCATGAAACCCTATTTGCAATTACTGCGAATTGTCTCCATGAAGCACTATTTGCAGGAACTGCAAATAGCGTGGGTCCAGTGAACAATAAGTTCTTATCCATTCAATCGATTGCATTCAGCTTCATTTTCCTCTTCCGTTTACGAGCCAAGTAGTAAAGCCGCGAGAAACGTTTTACCTTTCCGGAGCGAGCGCTAAACCATCCTCATTTGAACGATTTAGGAGTCCCTTAGTACATAATGCTGATGTAGGAAGACAACATTTTTATACAAGAAATGTTTTTAGTAACAAATGTTTCACATACAAAATTCCCTTATCCTAATCGTATCGCTGTTTTCTTATTACCAGTTTTCTCAAGGAAGTTCACACATCGATTTTTCCTTTTGTGTGCTCTTTCCAGTTTTCTTAAATCCATCAAAATTATCTCACGTATAACAGTTACGCATACTACAGTTGCCATCGTTACATTCGTAGAATTTTACGTAGATTCTCGACTCGTAAAATTCTATTCTGGGAATGCAATGATGACAATGGAATGTTTTCATTATTAAAACACTTTCAGTCCGTCATACGCAACCATTTTTTTGTCATGAGAATATTCGGCAACCCTAAATTATTGATCGTATTGACCTTGCCAATAAAATTTTTCAATAAACGGGAAGAAAATTGACGCTAAAAGGTCGGTGGAATAGCAAAAAAAATGTCTAAAAAAATTGTCTCGTCTTGAAAAACCAAAAATGATGAAACGTACTATTTGCCAAAAAAAAAAAAAGAAAACGTGCCCTACATGACACATTATGGTATCTCTGGGGGTTTCTTTTGGCAGTTTTTTTTTCTTCGCTCCATCATTATTCCGTTCACCAATCGCTGTAATTTTTTCAGAGAAATTTGACACGAAAAAATTAGGTAAACTCCCGCAGCTGCTGGAACATGAATACATCGCATATGTAGAAAACATCAGGCGAAATTACTATTCTGTTCTATTTCAACCGAACGAACTTAGCATCATCATTCCCGTCAAAAAAAGTTTTCCTTTTCCATAAAGTTTGTTTCAATGAATAGGGTTCTATTTGCCTGCTGTACAACGACGTGTACGTAAGAATGATATTATGTAAGGCCAAATTCTGTGTAACAGATCAGAGTGTTGTTACCCAATGTGTTACAATCATGAAAACATTTCCTGTAATTTAAACCCTCACTAAGAGGACTGGAAAAGCTCTCTATGGAGCAACTAGCCTAATAAATCTGTCGTATATATACTCATTTTGTCACACATTCTATTTTGTGGACTGGCTGTGTTAATTTCTGTTATTTCATTTATTTATATTGCCTTCTTCTGCTTCGTCCCACGCAATATTTGGTAATAATAATAATAATTGTCATTTCTAGCCGCAAGAACTTTCATGTTGAATGAAAAAAAGACCATAAAAATTACGAAACTAAAGCTCACAAAGAAAATTGATTTTTTTTTCTCTGCAAAAAAAAAATGGAAATCATCAAAATGGCGGTTTACTTACCAAGTCATTTTCGTTTTTCGGGGTGTAATCATATGCACTGCCATTGACATACAAATGTTTTTCATGAAACGTGCGCAACGATAAAAACACTTTATGCACACTACACACAACTAATTTCCATTTTTATCAAAATATTATTTACAGGTTGTACACATCGAGTCACAGTAATTCTTTTACAATAAAGTTTTACAACAACAACAACAACAAAATAAAAAATTATGAAAGCCCAATGCCACTGAATGTGTAGGGTTTTTCACAAAATAAAATATTGGAAAATTTGATGATGGAAAATGGTAAATTTTCGTCTGTCGGTTGTGGTAGCTCAGCTTCGACTGTTTGAAGGTAATGACTCCTGATATTGCTTTCTGTGCTTTCTTGCTCTCAATATTTGGAGATAGCAGAGAGTGTACGCAGGGACATGCGCAACGGGTGACTTGCAACGTGCTAAAAGCATGCATGAAACATAAAAGCTAACGTATATTAACTCGTTCACTATGCTCGTATAACGGCCAACGTCGGTCGATGATTTTGACACCCGTGCGAAATACACAGGGCCTATGTTGCTACCTTTTGAGTTTTCAATGCAACTGCGGTTGTTAATATTCGCAAGAGCAAAAAAAAGCTACATATTAAGCTGGATCGAAATTTTTATTTTAATTTTTCACAATTCCGGTCCATAATCATCACCTTTCCATGCATCCATTTAATGTCGTTTTGAAGGTATTTATTTCACTGTATTTCTGGACACAGTGCGATATCAACTACCTATTACATTCAACGAAGGCTAAATTTTTATAAATAAAAATCTTGCATTGACCAGAAATCGAACCCCCGACACCAAAAGGTTTCTGAACACAAAGCAGCGACTATAGCCATTCCGCTATAGAGTCACACAATTATACCGAACGTATTGTTGAAGCGTATATACTAAGCATTGACTACTCGATTTCATTCAACACGTCTCTTTACATCACATAGCAATGTGTATCATAATGCAGCCTTCTTGATCGTTCAAATAAATTTCTGTATACACAAGAATTTTGGAACAAAATGTAGGACATGTCTTGCATTGGAAAGGTGATTATGGCCCGAAATTGCGAAAAACGTTGTATCTACCACGGTAGGTATGCCGGTATTTTTTCGCACACGACGTCTTGTCGACCTCGGCTTCGCCTCGGGTCGACAATCGACATCTAGTGCGAAAAAATACCTTCATACCTACCTTGGTAGATAATAAATATTATGCACGTATGACAAAGCGGTCGAGGCTTGCCGAGCCCCAAATTTGCATCAAAGGTACACTTTTCTCAAAGCACATGGAACTTTCACAGACAATTTTATTTTTTATTCAAAGCTGACATATTTTTACTCGAAAATGTGGTCGTACATTTTTCAAAAAGGGCTCTCGTAAAAAGATATCAGCGATCAAAAATTTCGAAACGCAGAAATGTAGGCTACAATTTCAGCGTAGGCTCGGAACCTCTTAAATACATGAAAATTAGATTAGCTTGGTCAAATCACAGTAACATTTAATTTATGTTTAGTCATGTTATGTCATTACGTTTAATTTTTCATTAAAATGAGTGATCGATATTGTGATGAAAAATTGGGCTGCAATTTTTATGAAAATTGTAACAATAACGTTTGCGTTTTGTAAGCGATAACTTGTAATATTTAAAAACAATTTATAAAAGAGATTATTTCAGTTCGGATTCGTATAAAATCTTCCTGTTCGTTTTGATAATGGCTTTCGTTAATTTACCGGTGTTTATGATTTCGTAAGAACCTTGTCAATTTTTATTAAATTTTAGTGAAAAATATCATGATTCTTAAAGGACGATATTGACTAGACGCATCGTTGGTATATGCTTGGGTGTTGACATGAGCAACCGAAATTGGTACAACTACAAAAAATCGTAAAAACTACAAAATCGTTAAATTTCGGATATTCAAATGGAAGTTGGTTAAATTTAAAAATTCGATGAATACACATCATTCTAAACGAAATTAGAATTTTTTTCACGCATAACAAAAGTTTTCTTCTGTCGTTTTTGGTCAAAAGTGCTAAAGTATCATTCGCAGGGCCTTAGCTACTAATGGGCTCAAGCGGGCTGAGCCCGCTCTGGAATCTTGCGAGCCCGCCCTGAGAAAATCGGATAATCACATATTCTATTGATAGCTGATCATCAACAAGTTTCTTCTTTTTCTTTTTCAGTCTTTTTACAACTTTACTAATAGTTAATTTGGTTTGTGGCATTCACTTCACTTAAGTTTACATTGCCCAGAAAGTTCAACAACTTGAGTATCGACGACTTACTGAATGAAGTTGTTTATTTTTCGTGCTGTAACTTCAGGAAGTCGTCGTTTCCTAACAATTTAAAAAGGGAATAATCTTTTTATAAAAAGTTGAAAGATGAAGAAACTGCGACAATTATCGGTAAATTTCTGAAGAAACGGTGAGCTCTTGAAACGATGATACTTTTGATGATATCACCAGAATCCTTAGTAGCTCCTTCGAATTGTTACACATACTGGAGCTACGCGGTTCATTTTGTCAAACTATTTTATTATTGAAATAAATGAAATGAAATGAAATGAAATCCTTTTTTACAAATATATGACCGCAATAACGACCACGAGTGTGTTAGATTTCAACAGCAAATAGATCTGGTTGTAGTAGTTTTACATACTCTGATAAACTTATCAGTTTATGAAAACTTCGTTAAACTGCTGACTTTTCTCAGAGCTGGTCAAATGACTACAACCAAAATTAATTTTTATTTACAGCTGACACATTCGTGGTCGTTATTGGTGTCGTCCATTTTTGGAAATTAATTCTGGTAGAAAGATATCATAAAAAATGAAATACAAGACAAACAAATGTAGGCTACGATTGTTGAATTGTGATTTATCACCATCATGTTACTTTGTATAACATAATTAGAATGGTAAAGAATAACTGTGGTTATTGTTCAGAGCATCATACACTTTGTATGATTGTGTCTTCTAGTTAGTCCTTTACATGTTATCATCGAATAAAGATCACTTGTTATACATCGTTCATACAGAGTTTGATTTCACTCTGTTCAACAACAATATTAGCTAAGCTTCGATGCCTCTTAATGCGATCCTTTTTTACCACATACCCGTTTTAGAAAGAAACTGTATTTACAGTTTACAGTTTAAACTGCTCCCACAATTATACATTTCGCAGACCTGAACCGATTTTTAAGTTTTTAGTTTAAATAAATCGGGTAAATTGTAACCTCGTGTTTCTCTCGACGAACAATGTGTGCAAAAACTAATGCTCAAAAATGTAGAAATTAAAATTGACATTCGAAAAAAGTGACACGACATATGATATATCTTTGGTCAATGATAGACGTGAAGTATGTGCGTAAAGAACACGCGAAAAATTTCCTTATATATGGAAATTTTTACATTTTGTAAAAAAAAACAACAACAGAGAGATACAGTGAACGACATCTCAAATGTCTCACTGTCATTTTTTTCAGAGAATGTCATTGTGAATTTGCAATGACACAATAAAATTCTCAGAAAAATTTGACAGTGAGACATTTGAGAAGTCGTTCACTGCACGAAAAATGTGACGGAAAAGATTTTGCACAAGGAAAAAATTGTCGGTTGTATTTCCGCAGATGCTTGAGAAGAGGCCATTTTCACCCCAGTAGACTGGACGGTATGTAACTAAGCTGACTAAGTTTCCATTTTCCGTGAGTTTCCAAGGCAGGGAATTGGTTTTAGCAATATCCTAAAATTTTCATGGTAATTATGAAATGTTTGGGAGTTTAGGTTTGAAAATTTTTTCGCTGCGCGGCAGTCCTACGATTAAGATTATTCATTCATTCATTCATTTCATTTCAAAAAAATAAAACAACAAGTGACCTGCGTAGCTCCAGTTTGTAACAATTCTAAGGAGCTACTTTATTACACATTATTATATTATAGTTAAAGTAGAAAAATCCTAGTCATCAAGTAACATTTCATTCATTACACAAATTAATACAAAACTAGGATTGCAAGCAAGGGACAATTTAAACATCAAAAGACTGATGGTAGCATGCAAGTAATTCAAAATTTCATTAAAAAATAAGTAGACGACGGCGTTTCATTTACTCGATCATGGATAAATTAAGAGTTTCTTTAGACTGACGGACGAACCAACAAGTACGCCTTTAGTGAACGACAAAACTGACTGATGTTAAGAGAATTTCTAATCATTGGCGGAAGGCCATTGAACAACATGGGACCAGAATAGAGCAGGCATCGTTTGCCGTAATTCGAAGAAATTTTAGGCTTCTTGAGCAAGTAAGAATGCCTAGTGTTATATCGATTGAGGTTACAAGAGAATTGCAGCGAGTGATGTTTCAGTCCATTTACACAACAAAAAACGAATTTACAAACTGCAAATTCATACATACGCGGCACGGTCAGCATCTTCGGGAACTGCGTACTAAACAGTTGCTCAGTTGGGTACCTCGATGGCAACCGGTGGGTGGCCTTGAGCGCACTCTTATGTAATACATGAAGCTGTTCGATCAATGATTTCCTGGCGGAACCCTAAACTCCAACGCAATAGGTCAAATGGCAGTGAACCAGAGGCGCGGACTACGGTCTTGCCGCGAGGCTCGGGCAACACTATGACCAAATTAGTCGAGGCTGAGCAACACTATGACTCGACGACACAATAAATATCATTTTTATATCAAAAATGATTTAAACTGTAGAAGAAAACGAGCATGTAAGTCAAAAATTCTCGCTGCGTGGCATTTCACTTTAAGAACAATTCCAACGTTAGCTTCACTACTTTCTCGGAATTCTACATAATTTAAAAGAAATCCTTCAGTTCCACACGATAACTCGACTAACATCTTTTTATCGCTGTTCTAGTTTTGTAAGAGTATGTTACAACATTAGGAAAGTAAGTGAGTCATTACATGACAAATTTGAATGTGTGTGTGAGTATATGTATTCAAGTGTGAATGTTTATGAAACAAGAGCGTTAGCAAAGTTTTTGAGGGACCGTATTGAAACGAACTTTATCTTCATCCGAATTTACACTGGCAGCACAATTAAGAAAAAAATCGCTCGCTACGCTCGCAATTATCTTTTATTCTTTACAAAGCTTATGGTTCTTATAAAGAAGTTTCGCCCAATGTTCAAAAGTGCCCAGGACACGGCTGTTTATCGATAATTAAATTTTACAAAAGCATCAATTAATAAAACATCAATTTTCGATCATACAAAAAAGCGACTTTTTTGGGCAACAAACGAAAATACTCCGCAATAATGAGCAGGTCATCAGATAGATCAGAGACGTTCTGAGCAACGATCGCAGACGAGACAAATATATTCGTATCGTCAGCAAATCTGAAGGGAGCAGAATGGATCGGTAGATTGATAAAATCGTTGATGAATACAATAAAAAACAAGGGTGACAGAACGCCACCTTGCGGAACACCGATCGTCACATCGATCAGCTGACTACTAACCCCGTTACACACCGTGAACTGTTTCCTACCGCTCAGATAACTCCTTATTAAGTCGTGTGCAACGCCTCTCACCCCAGCACGTTCCAACTTGGCGAGAAGCAGGTCGTGAACAACTGTGTCAAACGCCTTGGAAAGGTCGATAAACAAACCAGACACGACCTTCTTGTCATCCATGTCCTTATTGATCATACTTATAAGTTCCAACAAAGCGGTCTGCGTGCCACTGCCGTCTCTGAATCCGTATTGACGCACATTAAAGAAACCACAGTGATTGAGAAATCCAGTGAGCGCTCGCTTTATAATCGTTTCTAAAATCTTATTGACAGCAGGTAAAAGCGATATTGGCCGATAATTTCCTACTTCAGACTTCGAATCTTTCTTGTAGACCGGAATGATCTTAGCAATCTTTAGGTCATCGGGATATTTTCCGTAGAACAAACAGAGATTGAAAATGTCACACAAAAATGGTGCAATGACTGCCGAACAGCACTTCAAGGAACCGACTGATATACCATCAAAACCCGGTGCCTTATCTACGTCCATACGAGAAATAATCGCGCATACCTCATCGTCGGTCACAGGATCCAAAAAAATGGATAATGGATTCACCGTCATAGTACCGAATTCTTGTTCTTGTTGGCTAATTCTTCACCCACTTTTGAAAAGAATTTATTGAAAAACCCAGCCACCTTTCCTTCCTCAATGACCGATCCATTGCTCTTCAACGAAATTGTTTGCTCTTTACGCTTCGATCTACCCAACAACCCGTTTATATTTTTCCATACACTCTTCGAATCATCACAGTCGTTAAACAAGTCTTCATAATAGTTCTCTTTGTATTGAACTTGGTACACGCCCAACTCAACCTTCAGCACGTCAAGCTTACGATCCAAATGAGAGTGATACAGCCGTTTCCGAGCTTTTTTCTTTATCTTCCTTCTCAAGTTGTCAACCTTCTGAATCAGGTACTCAAGGTGCTCATTCATAAATGGGCAATTCAAATGCTTCCTCTTAATCTTAAGTGTCTTAGTTGAAGAAAATTCAGAAATTACTGATTTAAAAGAAGAAGCAAAGAAAGCGTACAACTCGTTAACATCATTAGACTGTGGCACATTGCTCCCATCGAAAAGCTGAGACAGCTTAGAGACTATTCTCCCGGAATCAACAACAGTCTTGTTGATATAAGCATACTTATCACTCGCCGGAAGCGGTATGGTAGATTATTAGTTTGGGAACCAAGTTCGATTGTAAACTTAAGAAGCTAGCATTATATTTATGAAAATTGACTTTTGGGCTTCAGCCCGCCCTGAAATTCGGTTCTAGCTACGGCCCTGATCATTCGACAAATCTAAAAGAAGCATTTTTATCGAAACGTCTTTCATAGTTTTTAGAAAAACTGTCCTGATGATGAACAAAATTTCGTTTTGAAATCGATATATGCAGTTAGAAGTAGTGAAATTTAGCTAAATTTTCTTCAGCTGTTTTTCAGCTGATCCACACAAACAATCAAAACTTTTAGCCTAGATAAAGGAAAGTTACAGTGAGCATGTTAGTTGAACATTAGCAGTCACCACTACCGACGCAGACATGTCATAGATTTGCCATAGATTTTGACTTATTTCACCCAACTTCCATTTTATAATATTTTTAGCCCCGTACGAAGTACTGGGGGCTTATAAGATTAATATGCCGTTTGTAACACGTCGAATTGGAAGCAGACAGTAAGGGCAAAGCATTTGGTTATGTTCATAGATGACGAATCCGCAATAAAAAAAATGTCCGTCCGTCCGTCCGTCCGTGACCCCTCTAGCTTGAGTAAATCACAACCTTTTCTCAAAATTCTTTTTTTCCCCGATTGGTATCGACAAAAGTAAGGTCAAGTTCGAAAATGGGCATGGTAGGGTCGGCCCCTCCAGAGCTAGGGCCCTATAGGTGTTTTTCAGTCTTTCCGCGATATCTACCGAAATACGCACGCAATAGCTGCTTGTGATATATCAAATGAAAGGTATTGACGAGTAGAACCAAGTTGCTGAACATTGTTTTTGGGTAAGATGCAACGTGGGCTTGTTGGGAGGGCTCAAAGGTCGTTACTCGGCCCTAAGTGTTTTTTGCACATATATCGAGTAAATCTCATCCGATTTTGCTAGTTTTAGTTTTTTATGGAAGGTAATTGAATACCGAAAAGAACGTGACGAAAAAAGTTTCAAATTAGGGCCCTTGGACTGAGGCCACTACTCGGCCCTAAGTGTTTTTTGCACATAAATCGAGTAAATCTCATCCGATTTTGCTAGTTTTTGTTTCATTTGAGAGATAATTGAATGCCGAATAGACTGATGGCGAAAAAAGTTTCAAATTTAGGCCCTTGTATTAAGGCCGCTACTCGGCCCTAAGTGTTTTTTGCACATAAATCGAGTAAATCTCAACCGATTTTGCTAGTTTTTGTTTCATTTGAGAGGTAATTGAATACCCAATGGAAAGTTGGCAAAAAATTTTGGGTTTCTAAAATAATGTCGTAAATTGTTGGTTTTATTTGAGAGGTACTTCGTACGGGCTTTCGTAATTGCGCTATGCGCAATTTAAAAAATGAACAGTTTCAGTAAATTTGACAATGCCCAACTTGACTTGCATTTTGGTAACAGACGCATTAGAGGGTTGTAGACGTATTAGGGTTCCGGGCTTACGGCTGCGGATGTATTATGGTTACGGACGAAATAGGATTACGGGTCGTACGGGGCTAAGTCGCAGCAAACGCTCCGACTGTTCTGATGCCTTGTTTTTACATATGTTAGTTGATTGTTGTCAAACTAGGCATACCCTGAAAGTACTTTACCTCAGCAAACCCACTCACATTCAGATCGCATAGCGGCCGTAACATGATTCCAAAAAGCTCAAATTTACCCCAGACGAAACGGGTCCGATTTCAGTAGGTGGTTTTCAAAAGAATCACCTCTATGCGAAAACATGATTTTTCGATTTTCGTTCAGATTCTTTAAGAAAGTTCAGTTTTTTTTTGTTTGACTATCATTAACCGGCTTAAATACCTATCGAATGAGGTACAACTTAAGAAACTCTTGGAAGTTATAAAAATTCCGAAACGTATTGATGCAAGGGCTGAGTTTCTGATTTCTCTATATAAAAATATAAAGTAGTTTTAAAAAGCGTGACATGACTAATTTTATAAATCGATTTTTGTTTATACATGTAAAATTATTTTTAACAAGAATTATACCAGAACAATCGATTATCGTGCTGTTAAAATATAAAAATATGTTTTTCTTCTCCTTAGTCCACTATTCGTTAGAAATTCAAAGAAGATGTTTCGTCTTATCTTCCTTATTGTTATTTTAACGCTGCTATCTTTTATGGCAATTGTGAGTAAGTAAATGAATCTAAAAAACGGAAAGTAGTAGGGAGATTACGATTTTCACTTATAGTTGACGTAAGACTTGAAAATTGTAAGTAACCTTTCCATACAAAGTAAATGGAGGGAGTAAAAATAAAGTTCTCGTAAAATCCTACATTCAGGCTTCTCACTGTCCCAGTGAGGAGAATTTTGTATGAAGCTGCGAACTGAGAAGTCTGAATTCGTTCGGCTTAGGCTTTTGAGAAGTTTCACATATTTTTTTTGTGAAGTTAGTTGTGAAGTTAGTTGTGTTAAGTTTATACACGTTTCTGTCACTGGTTTCACTGGAGAGATCTGTAAGGCATGTTATAAATCTTTCAAACTCATCTCAAATATCACTGAATGGAAGAAATGACACGCTGCAGTTATGTGCATGAGAACGAATAAAACTACAGAAACAAACAAATCATAAAAAAAGTAAAAACTTATCGTGAGTTTACCTTAAAATAGTCGACCCATAACTTGTTACTTAAAACGACGTACACTTGGTACATAAATAATTATAATGAGAAAGCAGAATGAACATTTTTGAAGACTTTTTGCTTTATTATTGCATACAGGTAATGGTTTACTAACATTCAAATTGTCGCATGTGAATGTCAGACCATATGCACTAAGACCAGGCTTTATAGTACGGTAAATAAATGGAATACAAAAAGGCATTTGTGAAACTCTACAATCTGATATTATAATAAAGATTTGAATCCATTCATTTGTCTTGTTGTTTGAATTCTAATTAACTTCATTCAAATCGAGTCGCCATATTGCATCACTTGAAATCAATTTTACTGTCGCTGCAGATGCCTTCCGCGTTTGGAAGTTCTTTTGTTCTTGAAGGATCTTTTGATTCAAGAAAAAAAGATCTTCCTGTTTGTTCCTCTGTATCACTTCCTATTTCATCGAGGAGTTGGTTCACAATATTCTTATATCTGATTGATCATGTAAGAAATTGGTGAAATGCAAAATCACAGTGGAGTTGAACAAAACTGAAATAGAGTCGCGACACCACCTCTGATTTTTTTTTTATATTCTTATTGAGGGACTCGAGTACTGTAAGGAACCACATTCAGTTCGCAAAATTTTCCAGCCGTTTCGCTAGCTATTCGTGGAAATTTACCCTAAAAATATGTGGAACTCAGCTTTAACTGACTCCAGATACACGTAATTAATGTAAGAATTGCTGCAAATAACTTATATTACTTATTTATGAAGAATGCATAACAATTCCACTCATTCTAAAGGAACGGGCACTGGAAGATAGATGATAAATTTTGCTGCAAACAAAATGTCGTAACAGATACTTGTTGTGAGGCTGGTATGGCGAGTGTGGTATCGTTGTAAAGCTTAGACTGCAGGCTGATCAGGCATTATTGTTTTGTTGCAGACGGTCAACCTGTGTATTGCAGATGAGTCCTAGTTTCGCCGTGGATGGTGAAAATAAAATTTTTCAAATATTGTACAATTCAGTCAAATTTCTCTCTTCATCTTGGACATATAACCATTTAAAAATGTCGAATTTTCGACTTTAGCTGGCTGTAGCTACGTGGTCAAGTTGTCGAGGGAAGCCATTTCAACACGAATTAGCTTAGAATAAGTCCCTCTATCCGTTGCGATAACAATCTGTATTCAAATTGACTCGTCGGTCCCGCACGGCCATGAGTGCCGGTTCTCCGAAACGGCTGGAAAATTTTGCGATCTGAATGTGGTTCCTTATAGTACTCGAGTCCCTCAATAAGAATATTATAAAAAAATCAGAGGTGGTGTCGCACTTCCATTTAATCCATTAAATCCATTTAATCCAAAAAAAAAATTTTAGTTTTACCGAAATAATTAGGCTACCCACCTGAAAAATTTATAAAGTAATTGCAAAAATAAGTTTTCACGATTCCCAGCTCGTTTAAGTACTCGTGAGGTATAGGAACATTTTTTTTGTTAAAAATGGTATTAAATTTATTTAATCCATTTAATCCATTTAATCCACTTTACACCAAAAACTCCTAAAAGTGGATTTTTTCGCTTTTTAACTTTGTAGTATGAGTTGTAGTACGTGGTTCGATCAAAATCAACAATTTTTAAGACTTTTACAGTATTTGGTAAAATGAACTTTTGTCATATTTAATCCATTTAATCCAATTTTTATTCCATTTAATCCATTAAATCCATTTAATCCATTTAATCTAGAAGTGAGTCACCCCTCGGTGTCGCGTCTCTATTTAAGTTTTGTTCAACCCGTGAACCGTGACCGTGAAATCATAAATAAAAAAATCCACTTTCCCGACTAACTCTTTTTATTGACTTCACCAACACGTAGGTTTATGTTATTATTGGCGTTGTTAAGTGGTCTCAAAAAGTTGTCGAGATTGTAAAGAAAAGAATAATAAAACATATATTTGGTGATGGTAGCATGAATTCGATCGAAATTGTCGGTTCATATAATTCTCTCCCTGTTGCGATTTAAGTTTGGCTAGACATACCAAATGGAATCTTAACGGAACTTTCATCAAAGCATCTGAAGAATTCCTTCTCAAGTTCATTAGGATTGGCGATGAAATCTTTAATTTTAATATCGGCTACACATTCCTGTGCATATGATGATTTCAAACAATCTTCTACATTATTGAAGGTGTAGTGAAAATCGAGGAAGAACGCACTTTCCAGCTTATATTTATGCAAAGACATAGAACTTATGGTATAAGGTAACGAACCTCCTCCTTCACACGTATAATGAAGTGAAATTGGAACGCTTTTGTCGTCAACATCGTAACGTATTTCATATCCAACTAATATCGCAGCTCCAGGACCGTGATAGCTGATCGTTGTTCCAATAGAGTATTGGTCAAGAGGCTCACTCGAATTGCTATTTCTAGTACCATTACCTTCTTCATTCACTGAAAATAGTCCATTATATTCTAATGCTCCTGTGTATAGTGGAGGACCAAGATATCCCAGCTTCAGACTCATCATTGGACCCATTCTCCATATGGCTTTAATTTCATTGTCTTCAAATTCAACTTCGATATTAGTAGATCGAGTGTCAGCTATATCCAAAGCAATTTCTTGCTGTAACGTAGAGCACGTAAATCCGGAAGTAAATCCTATAACATTTAAAGCATCTGGTGTCATATGTTTTTCACTGTCCAAATATTCGATATGCGATATCGTACAGTCCTCAGAAACCGGCACATTTACATATTTTACTTGAATAGCATTAACAAATTTGTCCGCCCAAATTCTTATTTCGACGGGTCTTCGTCCCTTTGTAGCATAACATGCGTCTTTAAACGTCTTTATAGCAGTAGTTTTTTTTCGATTAAAAATATGTGTCTGTTGGTCGTCTAAACGCACAGTATCGTCGCTGTGATTGTAGCTAGGTTCATTACGATATTGAATTTGGTCAGTGGAATCGTTTTTATTCACACAACGAACTTCTAAATCACTGATATACTGGCCGGCTGCACCCTGTATGTACTTTATATGATCGTTTGAATTTTCGCATTTCAATGTTTTTCGTTCTCCAGTGACGTCTCCAAAAGGTCCAACATCAGTCACACCAAAAGAAGAGTTGCACTTAAAAGATATTGAATGAAGACGCTGACCCTCCTCATGATCTCCGTACGTTACAGAGATTTCAGTAATAATTCCATCCCTAGGACAAGTAATGGCTTGTACTTTAACCTTATCTTCGTATCCATGTATAGCAGTCCATTCATAATCGCATGCTGAAATATAGAGAAGAAAAGATAGATAGATACTGAAAATAAAGACCGCATGTGTAATGATATGACAACAACTTTAATACTGATTGATTAACGCTACATTACATTGTACATTAAATTAGGGTTGACCTATGTCAATTTTCTAAACTACTCCCCTACACATTTTAAAAAGTCAAAAAGTACATATTTAAATTATCAAATAACTCGAACAAGCATTAAATGAAAATCTTTAATACTCGAAAATACGCGAAAATGAGTAACCACTGTTGCAAACTCCATCCATCCTTCAGTACTTATCGAAAGGACAGTTAGACGACATTTTAGAGGTTGCGAAAATGGTTGACGGGAAAAATCTCCGAGTGTATTATCGTTGCAGCGGCGATAATATCAGAAAACGATATAATCGTCCGGAAAACAATAATATCGTCTCAATATCGTTTTACGGGATAAACAATAATATTGTTGCATGAAACAGTATTATCGTCGCAAAAACAATAATAACGTTTCATTCAACGACAATATCATTTCACGTGTGATATTATCACTGCATAAATGATAATATTGTTCGGCGAATGAGAAATTCGTGGAATTCGTCACTCGTTTCTGTGCTGCTGGTGCTTGGAAAATTTTTTTCCTAAATAAACAGCCTGAAGATGATCGGTCAAACCGGTCGAATGCACGGCAGTATCAACAAATAAGTGTTTTCATTTGCGGTCGATTGTGTAAGCAACACAACAACTGGAGGCCCTAACACCATTCCCCCAGCCAAACAATAATATTGTTGCATGAAACGATATTATTGTCCGGAAAACGATATTATTGTCGTCTGATACGATATTATCGTCGCTCGGACGATAATATTGTTTGACGGGTGATAATATCATATCAGAAATGATAATATCGTTTCTTGGGCGATAATATCGTTTCACTGGTGATATTATCACTGCAGAAATGATAATATTGTCCGGAAAACGATATTCACGCCGTAGGTGCGGTCGAAATTCAAAATGGAAAGTGCGGAGGTCTTTCTAACGTAGCGTCATTTTCATATACAATAAAGCGTTGAAATGTATTTTTCAGTTCATTTTTTCATCGAATCGTTCACTTAAATTTCAAATTTTAGGCACACTTACGGCGTGAATTATTGTCGTCTGATACGATATTATCGTCGCTCGGACGATAATATAGTTTCACGGGTGATAATATCATATCAGAAATGATAATATCGTTTCTTGGACGATAATATCGTTTCACTTGTGATATTATCACTGCAGATTCTGCAGTGCAGAAACGATAATATTGTTGCAAAAACAATAATATCGTTTCAATCGGCGATAATATCGTTTCACGAGTGATAATATCGTTGCACTGACGATATTATTGCCGATTAGTCTAGTCGATAGAACGTACTAAAACTTAGGTGTGAATATTTTTTTTCTCGCATCGTCTAATAATTAGTTTGTGTAATTCATTGCACATGAAAAGCGTTTTAACACGCCTATTGTCCCGGAGCGAAGCGGAGGACCGCAATGCGAGCCGGACGCCGGAACGGTGTTGGTAACTAAGGTGTTAATTTGTTTTCTCTCGTATCTCGAATTTATATGGATAATATGAAACGATATTATCGTCGCCGAAACAATAATATCCTTTCAACGATATTATCGTCGATTGGACGATAATATCGTTGCTCGGACGATAATATTGTTACAGAAAACGATATTATCGTCCGGAAAACGATATTATTGTCGTCGTTTGATACAATATTATCGTCGTTGAAAACAATAATATCGTCACAACGACGATATTATCGTTCAGGAAATGATAATACACTCTGAGATTTTTCCCTAGCCCGCGAAAATGACATATAGCTTATAATAATACACTAGGCTCCACGTTTTGGGTGGATCAGGTCCCTTGACTGACTGAATGATATTTTCTCAAATGATTTTAGTATTTGTAACAAAAATATCATAGATTGATCTTGCTCAAAGCAGCTCTTTGTCTTATTTTGTCATAAATTGAAACCAACTTTCAGACAAAGGAACTTATTTCAACATTTTCGTGTGAACGTGAACACGGCCCTCGCTTCGCTCTGGCCGCAAAGTTCACACTGGTCGATTTTTTTTCTAGCATAGACAGCGTCACACATCATGGGCGCGCGTTAGCATAGCGCCCGTGACGCAAATCCTATTACTAGAAAAAATTTCAAAATTTTTTTTTTGTCGTAGACTGCAGAACCATATATACAGCAAATATTGAAGTTCTACAATTCAAATACAAATAACTCCAAATTACCATTAAAAAAACTAGGCGTCCGTACGAGTTCAACGAGCTATCACACGTTCTTGCAGCTTAAAATTTGGCCACGCAAGAAATCTTCCAAGAAGCCCCATTTCCATATATTTTGGTCAATTTCAGTACTTTAAACGAAATGAAACAAGGCATCAGAACAGTCGGAGCAGAGCCGGATAACCCATGGGCAAAGTGGGCCCGGCCCAGGTCGCTGGGAAAATAGAGCACTTAGAAATTAAATTTTCTCGACAATTTCACGTTCAACATAAGTCATGCACAAATCAACGTCGATTAAAAAAAATCGCGCTCGCTTCGCTTGCGTCTGTACATTACATTCTTGGGGTAAATGTGAGCTACAAGAAATGCATATATACATCTAACTTGATATTTTTGAATAATACACGCACATCGACTAACCCAAGGCTGTTCGTATTTGGTTATTTAAAGCGTTTTTTTGATGGTCCTGCTTTAGAAAAGTTGAACTTTGAGGCTTCTGGCTGAAGACACTATAAATAATTTTCAATAACCATTCCATTGCTTCATTTTCGTCAGCCGCCGGTGATAGTCGGATGATGGAAAGCTTTTAGCTCATGAGGAATTTTCGAAAATTTTGTAAATTCCTCATGAGCTGAAACCTGCTCATGATCGCCGGACAACGGAAGTTTGGAACAAATAAAGCAGCTGGAAAAGCTGCAGAACAAATCCGTTTCCGCCCATTAAAAATTGTTCATGGCATATATTCGCGATTTTTTTTGTCGAAATCCAAGGCCAATTACCTGTGCATACTTCCAAAACAACTGAGGAAAGTACTTTAAAGAAATTTTACGTCCTAATACGTCCGAATCATCTGCCACTTTGTGACGCAACATTTTTTTGGTAAAATTTTGTTTCTAGAATTTCTTTGGTCAAATTTTTGCTGTTACAGTTTTTGCGTACAAGCGCAGAATGCGTCATCAGTTGTTTTGGAAGTATGCACAGGGACTTGCGTCACTTTTACTCTTTTGAGTGTTTTTGACTGATAAAGGTCTTTTCGGAATACGACACAGATTGTTACTACCGTATTTTCCATTAACGAACTTAACCCGAATAATTTCAGTATTTATCGAATAAAAAAGTTTTTGGAAAGCTGTCGAAAATTACTCCTAATGTCATAGACAGATTATCTGGTTATTTTTTTGGAAATCCGTTAAGAATTACTCGAGATATCGTGCTATCAAGTGACAAGACAATTTTTTTTGAATATCACAGATTTCCATCCGTTTAAGTCCATCTTGGAACTTAACCTAAAGTATTTAATTCCCCGTCGAATAAAAACGTTTTTAGAAATCCGTTGAGGATTACTCAAGTTATCGTGCTATCAAGGAATGAACAAAGTGTGACAAACATTTTCTGTATTTAAGGTTTTTGGTCATACTTTCATGTATTTTCAATCATAGTAGTGTGACATTGTGTGACATGTGACAAACATTTTAGAGTGCTTATCTTCCGTAAGACCATTGACTTTCAGTCAAAGGAAATAAGGTACCGGTAAATATTGCAAGCGTTATGTACTTGTGTGTATTACACAAAACACGGGTGCAACGACGTACAATATTTACTGGTACCTTACAATGTATACGTTTTTATACGTTTTCGGTAAACGTTCACCGCACAGTTTTGCTATACTATATGAAAAATATTCGGAGTCTTATGAAGTCACAGTGTGTTGAGATTTCCATTGGTCGAAGTAGTATAGTGTTCATGCTAGGAGCAGAGCAGTGGTGACCGCAATCTAAATCTCTTATAATGCGGGGTAACAGACTCGGGTAATTGACTACACACCCTTAAAGGAATTTCCGGAGTATTCGGTAAGTAATTCACACAGTCGAAATTCAAAATGGAAAGTACGGTGGTCTTTCTAACGTAGCGTCATTTTCATACAATGAAGCGTTTAAATGTATTTTTCCGTTTACTTTTTCATCGAATCGTTCACTTAAAATTCAAATTTTAGGCACACTTACTGCATGAAGTGTAATTGATGGAAATACGAGAAATTGACCGGAATTTGCTGGAAATACGTTAAATTGTAAGGAATTGAAAGTAAATAAGGATAAGTATGATGATCGGAAATTCCTGGTACTTTTTCCGATCATCATACTTAGTCTAATTTACTATCAATTCGCTTAGAATGTATTAATGTCTTTCCAGTCAATTACTTATAATTCCATCAATTTTACATATTCCCAGTCAATTAGTCGGGAAACAGCGACTTTTTGTAATTTATTTGGACAAAAAGGCTTATTTTAAGAAAATAATTCTTCTACAACACAAAGTTGAAGCATTATAATTTGATCGATTCTATTCATTTTTAAATAATTGTAGTTTGCGAAGAAATCATTTCGAAAACATTACAGTATAAAAGCTTACACATGCGCATTAGAGCAGTTTACTGGCGGTATACCTGTGGGTAATCCGTTCAAATGCACGTGTCTAAGCTTTTATACTGTAATGTTTTCGAAATGATTTCTTCGCAAACTACAATTATTTAAAAATGAATTAAATGTGTAGAATCGATCAAATTATAATGCTCCGACATTATGAAAAAAAAAACACAATTTTATATTTTTAAAGTTGAAATGAAAATCCACAAAACTCACATCAAATTTATACAACAATCGGCAATGTTATAACACGGCTCCGATGTGCCTTTGTTATTGTTTGTGTGTGTTAGTAAATGAAAGTTCTAAACTGTTCTAAAAACAGTCTTTTTGAATATTGAAAAATATTGAGAAGAAAGTCGCACGAAATTATTAAAATGCTTTTTAAATATTTGTGAATTATCGTTAAAAAAAATCTGTAAACGGAGAATTGTTCTATTTTGTGTAAAGAATGTAAATAAATTATAAAAATTTTGTCTGTTTCCCGACTAATTCCTAATAATTCCATCAATTTCACGTATTTCCAGTCAATCCCATTTAATTCCATCAAACGTATACCCAGTCAATTCCGGTCAATTTCTTATAACTCCATCAATTTCTCGTATTTCCATCAATTACAATTATTTACCGGAGTATCAGGGAAGCTGCAACATAGCTGTTCCAAATTTTAGTTTCACCGAAAGCGTTTCAAAATAATCTGTTCATTACAAAACGCTCCTTTAACTTTGACTTTAGTCTCTATTTGACACTATATTTATAGTGAGTCACCAACTATTTCCTACAAAACAAATTTGTCGCAATGTAATTGAATAATATCGGAACATATAGTGGAATTATTTCGAAAATTCGTGGAATTGTAGAAATTAATTGGAATTATAGGAATTAGTCAGGAAACAGCAATCTTTTATAATTTATTTTGATAAATAAATCTATTTTCGGATGATACTTCAACAACATATGGAAAAAACGCAATTTAAAATTTTTTTAATTGAAAGGAAAATATACAATACTCACATCAAATGTAACGTAGCAACAACTACAATCGGCTGTGTTATGACATGGCTCCGATGTGACTTTGTTATTGTTTTATGTGTTAGTAAATGAAAGTTCTAAACTGTTCTAAAAAAAACAGACAGTCTCTTGTTGACAGCCTTTTTGAATATTTAATAGTAAGTAATGCAAACTCATTAATAGTATATTACTTCCGAGGTTCCAAGTTGTGTATTTGATAAGTGGGGTGTTACAGCCCGACCCGAAGGGGAGGGCTGTATTCCTTACTTGTCAAATAACAACTTGGAACCTCGTTAGTACAATGCTTTACGTGATTAGGCAATGTAAATGAAAATGAAACATGCCGTAACACGTAAAATGATTTTAAAAATATTTTAATAGACCGTGTGCGATTTTGAGAAAAAAGTTTCATATTTCAATAAAAAGAAGATTTACTATGAAAACCATTGAAAAAAATATTTAATTTTTTTAATAGAAATTATTGAAAAATATTGTTGCCATCCCGATGCCATCCCACTTATTAGAATCTTAGTAAGAATCCAATTAGAATGAATTAGAATGGTTCGCATATCCCTTTAATTTCATTCAAATTACATCTTTTAAAGTGAGATATAAAATCAAGCATACATTTTTCAGATATTCTGTTTACACTTTTGTTCTACAGAATAATAATCTAAATCAATTAAAAATAAATTATTTATACTTCACACGGTCTATTATCGTAAAATAAATTCTTTAAACGCAGAATTGTTCTATTTTATATGAAGAATACAGTGAACGACATCTCAAATGTCTCACTGTCATTTTTTTCAGAGAATGTCATTGTGAATTTGCAATGACACAATAAAATTCTCAGAAAAATTTGACAGTGAGACATTTGAGATGTCATTCACTGTATAATTAAATTATAAAAATATTGTGCGTTTCCTGACTAATTGAATGGCGAATCCGGTAAGTATAGGTGTTAATCTGGTAATTTAAGTAATAAAAGGAATTGAAAGCAATTAAAAGGAATTGATTTTCCACCATTTCGGCTTGTCGGTTACCCCTCGGCAAAATGTTTTCCATAGTTTACATAGTTTCGCAAACATCCTCTAAAATTGCAAACACAAAGAACCGAAGAGTTTCTGAGGGAACACACGTTAGAAATTGTGAGTAGTAAGAAGTTATTTCCGTTACTGCTGATAACAATGATAGCTGGAGAATTCAGACGCGCCGGCTCGTTCCAGAGTATATCAATTCTCTGTTGATAGCATTTCATGACCACCAGACATTCGTTTGTAATGTTCGTGTTCTTTGCAAAACAAACTGTTATAATCAAGCCCGCACGTTAGTAAGCTGGCGTGACGCAAGTCCTCTACTACAAAATTTTCCAAAAATTTGTTTAGGGACTAAGGAACTTATTTACACCAACTTTTTGACTTCCTCATCCTTTGGCTCCAATGACGCCAAATTTAGATATTTCGAATCTAGCAATCCATGCAAGTTCAACGAGCTATGACATGTCAAAATAGGAATGGATTTTGCCGAGATATTAATGTTCAAAATCTTGATTTTTGTATGTAAGTAAGCAAAATTTCGTATTTTCTGAGAACTCAACTTGCCTACGTTAGTTAGTTAGTTCCTATGAAAATGGACGATCTCTCGCAAGACAACAAAGTGTCATATTGTCTTGCTGGGACAACTTTCTTACACTCCTCAACTAAAAATGTCACAGCAGGACAGTAATCTACTATTAAAAAGTGTGTATTTTACACAGTTTTGTGACTGCATAAAAAACAAATTAGAAAAAGGGAAACTTTACGTTCAAAAACGAACGACCAATACTTAGTCTGTTTTCACCATAAGGAAGATACACTCGCGGAATTCTGAAAACCGACACATTTTCAGTTTTGTGTTTTTTCAGTGTTTTGTGATTTTTGCATGTATTTTTAACGGGAGAAATCAAGAACTCGCGTAAAACACAAAAACAGAAACAATGTCGGTTTTCAGAATTCCGCGTGTGTAGAACACTAATTTGTTTGTTTAGCAGGAATCAGCTTTATGAAGAAGAATATATACATACGTTATTGAAAAATTGTTTCTGTGATTTTGGTCTATGAAAATTATTTATTCATTAATTTTTAGTTCGGTGTACATCAATTAATAATTATTTTTTTTTTTTTTAGTATAGTTAGAGGTATTGTTCATAACCGAAAATTTCAACGCAGTTTTTTTTTTGTTCATTATACCGACAGAAAATAACACCTAAGATTGTGTATATTGGCGTCGATATCACATAAAGTACTTTATGATTGTACAGTGACTAACTATTAAAAACCAGCCAGTGTTCAAAATTTAAAAGAAAACTTAACCCATACAAATCGGAGGAAATAGCGATTTCATGTACAAAACACCTTTCAATGATTTTCATTGAAAGGTGAATTTGTTTATATGAAATGAAATCACTATTTCCTCCGCTCCATACAAATTTTGACATTAGACCATACATACAGAGTATGCTTTCATTGCTATAAACAACCATAGACGTACCAATACCACGTAATAGTTATTTATACTACAAGAACTGTAAAGGGTATTTTATGTTCGAGAAATGTCATTTTGAGAACATAAAATACCCATACAGTTCTTATAGCATAAAAAATTTCATATATTGAGCACTTATACGCACTTTATTTGACCAATAACAAAAAACACATTCTGAGTGTAAACGTGTCATCTATGTACTGTACCTTTATGCCTCTGTGGCATAAAACGTTGTATGCAACTCGATGCAAAGTACTTTATTAGTACACTAGGCCGCAGGCCGTGTGTCATAATTACACGTCTAGAGCCTCATAAAGTACTTTGCATCTTGATTGTGTAAATAACTATTACAGTTCAACTATAAACCTTATATAGTCGACTATAAAGCTTATGTATTGGCTTATGTATATTGCTAACAGACTGTTAGTAACAGTGATGTTTATACGCAAAGCCTTCTTTATATCGAGGTTTGAGATCAGATAAAGTGCGTTTTTTAAGCGAGAAATATATAAATTCACTTTATATGCTTCATTTGTGACCTTGTTCTATAGTAAATTATGACAGAACGAGATAATAGTGAAATCTTGCTTCAGCATGTAATAGTCGATTACAGCAGAGCCTATGTAAATGAGTAATACATGTGTGCGATGTATGCGGCGTGTGAGCCGAAGGCGAACCACCTAATTTCGCACACATGTATTACTTATTCACATAGGCTGTGCTTAGGCATCCTGCGAGTTGTATTTACATTGTATTTACAAGATGAAAACTATGAAACAATTTTGCACAAAAATAGCATTTCGGAACCTTTTCACTCCTAAACACTTTGCACTAAAATTTCATTTGCATTTATAGGCATCGAATGTGCACGCCATTTCGATGATATTTTTAGACTATTTGTTAGTTGTCACTCTCAGTTTCAATGGAAAATTTTGATTTTGTTGTTTCAAATTATAAATTGTGGTGATTTTAGTGTTATCCTAATTGTATCGATGGAATTTGTACCCAAAAAATAGTTCTGCCGGTGTAAATTCTAATTTGTACTGTGGTTTGTGTGAATATCCGACCAGCTTATGTAAATGATCGTACATAGCACGTAAATCATCGAAAAACCTGACATGTAATAGTACATTACATTATTCCCTTGTAATTATTATTATTATTAAACATTTATTCATCAATCGGTTCATAAAATACAATTTCATAAACTATGCTGACAAAGATACAAAAAAAAAGCATAAATTGAAAGCACGAGAAATGCGCTCACGGGTGACGATTATGCATCATCAGCACTCCATTCGGTTGCCAAGGACTTAATCCTGTTACGAAAAATCGTACGAGAGTCACTGCTTTCGACCACTTGAATAACTTTTTCGAATTCTCTGCAGATAGAGGAAACAGGTTCATTAAAGCCGTAGTCGGTTCTGTGAAGAGGAATCCGAAAAACGTCAATCCTGCGAAGGCTGTAGGTGTACGACGGCGTGTGGCGATACGATTCAGACATGTCGGACAAAACCGGAGCATCAATTCTATGATTCAGCAGGTCGTATAAAAAGAAGATACGGCTCTGCTTCCGTCTATGGGAGAGACGATCGAGTCCCAAGATCTTCCTTCTTTCGTCATAAGGTGGTAGCTGGAAATCGCTATTCCGTAGGATCGATCGCCTGAGTGCGAACAAAACGAACTTTTTCTGGATCGATTCTATGTAATCGCTAAGCGTCTTAGATGAGGGGCTCCAAACTACGGCAGCATACTCGATGTAGGATCCAACATCGAATAGGCCTTGGCAACTTTGTTGTCGACATGAGCCTTGAAATTCAGCTGACGGTCCATGAGAACGCCGAGATCAGTTACTTCGCCTACTCTCGAAATATTTTGGCCACAGATTGAATAGTCGAAGGCGACGGGCTGAACGTATGCCATTACATAAGGGCGCAAATTTGTAAGCGACCTTATGGAATGGCATACGTTACATTACACGAAAACATTGTAAGGTATTTTATTCCATATTTGCCAATAATATACTTACATAAAAACAGCTCAATCACTCACATTTTACACGAAAATATCACTAATCATCCAAGGTTCTGAAAGAACAGGTTAAGACGCTTACGAAGGCGGGTGAAGCACAAATCTTGACAATTCAGATATGTATATTGTTTGAAAAGTCAACTTGAAAACAATTTTTTTTTTGTTAAGTTGAAATCGTCATATAAAATTTTCCAAACCTAGTTGGCGCTACAGGTAAATTTTGATCACCGCCTTCGTGATCAACTCGAAATTGAATTAACCTGTTCTTTCAGAACCTTGTAATCATCGTCATCCATTCTACGGAGTATGTCATTGCGTTGCATGGCTACTGGATCAGTGAAGGGATGTTTTTCTTTCATTGTGTGTAATGAAGTAATTGTTTACAATTTGTATTGTAATGAACTCAAATTTCACGGGATATTTCAGCTGAATTAATGATGTACGTTTTCATATGGGAAATTGTAGTGTTATGACGCAGATTATTGGCAAATATGGAATAAATTTCATTTACATTCTCATTGCAGACAATGTAAATACAACGTATCCTTGCCTACACATTAAAATACCTTAAATAATTGCTTCCAAATGTTTGTTTTGAAGTAAAGTAGAGCTTAACTAAAGTTTATTCTCATGTAACTACTGCGTAATAACTTCTAGAATATACACCAAAACTAATTGATTAGCTGGCACTAAGCTGTTCAACCAGTACTGATTAACACTGCCAAAAATTATGGAGCTGCAGACCATCACATGTGAACCACTGTCGCATGAACTCGGTTGAAATTGTCGGTTATCATAATATCGCGGTGATGCATCTTAAGTTTCGCTAGACATACCAAATGGAATCTTAACCGCACTTTTATCAAAGCATTTCAAAAACTCCCTCTCCAGTTTACCAGGATTAGCAACGAAATCTGTAATTTTAATATCGGCTACACATTCCTGAGCATATGCTGATTGCAGGCAATCTTCTACATTATTAAAGGCATAGTGAAAGTCAAGGAAGAACATACTTCGCAAATTATACTTATGCAAAGGTAAGAGGCGTTTGGTATAAGGTAAAGAACCTCCTCTCTCACATGTGTAATGAAATAAAACTGGAACACTTTTGTCGTCAACACCGTAACGTATTTCGTATCCAATAACAAACGCAGCTCCAGGACCTTGATAACTGATTGTTGTACCAATAGCGTATTGATCAAGCGGCTCCATTGAGAAGCCTCCACCAGTACCATGTCCTATATACTTTTTAGTATATATTTGAGACCATTCTAAATCCCAGGTTATTAGTTCGGGCTCAGTCTTACCACGTTGTATACTCAAAATTGGGCCGATCGCTACTTTTTCGGCATAATTATCTTCAAATCCCTTTTCAATATTAGTAGATCGAATGTCAGCTGCATCTAAACTAATTTCTTGCTGTAACGTAGAGCACGTAAATCCGGAAGTAAATCCTATAACATTTAAAGCATCTGGTGTCATATGTTTTTCACTGTCCAAATATTCGATATGCGATATCGAACAGTCCTCAGAAACCGGCACATTTACATATTTTACTTGAATAGCATTAACAAATTTGTCCGCCCAAATTCTTATTTCGACGGGTCTTCGTCCCTTTGTAGCATAACATGCGTCTTTAAACGTCTTTATAGCAGTAGTTTTTTTTCGATTAAAAATATGTGTCTGTTGGTCGTCTAAACGCACAGTATCGTTGCTGTGATTGTAGCTAGGTTCATTACGATATTGAATTTGGTCAGTGTTTTTATTCACACAACGAACTTCTAAATCACTGATATACTGGCCGGCTGCACCCTGTATGTACTTTATATGATCGTTTGAATTTTCGCATTTCAATGTTTTTCGTTCTCCAGTGACGTCTCCAAAAGGTCCAACATCAGTCACACCAAAAGAAGAGTTGCACTTAAAAGATATTGAATGAAGACGCTGACCCTCCTCATGATCTCCGTACGTTACAGAGATTTCAGTAATAATTCCATCCCTAGGACAAGTAATAGTTTTTACTTTAACCTTATCTTCGTATCCATATCCATGTACAGCAGTCCATTCATAATCGCATGCTGAAAAATAGAGAAGAAAAAATATTAGAGAGAGTCTATGTATTAGGGAGATTGAGATTTTCACTTATAAGTTCAAAATTGACATATATATAAATCGGAAATTATTAGTTGACTATATTGACATATATTTTATATGGTAAAATTAATTATAATTCCTATGTTCTACGTCAATTTGTTTGTAATTATAAGTGAAAATCGAAATCTCGCTATTTCGTGTGAGTTTGACAAAATTGAAATTTGGTGTAATTTAAAAGGTGTTTTTCTTTAAAACAAATCTTTCCGTAAAGTAGTTTAAATAATTGCACCGGTGTTCGGAAAAGCCTTCAGATCGAGAAGCATCTGTCGTATAAAGTTGTAATTTAGAGGCTCGTTATTTCATAACTTTGAATCATGATCTTATTCTTTATTTTATATATCTCTCATTTCCATCCAGGAGACAAAGTCCTACAACAAAAATTTAAGTGCATGTCTTAAAAATGTCAGTATGTAATTGGCCTTTATATTCAACGTGCTTGTGCTGTGATCTGCCGTTCTTTGCATAAAAAACTTTTTCGAAAAAAAAGAAATTCTCGGAATTCTTTTGTTCTATTTTTTGAAAAAGTTTTTATGCAAAGTACGACAGAAATGACAGCTCACATTTGTGCTGCACATTTCAGAACAGTTTTCATGGGGAAGCTGACCGAAAAATCAAATTATACAAAAATATAACAATGGATTTTACATGCTGAGAGCATCGAAAGTAGGGCTTGAAACATGAAAAGTACGGTTTTCGACGCATGTAGAATGTAAAATGTTTTGTTTATTGGACATTTGCTGCGATATCACGCGATATTTACTAGGATCACATACAACGTCATTTTTCTGGGACGAAAAAGTGTGAAGGGCTCTAACTGATGGACGAATGTTCACCTAAACATAAACTACATTCCGGTAGTCATTCATTTCGACTATGTTCAATATGGTCGTAAAATTTAATAAAACACCGACAACATCGACCTTGATAGATTAGCAATGTTGTTATCACTTCTGTTGTTCAAATTCATTTCCCGGACCATTCTTTCATGATCTAAAAACTTATGATGGTTTATTGCATTGGCGTGAATATATCGACATTAAATGCTGTTTATACCCAACATTATTCCTAGTAGTTAAGCACGTAAGTTAATAATTTTATTATGACCTCTAGGGTAATAATGAAAATGATCGAATTTTCAAATATAAAAACTCAACCTAACACACACGAGATTTGAACCAGGGAATTCTTTCGTACATCCAAACTACGCTACTAACTTCTCCATTCAGTCATAATGAGCAAACGTGCTGCATTACCTTAAAAAAACCGCTCTTCAACTCTTCGAGTCACTTTATTATTAGGAATTGTATGTAATTTTTACAAAATCTTCACAACAACCACAAATTTGATTCCATGTGATGATTGCATACACAAACTTCTGCAAGCTTTTTGCGATGATTACAAAAAAGTTGCCTACCATATGCTGAAGACATTCGCAGAACGAATATCTCCAAGCACAGACTACTGTTTCGATCCTGGAAGACTTAGTGCAATGCAAATGCTAACGGAGTACAAAAATTGTCAACATTCGTCACACCAGGCAGTGGTAAATGTACACACATTAAATTGTAACATAATAAAAAAAACGAACACCAGAGAGAAAGTGAAATGGAAAATGTTACTTCATGTAACTTTATTTTTTCTCTGATGTTCGTTTTTTTTATTATGTTACAATTTTATGTGTGACAACATATTTTTAATAATTCTCTAGATCTTTCCGTTGGCATGAATGTATATACCGCTTAAAATAGTATGCACATTTATCACTGCCTGGTGGGACGTGACGAATGTTGACAATTTTTGTACTCCGTTAGCATTTGCATTGCACTAAGTCTTCCAGGATTGAAACAGTGGTCTGTGCTTGGAGATATTCGTTCTGCGAATGTCTTCAGCATATGGTAGGCAACTTTTTTTGTAATCATCACAATTTTCTGATTAAACTGAGCATTCGCAAGGAACCAAATTTGTGGTCGTTGATTTTGATGATTGCACACACCACAGTATGTGTGTGGGTTTCACCAATACAATAAAGAAGTATATGCAACTATGGATTACACTCACATTATGCTTACGTACAGAATACACATCACTCGCTGTCGCTCGTTCGTATATTCTGTACTGAAGCATAATGTTCGTTATATTCCACAGTTGTATAATCTACTATTATTCTCGTTAGTAATTAAATCGATAAGTAATTAATGTGAATGCTTACCCAATTACAAAAACTATTTGAGATCACTGTAACAAACAAATTACACAAATAGTGTCCAAATTTTTACAATGAGACCGACATTTTTCTATTGTGGTTTTAATCATAGCAACTGTTTATGTTGTGAACAAAACAATTTTACTTTACTAGTGAGGTAATGTGGCCTTTCCCTCACTGGTGAAGACCCTTTCCCTCGCTCGTAAAGTAAAACGCCATGCTTTACACACGTGAAATAATTTGATATCTCGTATCACGATGAGTAAAAGTACCTCGGGCTATACTTCACTGGTATAGTAATGTACTATTATTGCCTATCCACCCGGAATACTGTTGATTGTTGCTACATGTACATTTCCCACCCACGGAAAGCGGTCGTTACATGTGTGAACTTTTTTATTACATAACAAGTGAAGGAAAATTCATTACATACCAGGAGATTTTCATTACTTGTCAGCAAAAATGTATCATATGAAATATTCTTCAGTTATTTATAGCACTGAAATCGAAACAAATGACTCGCGATGTTATTTTAGTTTTGATACCACTATGTGACTTGAATTAAGTACACACCAATCTAAGGAAATTCATCAATAAATTTTCGAAAAAATAAAATTAAAAACACAAAAATAAAAGTGACGGCCATTTTGTCTATAGCCAATTTCCATTTTTTTTCAACTTCGACGAACATCTATGGCCAAACAATTTTAATTTTTGCATTTTTCACTTATTTTCAAAAACACTCAACACTTTTGCTTTTATTATCATGTATTTACTCACTTCACAGCAAAATTTATTCCCTTGACTGTAAGTCAGGGTCTTATGCCGGAAATACCCTATAATGTTTGTCCCAAAGGTTGTACGAAAAACGGAATTGTTTGTCAAAATATTGTAAACAAGTCGACGCAGACCCGCCCACTAGTTGTAATGCCCCCTAGTTGTAATGCCACCAAAATCGACAAATATTACGCAAAATATGAATCTAGCACTTCACAAAAACAAAACAGTCGAAGTAGTTTGTCAACATGTTACCAAAACAGTAGTGTTGCCAGTGATGCTTTCGGGATTAATGTTATGAATAAGTGTGAGCCGATTTCATTAGCCGACTAGATTCCTTTATAAACGTTTCAATGCAAGAACAGATTTTTTGTTGGTTTTGTTGTATCTGGCCCACGGTGGGGCTGAACCAAATATAAATAAAAAGGCAGGATAGCATCAACTTTTTTTTCTCAAGAAATGTTAGCATGGGTTGAGTGTAGAGTGTACATATAAAATAAAAATTCACCGAGCCGTTTTACAGAAAGTACTTTTCAGCTGTTTGTAGACGTTGTTTTGATATGCTAAACAAACGTAAATATCCCTAATTTTTTTTCTATAGCCAATGCTCTCAGCTTTTGGAGTGATATATTACAATAGGAATTTGTAGCCGTGCAAGAAAATACTTACCGTTTATCTTGTGGTCTATTTCAGTCGCCTTCATACGTTTTGAGCCTAAACTTTTACATGCAGCTGACATGAAATAAAATGCTGTAAATGTGAATATGCATATCTGCGTTCTTCTTATTTGATGGGAAGCCATTTATATGGAAGGTAATATCTGAAATTTAAATATTCATCAATTGCATAACAGATTAAAATTTGGGTAATTGAACTCCAAGTATATAAAGTATATAAAGACTGAAGGTATGGCAGACCTTCAGCGGATCGCAAAAAATACGGAACCCAGTTGTCGGGTGAATTTACGCGCAACGTCATATTTCGTTCGGTGCTAACGATTTTTATAGATCAAGTCCGAGTAACTGTAAGCCCGTACACTGACAGCTACACCGTCATCCATAGAGAGCCCTAACCTCAACTCTGTGAAAAAAATTGCATTTTTAATTGAATAAAATTATAATTGTTTTTATCGCATACGCGGTGTGATTCCCCGAACAAATTATTCACCTAGGATATATAAACAAACATTATACTTCTGTAAATTGTCAAAGTGTCATTCGCATATCTTGTTGTCTCGTTTTCGCTTATGCGATAAAAAAGAATATGCACGTATGACAAGCCGTCTCGGCAAGCCTCGACCGCTTTGTCATACGTGCATAATATTTAATTGCTTATAATGTGTTTAAGCTCATTATTTTACAAGAAAACCATGGAAACATTTATTTTTATTTCCAAACGTGGACGAAGTGCCTGTTCATTTCCACATCACATATTTTCAGGTTAAGTTCTATATGGATGATTTTTGACATTTCGAATCACCTTGGAGATTCTTCCACGACACAGTAGTCCAAAATTCTCATATTGATTCAGGTTGAAATGACAGTTAAAAAAATGAATTACTTTGCCTGTTCTTGGAACTTGGAGTGGGTTGTTTGATCATATTCACCACAAATATCGTCGAATGATGGCTGGAAACGTGTTTCAGCTATGCAAAATTCTATTGCAATCGCAGGTGCTACAAAGCATCTACACTCCAACTCACCCGAAACTTGGGTCCCGTGTTCCATGTGTTCTCGCAAATATATATTACCTTCAGTGATTTATATACTATGATTGAACTAGATCTGTTAGATAGGTGAAAGGCTGTCCACCCAAAGTCATAATTTTTTATCAACTCATAGAGATTACCGGATGTGGTTTCTTCATAAACAGTCCGAAAAAAATCATTAAAATTATAGAAGTCGAAAAACTATTATTAAAAATTCGAGGTGCAAAATCTTTTCTAACGCAGCGTTATTTACACGCAAGGAAGTGTCGAAATTTATTTTTCGGTTCATATTTTCATCGAGTCGTTCACTTGAAATTCAAATTTTAGGCACATTGTGGCGTTTACACGTTAAACATCAGTTACAGTTAAACAAACAAATTACAGCAAACAAACTCTCTAAAAAAAATCGAATTAGGGAGCAAAAGAAGTTTGAGCAACTCAGCTTCCTAATAGAACTTATAAAACAAAGTTTGAAAAAGTAGTAGAAATTCACAAACGTCGTTACCACCTTAAGTATTGTAGTTTGTTTGCTAGATAGAGTACACCGCCTAGCGACTCGACCATTGGGTCGTAAAACCCACACAAGTCTTACTTTCTTCTAATTACACAAGTAAAAGGAAGATAGTACAACTCAACCCTAGTAATAAATTAACAAATAGTTAAGATTGTACTATTCATACCAATAAAGGTGCTTTTCAAAAAAAAAAAAGATATAGTCTAGTCGATAACGCAAAACGTTTACAAGTAGTCTTCTGCTTAAATCCCATCCAAAACACCTCCAAATGTGTTCTAGCAAGTTGAGACATTTGTATTTTTGTTATAGATTGTCGGTCTTTTTTTGTTAGAATACTTTCGGACGTATTTTGGGTGAAATCTAAATCTAAGCAGAAAACTCCTTGTAAACGTTTGTACTGAAAATTGCGTTATCGACTACACTAATAGAGTATTGCTGGGACACCTATCATTTTTCCAAGAAACTTAAACCAAAAATTTATTATTTTTGAATATTTCGTTTTTTACTTGCTACCCGTGTTGTGGTCTAAGAATATATTTTCTTTTGGCCATAAACACATAGGGAACACATAGGGACACTGCAATATCGAACAACAACAAGAACACTTTTTCGAGGGTTAGAAACTTGATTTCACAACGCGTGGTTGAGCTTCATTCCAGATTCGCGTTCGATCTAGGTGAAAAGAATAGAAAGCGTACTAACAAAGCTAAAAGCTCTTCCCTTACCCATGGGTCAAGGGTTGCTACAGCAAGGAAAAAACGAAATATTCAAAGAGAATTTTATTATACAAACAGAAGTCGACTTGTTTCGAAGAGTAATCTGTACTTACACAATGCTGATGTTATATTTGAATACTTTCAGTATTTTGGTTGAACTAGGTTTATATAAAACTTTTGTAGTAATAACATACATCCAGTCAAAATCGAATTGTGTTTACATGCTATTACCCGTACAAAATTTACTTGTTAATACAGAGGTGCATTCAAATATTTAACCATTGATTAATCATCGACCGAAGAAATATAGAAAATAGCATAAATCATCATTTGCTTGAGAAGAAAACGACATTCTTTTGATATGATAATCATGGATCTATCTTTGTGAAGGTACGTGGAGCTAGTCCTAACCAACTAAAAAATTCTTTAGGACTGAGAACATATATACACGAACGTTTTGACTTTTCCCCTTTCCTTCTACTACTAAAGTATTTTATTCGTAAAAAAAAATCAAAATTTGGAAATTTGAATGAAGAAACGTATTTACTTTACTTGTGAGGTAATGTGGCTATTCCCTCACTAGTGAAAACCTTTTCCCTCGCTCGTAAAGTAATAGTACATTACTATGCAAGGGAAGTAAAGTGATATCTCGTGTCCAGATGAGTAAAAGTAACCGAGGGCTTTAGCCCGAGGTACATTTACTCATCGTGATACGAGATATCACTTTATTTTCCGTGTGTAGTACGACGTTTTACTATGCGAGTGATTTAAAGGTTATTGCATATACATGTAATAGCCTTATTACATGCACCAGCATAGTAAAACGTTATACTTTACACGTGAAATAATTTGATATCTCGTATCACGATGAGTAAAAGTACCTCGGGCTGAAGCCCTCGGATACTTTTACTCATCTTGATACGAAATATCAAATTACTTCACTGGTATAGTAATGTACTATTTCATACATTTTGATGAATTTTACCAACCTTTGTACCTTTATTACTTTTGAATTACTAACTTATTCCCTTGACTGTAAGTCAGGGTCTTCTGCCGGAAAATATCCTAAAATGTTTGTCCCAATATTTTGCTTGTAAGTTAAGTTCGAAGATGGGCTATGTGGGAGTAAGTTTCTGGAAGTTATTCCAGTAAAACAGCATTTTACACTGTTGGAAATTGAATCAATCGAAAAAGATTACTTTGATGAAATTTTATTTTTTCGTTTAGTCATATCCAGCTATCACGGGCAAAAGTAGCCATGGCCATGGCATAAAAAATGTATAAAATTTAATGAAAAACCAATTTCTGATTCGTTATTCAAATGTATGGAATAACAAAAAAACAATCAAACAGAAAACTTTAAGACTTCAACGAGTGTGACGTTTGCGGCCAGAGCGAAGCAAGGGCCGTAATTCGCACGAGTCGTGATATTTTAATCACGTTTAAAGGTTTTGTGAATGTAGTAAGTATCGGCGCACTTTCTTCTTTCTGCATAAGTGTATGAGAAGAACATTTATCATCACTTTCTTCTGATTAGCGTTAACAATAAGACGTTGAAACAGAATAATAGAAAACTCATAAGAGTGGGACGCTTGTAAATTACAAGTTGTAATTCACACTAGTCCTTGTATTTAATTTATGGTTGATTAAAAATCTTGCCGCAAATTTACGATAATTGAGAACACAAAAAGTACTTTCCCAAATAATTCGGACTCAGGCGAAGGTTTTATACCAGTAATTTGTGATGTTTCGAAAGTTTGTAAAACGAAATGGATTAAAAATCGACACGTAAAAAGATATGCGTCACAAATGGCAGCTGATGAAGAAAGCACGCAAAAGTTTGATCAACAAAAATTTTACCCGAAAAATTTTAGAAAGAAAATTAAGAGTGATATCGCCAAATCTTCAGGTGATTTTTTTAACTTTGGAAACAAGCGGTCTCCGATTTTAATGAGTGATAGCTCGTTGGATTCGTCTTTCAATTCTAGGAAACACGTGTCTTTCACTTTTTCTTAAAAAAATTTGTTTTCTGTGAAAAGCGCTCAAAAGTGAAGACATGCCAGAGGGTACCGAAAACAGTTTTTAGGCAATAACTCAAGAAAAAATTATTTTAAATGGTTGTAATGTTGTAAGATTGTCGGCCTTGAAAAGTTATGACTGGAAATATAGTCAATGTTCGGAGAGTCCGCCTTCTCTGCAGCTTCGATGTACCACGGAACTGAGTATGGGGTGTTGTAGCTGGCCTCACCCACTATCGTTGCACATATAAATGAACCCAGTACTTTTGGGCTGCAAGCCTACAGAAGTCTTGAAAAAAAAGTTGGTGCCAAAATGTAGATTTTTTCCTTCTTTCTGAGGGCCCAACTGCCAAAGTTTCCCAATCACCTGAAGATTTGGCGATATCACTCTTAAAACAAAAACAAGGCATCAGAACAGTCGGAGCGTTTGCTGCGACTTAGCCCCGTACAACCCGTAATCCTATTTCGTCCGCAACCATAATACGTCCGTAGCCCTAATAAGCCCTAATAAACCCTAATACGTCTACAACCCTCTAATGCGTCTGTTACCAAAATGCAAGTCAAGTTGGGCATTGTCAAATTTACTAAAATTGTTCATTTTTAAAATTGCGCATAGCGCAATTACGAAAGCCCGTACGAAGTACCTTTCAAATAAAACCAACAATTTACGACATTATTTTAGAAACCCAAAATTTTTTGCCAACTTTCCATTGGGTATTCAATTGCCTCTTAAATGAAACAAAAACTATCAAAATCGGTTGAGATTTACTCGATTTATGTGCAAAAAGCACTTAGGGCCGAGTAGCGGCCTTAGTGCAAGGGCCCAAATTTGAAACTTTTTTTGCCATCATTCTATTCGGCATTCGATTATCTCTCAAATGAAACAAAAACTAGCAAAATCGGATGAGATTTACTCGATTTATGTGCAAAAAACACTTAGGGCCGAGTAGCGGTCTTAGTCCAAGGACCCAAATTTGAAACTTTTTTTGCCATCATTCTATTCGGCATTCAATTATCTCTCAAATGAAACAAAATCTAGCAAAATCGGATGAGATTTACTCGATTTATGTGCAAAAAACACTTAGGGCCGAGTAGCGGCCTTAGTCCAAGGGCCCTAATTTGAAACTTTTTTCGTCACGTTCTTTTCGGTATTCAATTATCTTCCATAAAAAACTAAAACTAGCAAAATCGGATGAGATTTACTCGATTTACTCGATTTATGTGCAAAAAACACTTAGGGCCGAGTAACGACCTTTGAGCCCTCCCAACAAGCCCACGTTGCATCTTACCCAAAAACAATGTTCAGCAACTTTGTTCTACTCGTCAATACCTTTCATTTGATATATCACAAGCAGCTATTGCGTGCGTATTTCGGTAGATATCGTCGAAAGACTGAAAAACACCTATAGGGCCCTAGCTCTGGAGGGGCCGACCCTACCATGCCCATTTTCGAACTTGAACTTACTTTTGTCGATACCGATCGGGGAAAAAAAGAATTTTGAAAAAAGGTTGTGATTTACTCAAGCTAGAGGGGTCACGGACGGACGGACGGACGGACGGACATTTTTTTTATTGCTGATTCGTCATCTATGAACATAACGAAAAGCTTTGCCCTTACTGTCTGCTTCCAATTCGACGTGTTACAAACGGCATATTAATCTTATAAGCCCCCAGTACTTCGTACGGGGCTAAAAAATGCGTCAACAAATGGCAGATGATTCGGCTTTCTTCCGTTTGAATTCCATTCTCAGCATCTGCCACTTATGACGCATTTTTTTTTGTTATAATTTTCTTTCTTCAATTTTTCGGGTAAAATTGTTGTTGATCAAACTTTGCGTGTTTTCCTCATCAGCTGCCATTTGTGACGCATATCTTTTTGCTTGTCGGATCTGTAAGCGTCACCTACACCGATATCAGTTCTTTTGTAAGTGGATAACAGGACTTGTGTCACGTGTGTGTGACGAAATTTAAAAATTTAACGAAAATTGAAAATTTGACGAAAATCAATAAGTTGATGAAAATCGAAAATTTGACGAAAATCGAAAATTTGTCGAAATTCAAAAATTTAACGCACTTAAAATGCTCATAGCTCCAAGATAAGCGACTTTTTAGGGGACATAGCTCGCACTTAAAACGCTCATAGCTCTCAAATGTTCGATTCTTGGGGAAAACCATCAAACACATGTCGACTAGAACGTGAAACTCTATAACTTTGTACGAACTTTCTATCTGCCATATTTCAGAGCTGGTTTTGGTAAACATCGAAAAATAAGAGTTCGTCTCCCATACGTATAGTATTATGTAAACGTGACACATAAACATTATGTGGTATGGTATAATACAAATTTAAGTAAATTATTTATTCGTTTAATACTGCAAACAATTTATTCACTTTAATTTACTCCGTTAAATCAATTTATGAAGCATATTTTTCACACTAAGGCTTACTATCGAGTCAGGTCAACTTGAAAACTGACCTGACAACCCGAAATGACCTGATAACAAAACCTGATAATTTTCGAGTGGACCTGATGACCTGAAATCGGTCCGGTATGAAAGTGAAAATGTTTAAAATCTTTGATGATTGTTATTCCTGAAGTAATTTGATAAATGTTTAATGAAAAGAAATCATTCTTTAAAATCATTTTCTCAATGTATGAAATACTGAGCTGATAACATAAACGGTGTCGAAATTCGAATATACATAAATATGCCTCTGTTGCAGAAAAATTGGCATATGTGTACACAGAGAAAAATCCTGGATTAGATTTAAATCTTTTTCGGATTACATATAGGACCAAATTTATTTTTGGATTGAAATCTAATTTTTCGAACGTTTACTTGCATTTAATCTTTCGAAAATAATCTGTCGACGGATTAGATCGAAATCTTCCTAGAGATTTAATTTTTTTTTATTTTGAAATTAAAAATTTTTTTCTAACATTTATTTGAATATTGAGTCAGATTTATTTGTTTTATTTATTCTGAAATTGGAAATTTTATTTATTGAGTGGAAATTAAATGTTTTCAAACAATGTACTTACTTTGATCGGGATTTGAACTCGTTCACCTCGGTACCTCCGTATCTCCAGTCCTGTACTTTACCACTGAGCTATTGGGTTCTTAATCTTAGCAAGATTTATTTTCGAACCGTTGTTGCGGAGATTTTACTCTTTCAAAGTTAAAAAATAATCTTCTGAACGAAACCTTTGTACCAACTGAGGTAACCATCATAGTAAACGAGTTCAAATCCTAATCGAAGGCAACATTGTTTTTTTTCATTTTTCCAATTATTTAATAAACTGTTATCATACTTCATAAATCTGTATGAGCATAGATAAGGAAGTTGAGCCTGGCAAAGGTATTTATTTGACTGAGTTGTTTGACACATGCAAACCTTTGCTCCCATACAAGCCGATTTTTCTCAAAAAATACATTGACGATGTCATCTCTACAAATATGGATTGTCATATCAGCGAGACGCTAAGAATTTTCAATGGATTTAGTAAGACGGACACACTGAAGTTTACACACGAAGTAGAGTCAGATCGCAAAATTAATTTTCTGGAGTTGACGCTTATTCACCGGACCGACAAAAAGGTGATCACTAACTGGTTTCACAAAGACATTTCGTCGAACAGGATGTTACGTTATCTTTCCAATCATCCACTGGTGATGAAACAGAACATCATCACATCTTTTGCGAAAAGAGTGTTGGCATTAAGTGACCCGATTTTTTAAGGAACGAACTGTTTTTTTTTTGTATCTAATGACTTTATTGGCTGAAGAAATTGAAATTTAACCAACACGGTCAATGTTAAAAGTTTTGATAGGGCACCACAAATAATCTTTAAAATTCATCTTGATATCTTCGTGGTATATTAACGCACCCATTTCTTCTCTACCAGATTTGAAAATGTTTAATGTGAAAGAAATCATTGAAACGACCGTAGGCCGGAAAATCCCATCTTCGCTTCTGATAAATGCCTGCCCAATTTCATTGTGATCCGGTCAATTTCGCTTTTCATTGGCATAATCCAAGACGATTCGCAAATGCAAAATATCCAAGGTTGATTTATCACTTTAAGCTAAATTCTACTTTGATGTTAAAATTTTGTTCAAAAATTTTGCGGAGCAAAGATTTTGACGACAAACTATCGTCGAATAACTGACATTCTACGACAGAATCAGTACCCGATGACAATGATTTAGAAAGCCATCCATACAGCAAAAGAAATGTGTAATGGAAGTCAGCCAGTAGAGAATTCAACATTAATGGAACAACCTATCTACAGATCTTTACCGTTTATCCCGGATCTGTCATTTCAAATCCAAAAGCAACTTAAACTGATGAACCCTCAGCTCAGAGCGGCACCGAAAACATTAATCAAACATCTACTCCTGTATGAAGACCAAGATCCCGAAGATGTGGAGGAAAGGCATCGTATACAGTATAAGATGTAAAATGTGTTCGACGTTCTACATAGGAGAAACGAAGAGATGCTTTTGCACGAGAAAGAGAGAGCATGAATATGATATAAAGACGAAGTTTGTACCAGGCGACAAAACACCATTGACTAGACACTGCCTTCAAAATGTAACTCATGAACCAGATTTTTCCGAGAAAGAACTAAAAATTTTAGATCGTGAATCGGATTGGTATAAACGAAAGACTTTGGAAGCATGTTACATTTGGTTATATGGTGAATCGGCACAGAACTACAAATCGTGTAACAAATTGCATGCGACCTATTCCAATGTGATGAATTCATTCAAGCAACTTCATACGAGATAAAGTTTTCAACTCTTGCCATCATCTGACAAGAATCTCATATCATGACGTAGTTTGATTTTTGTTTAGTTGACAACCGTATTTGTGATAATCGATTTGTTTACATAAGTCTGAGTCTTATTAGACCATAAGTTTCGATGTGATTTAATCGAAACTAATAAGAAAGGTGACTTGACCAGAATACTCTGTATTTAGCTTATATCCTTACGATGTTATTTATATTTATAGCTGAAGATGGATGACAAAATAACATCAGAAATATACTGAAAAGAAACAAGAAATTTTGCTTCTTTCATTCATGATCAACACTGATCCGAGCCGATCCAATCTCACAATCAACTCGAGAAAGTATTATTGGTGTTTTGCACCCATATTTAATTGTACCAATGATTAAGAAGTATAACAGACCAATTTGCATGGAAGAATTATTTACTTTTTCAACGATTTTCTTAACTCGGAAATCAATATCCTTTAAGAAAAGCAAAAAAAAAAATCTCAAACATTTGTGTACTGTGGTTTTTACTTTTGAATCGATATCAGATGACTAAAAAATACACATGGCAGTAGCTTCTAATCATAAACTCTAGATACCATAACAACGAACTTTAAACAAAAACAAAACATTTTCGTGGCAAAATCTTTACTTTTCATTGCTACTATCAATTTTAGCCATTTTAACCCGAAACGAAATCTATCGAAAGATTTAATTTTTGTAATCTTTCAAAAAGATTGAAAAGAAATCTTTCGAAATATTTAAAATATTCGTAATCTTTCTGTAGATTAAACATTTAATCCGACTTTTTTCTCTGTGTCCGGTAGGTAAGCTTTTTTTCAGTCCAGGCCGAAAATTTCGGCCATAATAAGTTCAGATGGTACGGAATGCTAAAATATTAAATACGGCTTTTATAGAATTTAAAAAAATGTTTTAGCCGGTAGGAAAGTGTGATTCATTCAAATGTTTAAAGACGTTAGTTAGAAGAGTTGAAAAGATATGTGCCATCTTTCACTTATCTTTTCTACTCTTCTAATCAACGTCTTTAAACATATGAATGAATCACACTTTCCTACCGGCTAAAACATTTTTAAAAATTATGAAGAAACTTATGTACGTTTAGGAACGTTACTTTCCCTGATCAGGATCCAAGGTTTCTTGGTGGAAGGCCAGTACGTTCTCAATGAGCCAACCCGATCCTAGCTCATCTTAGCTACCAACTAAAATCTGTCTTTTGCAAAAAAACCTTCGTTAAAAACTCTTCTTACTCTTACACGTTTTTATGGTTTTAGCAATGATTCATGAACCACAATCAACAGTAAAAATCTAAAAGCAAAGCAAAATTGACTAATTTCAAGAAAAAATGCATCAATACAAACTCCTTAGCTCTTCCAAAGACATTAAAAAATGGGAAATTATATTGGAGTATTTTTCTAAAAAATATTTTACCATTATTTTTTCGGATATTACCGTTACAGATGCATTTTATACGCTTATACGTTTGTATGTGGTAGTGTATAACGATCGTTTTATTTTTAGCCCCGTACGAAGTACGAAGGGGCTTATAGGATTACGATGCCGTGTGTAATTGATGGAATTCGAAGCAGACGGTAAGGGCAAAGTGTTTGCCTATGTTCATAGATAACGAATCCGCAATAAAAATTTTGTCCGTCCGTCCGTCCGTCCGTCCGTCCGTCACGTCGATATCTTGAGTAAATCAAATCCGATTTGAAATTTTTTTTTTCCCTGAAAGATAGTCAAAATAGTGAGGCTAAGTTCGAAGATGGGCGATTTTGGGTCGACCCTTCCGGAGCTGGGGCCCAATAAGTGATTTAACGTTTTCCGAAGATATCTGCGGCCATTCAAAGGCTACACATGTAAGTGATACGTCAAATAAAAGGTATTTACAATACCGATCGACAAAAAAAAAGTTTATGGAAATCGGATGATCGACTCGTTAGTTAGACCGCTTGGTGTGAACTAGATACAGGGCGGCAAGCCGTTTTTGCTTGTAGGTTGGCCAAATTTGAACGGATTTAGATGGATTTTGCTTTATTAGATAGGTATTGACCGTATTAATCAGGGAAAAAAAGTTCATGGAATTCGGTTTACCGGAGCGTGAGCTAGGTCTCTTGGAGTGAGCTTATATGTGGCTAATCGGCCGTACAGTGAACGTGGTGTTTTTTTGTTAATATCTCGAGTAAACTTTGACCGAATTTCATGAATTTTTTTTTGTTTGAAAGGTATTATCGAATGTAAAGCAACCGTACTACTTTCTACCTCCTAACAAAATGGCCGTCGGCCGCCATTTTGGATTTTTGTAAAAACAATAGAAATCGGTGAAAATGATACTTACAAAGCTACTGATCAGTGGGAAGTGATTGGTTATGTGTGTGGGGTGTTTCAAGCATCCCAAATATGGATATCTATTTATAAATAGGCATGTAATTAAAGTGATAGCTATTTAATAAGAAATGATCACAAGAAAATAGGAAATGATCACTAGAAAAAGAGAAATGATCACAATTTTTTTATGATAGCAATAAAAATAGAATTTGATCACCAAAAAATAAGAATTTGATCACTAAATATATGCAATTTTACCACTAACATATGATCGTCTCGAAATAAGAAATGATCTACAATTATACGAATTTGATTACAAAAAATAAAGAAATGATCGTGCAAAATAAAAAATTTGATTGCAAGAAACAAGGATATGCTATCTATTATTCTGTTTGATTATTAGACGATGCAAGAGAAAAAAAAATTAACACCTAAGTTACCAACACCGTTCCGGCGCCCGGCTCGCATTGCGGCCCTCCGCTTCGCTACGGGGCAATGGGCCGGATCGCTCGGCGTGTTAAAACGCTTTTTATGTGCAATGAATTACACAGACTAATTATTAGACGATGCGAGAGAGAAAAAATTAACTCCTAAGTTACCAACACCGTTCCGGCGCCCGGCTCGCATTGCGGCCCTCCGCTTCGCTCCGGGGCAATGGGCCGGATCGCTCGGCGTGTTAAAACGCTTTTTATGTGTATTCGTTCGGACTTTTAGTGATCAAATTCTTTACTTTTAGTGATCAAATTCTTTATTTTTAGTGATCAAATTCTTTATTTTTAGTGATCACATTTGATTTAGCGGGTGGTAGGTACTACTTGTGATCACTTCTTATTTTAGGTTGATAGAATCTTATTTCGTAGTGTTATATTTGAAAAAACTGGTTGTGATCACATTCTTATTTTCCTGCAATCATTTTAATTTTCAAGTGATCAATTCTTATTTTAGATTTATCGCTTTTATTTCTTCCCTTTATAAATATATACAGCTATATTGAGCTATATAACGGTGTAGATAGTTCTTTTGAGCTATATACTAGCATATTTATTCGAAAATTGTTTATTTATAGGTAAATATAGGTTAATATAAATTGTTGCAAAAATTTTTAAGTTTGGGTTACAGTTGAAAGGAACGTCGTACGGGGCTTCGTAATTGCGCTATGCGCAATTTTTAAGACGTGCACATTTCATAAGAATTTTAGGTTAGTAGGTTTAGGGTAAGAGTAGGGCGACCGACGAACTAGGGTCGCGTACGCAATAGATGTACGGGTTCGTACGGGGCTCAGTCGCAGCGAACGCTCCGACTGTTCTGACGGCTCGTTTTCAATTGGTAATTCGAATATATGGCCATGGTAAAAGTGATTTTTTTTTTAATGGTAAACTTGCCATAAGACACCGGTGATTGAATATTTATTCAAAATATTAACTGATATTGATTATTTTCCCAAGAAATGTTGGTCGTGTTTGTATTTATTTAATGATAATTTGAATAAAACTTATTATTGATACCAAAAAAAATGAAATAACGATCATTTCAGTCACAACATGTTAACAAAATAAAAAAAATCGGTAATTTTTTTTCTCTCGCATCGTCTAATAATTAATCGGTGTAACTTTTTTATATGTCAAATTTAAATTTTTGCGGATTCGGATTTTAACGCAAATTAATATTGATCAGACTTTTGTAATTCCAAAATTTCAGCTTTTTTTTTTGTAATTTGCTTCGATTTGAATTTGCACTTTCTTTGCACACATGACCAATACACACAGATTTAAAAATTATACCGATTGCTTTTCTCGACTTACCAATTGAAAATTCGAATCTAACACTTCCTTGGCCCACCAGACCAATTCAACCTTGAATTCAACACACATTTGGTATATTCAAAAAATATAATGGTACAGCCAATAAAAAGTAAATGGTAAAGCCAACTGAAATCCCAATTTTCCCACATTACCAATAACACACCAAGTTAATGGTAATTCCTCACATTTAATCGGTATTTACTTTTATAATAACGGTAGTTATCATAAGAAATGGTATTTTGAATTTCTAACATTAGTAAACAGTAAATAGTAATATCGGTCAACAGCTAACTAATATTGGTACAAAAACCCAACATTCAACCCAACAAAATAAATGGTAGTTTATTACTATCCTTACAAATGCCTTATGTTAACAAAAGCTACACAACGCATATTCCCGTTGATAGGTAATATACATCCCTGTAGTAGCTGTATTGTGGGTGTAACGTTACCTACATTAGATACACATATGAAAACTGTGTATACAACACGTAATGTGTCATTAATAATTGAAAGATATTATCCCAGTTTTCTGTTACTTTCCAATAAGAAAAGTCGATGTAGATCAGTTTCGATTAGAATTATTTATTCACCAAATATTTCGCGGATCGCATCGGATCGCATTATCAATGGCTAGAACAAACATACATTTTTCCATTAAGGACGATCAATCTTCTTAAAACCAATTCCTGTACACATTTTACCTAGCTTTCACTGACTAATTACATTAATCAGTTGCGTCAATTATCACAGATTCGATTTCTATTTCGGTGGTCATACATGACTAGAACTTTTATCACTTTTGTTTATTTACTTTTGTAATGTCACTCTTCTCATCTGTTCAGTCAGATTCTCGTTTCTGCTGTTGGGTTTGGATTCTGTTCAAATTCTGTTTTCAAACCCAGCAAGTCATTGTAGATCGTTGATAGGAACAAAGTGTCCGTTTTATTGTTGATGTTGTTATATGTTTGCTTTATTCCGATCATCTCTTTTATTTGTCTGGCTTTGTGGTTTCGATCCTTGAATAAGATTTCGGCTTCACTCCATTTCGGTGTGTGTTTCGTTATGATGGCATGTTCACATAGTGCGGGAAAATATGTGGCGTGGTAGAAAACCCAGTTTTCGGTATGCCCAGAAACCGGATGACACCGGTTATTGACTTGACGAAGCAATTCGACGCTACCTTCTTAGGCAGAGCATACTGGCTTAACGGCTGGCCTACTGGCCTCTCAAGGGGAAGTAAAGTCAGATTCACTGACTGTTTGAAAACTCCAAATGGAACAGGAGCTGGAGTGTATGCCCCCGAAACGGGGCTAGGCAATTCCTTCCAACTGTGAGAGATCGCCAGCGTTCCTCAGGCGGAGCTTTATGCGGCACTCATGGGAGCACATAAAACTCTGCCTATAGGGACGCATGGCAAAGAGGTTCTTATATGTCTTGACAATATAGGAATGATCAAGGCACTCGTATCGCCCGTAGTCACCTCCAAGCTGGTGAAGGAATGTAAGGAATACCTGAACCTTCTTGGTCTGAGCAATCGGATCAATTTGGTCTGGGTACCAGGACATTCCGGCCTTCCGATTCCCCAGTCGGAGTGGAAAAGAGCACTGTAAGACTGGGTAAAGCGTAAACACGCAGAACGCTTGGAAGCGTATAATGGAGGCGTTCACACGAAATGCTTCTTCCCTAAGCCTAACAAAAAATGGGCCAAAGATTTGCTCAAAATGGACCGAAATCGCATTAGAAGAGTAGTAGGAGCGATTACGGGACATTGCGGGCTGAATCGGCATATGAATAAGTTGAGGAGGCTTTCGGACGCTCCGAGATGTTCCTGCGATCTAGAAGAAGAAACGGGTGCACACTTGATATGTGATTGCCCCAAATTTCTTCAACTACGACGCAGGATGCTCGGAGACTACGAGGTGGTTCCTTCGAAAATTGCTGCAATAGGACCTGACACCATAGACAGGTTCCTATCGGTAACAGGAAGGCTGTCAAGATTTACATGATGACCGGGAGAGTTAGATTTTGTCGTTTTTATTCAATTCATTGCATTGGTGACCCCGACGTGTCCTGAACACGCAGACGAAATGGATTAAACAGACGAAATAAATAATAGCTAGAAAAAGGTTGGTAGTTCTAGATTTATTCACTTGGTTTTGTTCATTCCACATCTGTTACAACTTCAAGACAACTCTTAAATCTGTATGTATATGATGATGGTAGCATGAATTCGATTGAAAATGTCTATTCTCGTAATGCTATTGTGTTTTAAGTTTTTATCGACTTACCAAATGGAATCTTAACGACACTTTCATCAAAGCATTTAAAGAATTCCCTCTCAAGTTCATTAGGACTGGCGATGAAATCTTTAATCTTAATATCGGCTACACATTCCTGTGAATATGAAGAGTCCAAGCAGTTCTCTTCATTATTAAAGGTATAGTGAAAATCAAGGAAGAACACACTTTGAAATTTATATTTATGCAAAGGTAAGGAACGCCTGGTATAAGGTAAAGAACCTCCACCTTCACACGTATTATGAAGTGAAATTGGAACGTTTTTGTGTTCAACATCGTAACGTATTTCATATCCAACTAAAATAGCAGCTCCAGGACCGTGATAACTGACTGTTGTTCCAATAGAGTATTGGTCAAGAGGTTTCTGCGACTCACTTGAACGAGTGCCGTTACCTTCATTACTAGTTTCCCAGAGTCCATTCCATCCAAATTCGAAGCTGAAAATTATTGTATCATCCACACCAGCACTAACACTTAACATAGGACCGGCCTTTGTTATCTCGCTATGAGTGCCTTCAAATTCATCTTCAATATTAGTAGATCGAGTGTCAGCTGCATCTAAACTAATTTCTTGCTGTAATGTAGAGCACGTAAATCCGGAAGTAAATCCTATAACATTTAAAGCATCTGGTGTCATATGTTTTTCACTGTCCAAATATTCGATATGCGATATCGAACAGTCCTCAGAAACCGGCACATTTACATATTTTACTTGAATAGCATTAACAAATTTGTCCGCCCAAATTCTTATTTCGACGGGTCTTCGTCCCTTTGTAGCATAACATGCGTCTTTAAACGTCTTTATAGCAGTAGTTTTTTTTCGATTAAAAATATGTGCCTGTTGGTCGTCTAAACGCACAGTATCGTTGCTGTGATTGTAGCTAGGTTCATTACGATATTGAATTTGGTCAGTGGAATCGTTTTTATTCACACAACGAACTTCTAAATCACTGATATACTGGCCGGCTGCACCCTGTATGTACTTTATATGATCGTTTGAATTTTCGCATTTCAATGTTTTTCGTTCTCCAGTGACGTCTCCAAAAGGTCCAACATCAGTCACACCAAAAGAAGAGTTGCACTTAAAAGATATTGAATGAAGACGCTGACCCTCCTCATGATCTCCGTACGTTAGAAAGATTTCAGTAATAATTCCATCCCTAGGACAAGTAATGGCTTGTACTTTAACCTTATCTTCGTATCCATGTATAGCAGTCCATTCATAATCGCATGCTGAAATATATTTAAAATATCTTATTAGACAGAGTCTATAAATTATTTAAGTAAATACTTTAGTAGGTGTGATTTAGTGATCATTTGCTAGATCGACCAGATTCGAATTTTTCAAAAATCACGAGCTAAGCTAAGCATTAAGAATAAGGCGGAAAACTTGGCCGAAGTGTAAATTGTGTGCTATGGCCAAAGTGAAAAATTTTGTACTGTACCTATATTTTGATTTTGTGCTTACAGTGGAGGGCAGTCAATTTTGTGCATAAATTTGATTCAGCTGATTTAACAGCTGATCCACACATACAGAGAAACTAAAATAAATTCATAACTAGAAGTGAGTAAATTTGGCCATTTTGCAGTTCAAAAATTGAAAACTCATCACATTTTTCTGCAGATGAAAATTGCTTAACGAGCATTTTCGGCCATTCAGTCGATGGAATAAATCCATGAGCAGAGCGGCTACCAGGGATGGGCATAGCCTTAGCATATCTTTCATTGAGATTTTTTTCTCTCACTATTTCGTCGATTCGTTGTTGTGGTCAAAATTTCAATTTATCCGAAGCAAGTTTCTTTTGGCAAAATACATAAAATTGTAGAGGGGTCGTAGTAATCGCTCCGCGTTTGCTTGCTTGCCGGCCGTTGTGTTTGCAAATACCTGCAGCTGCATCACAACTGGATTTTCCGTGTGCTGTAACGTGGAAATGGTACCGATTTAGCTGAATCATTTACAGCACATAGTATCCGAAAGTCTGAAAATCAATGTGTACATTCATAGTTGCGACATCCATAGGACACAAACACATTACTTGTGGCCAAAAAATGTTTTTACACCTCTTGCGTCTGCATCAAAAAACTTTGGTTTTTAGTATTGCAATTTTTGAGTAGAGTGTATATGTACCACATTCATGCATCGAGAGCATACTTTTGTCAATTCAACCCATGCATGTTGGGTACCATTAGAAAGGTATGAGAGTGTAGATTATGGACAACCATTATTTCTGCTCTTCAGTTTCTTTTGAAGAGCCCAAACACCCTTCAAAGTTCACTGATATTTGTCGAAAATCCAATTAGTTTTTTTTTGTATATGAGACCAAAAATGAATTTATTCCCTCTTTTCCCATTAATACATGACATAAGCTTTCCAACGATACCCCACTTGCCCATGGCGGCTTCTCCGTTTGGGCGCAATTTTTGTAAGAAAAGCACTATTTTACGAAATTGGTAGACCTCACATCAGCTTACAAAGTGTGATAAAAATATTCTGACACCGGATTTCATTTCAGGTGATCGAACTTCATCGAAACAGGTCAAAAAAGCTTTATAAAAAAATCGGTCCGATTTTTTGATTCTGTTTTTCAAAAGAAATCCCTCTTTAGGATCTCAGAGATCGCTCAGCGGTTGAATTTTCACAGTAATACGATTCGAACTGTAATTAAAGGATGGAAAACAGGAAATTTGTTCACTCCGAAGCAGCACAGAAGATCTCGATTCAAATTGACAGCTCAACATGTCAATGAAATTCTACACTATTTTTTGGATCATCCGTTCAATACGTATGGTCAATGCATTCGTGACTTAAAACTGCATGTCAGCGCCAAGACTGTAGGAAGAGCTTTGTCGAGAAATGGTATCAAGAACTACGTTGCCTGCTATAAACAATTCATTTCAATTAAAAATCAAATCATGAGACTGAGATTCGCACTCAAATACAAAGACTGGACTTGGCAATGGTATAATCTGGTATAATAAAAAAAAAAATAATCTGGTGGCTATGGACGAGAAAACTGTGCAAACTTTTGCCAACGGTAAGGTAATGGTAAAAAGGCGAGTCGGAGAAAGATATCATCCTCAAAAAATAGTTACGCCAGAAATCCAAAACTCATCGCAAAGCAAAGTCAATTTGGTTGGAATAATTTTCTGGGACGGGCCAAATGTTGCCTACTCAGTACCAACAAAACTAAATGGCAAACATTTCAAGCAATTGATGACTAAAGTAAAGCCGTATCTCGAAGAGAAGACTGTTCTTATGGACAACGCTTCCATCCATAGAAAAGGAGTTGATTATTTGATGCAATCTGATGTGAATGTCTTGATCGATTATCAACCTTAAAGTGGGGATCTCGATCCCATTGAAAATGTGTGGGTAGAATTGCAAAAAATACTCAACAGAAAACTAAGAAATATATGCATTTCATCTAAGTCCGATTTGCTCGATCTTATTAGAGAGAGCTGGAAGCAAATTCCAGTGACTTTCATCAGAAAGTGTGTTTTATCTATGCCGGAACGTCTAAAGGAAGTCATTAAAATGAAGGGACGCCAAACGAGATACTAATTTCAATGTATTAATCTGAGGAGACAATATATCGATTGAGAAACGAAGTACTTTTCAGAATTTTTATTTTCTCTTCAAATAGAAATGACATGAATCAAGCTTCACCTTTGCGTGGATATTACTCTTCCATACGCATATCTGCTCTAGCTGCTCGTATGCGCTCAGCACGGTCGATTTGGAACTTTCTTTCATTGTTGGCAAGTTTTTCTCGAATTTTCGATCTTTCTCAGCGATTTTCGCATCCTTTATTTTCTGAACTGTTTTTTGTCGCTTGATGATGCCAAAAAGTTTCATCGTAAGTTCGCTGAAGATGTAATTGAATCCGAAGAGATCCGGAATAAAGATTTTGACAAAGAGAAGAAGGAATTCATCGAAAAAAGGAAACTGTTACTAACTGAAAACCGACAATTGCTGAAAGACACCACATTTTACAAATCTGCGTACGAATCGGTGGTGGTCGTGGTGGAGGATGTAAAGAAATCGAAAAATGAAAATAAGTCGTCGCCATCAGCACTGAGCTATCAGCGTTCCACCTCTTCACAAGTACCAACACAGCACAAGAACACAAAACTTCAATCGAAAGCAACCGTAAAGATATTTGAAGACAACAAACGATTGAAATTAAAAAATACAAAATTGACTAAGGATAACGCAGCATTAAGATTGAAGGTGAAACAGCTAGAGGGCCAAAATAGCAAAATAAAAAGTCAAGATACGATGCTGATCTCGCCGAGTTGAATAACCTTCACGAATCGACAAGACGCACTAATCAACAGAAATATTCAGCTGCAGCTTTGGCTAAATTATGTGAACTTTCAACTGATTGATGTAGTTGATTGATGTCCAACGAATAAAAGAATTTGTTTTAACCGAAAGAATTTTAATTTCAAATATTTGAACATGAAGTGGTTGTAGATTCGCTTGAATAATCAGACTCGAAGGGCTCTGAATCTTCAAAAACGATCTGCAGTTGTTTCCTTAGTCGACCGCGGCCTCTCAATCCTTTACTGTTACCCGAGCGACCTGAAGACTGATCGGATTCTACTTCAAGCGTATAAACAATGTTTATTAAACATCTTGCACAACAATTGTCGAAGGAGAAGTGGGCGTTGGAGTTATGGTTCTTGTGGTGTCATCATCCATGCCATCAACATACTCCTGAATTGCATCACAAAATTCTAAGATATCCTTCTTTGATCGGTTTATTTTATCGTTTACGATAAAAAGATTCGAAACGCTATTCGGTAGGTCAAGCATAATCATGTCCATTTGGTTACGAATGGAAAGGGTTGTATAAGTCGATAGCGCTTTCATTTTTCTGCTTACAAATGACCGTAAGGCGAGGATGAAAATAGTCTCATCAAATTTACCACAAAGAAAATAATATTTCGGCATGTTTTAATATCTTTTGCTAAACAAAACGAGACTTGTCAAAAGATTAATCTGTCAACAAGAACCTACAGTCACAGAAAAGCATGACATAGCTGGTCAAAACGGCTTGATACGAAATCGAATTGACTCAGCGTTTCCTTACATCTACTTTATCCTGCAATCTTCAAGAGCTTTACTGTCTTCGTTTGTACCTCTACATCTAAAATATATTTTTTTTATCAAAGAAATAATCTTTATATCGAATTTCGAAAAAAGTTTTACTAAATGAAAACAAAATTTTTCGAAAACAATTGCTTTTTGCATACCCTTCACATAATACATGCAATTCATGACTGTTGCCAAATTAACTCACTTCTAGTTATGAATTTATTTTTGCCCTATTCTTGTGAGTTTTAAGTGAAATATTTGGACCGCATTGAAATGCACGCATGGCGAACTAGTTTTTTTTTTGTTGCAAAATGTAAAATTGTTTGCCGTGAGTGTGTGACAACAGGTAAGTTTTCACTTTTTGCCTGAATTCAGTTTCGGGAAATAAACTGCCGACCCATGTGTAAGCCTAAGTACGTTTACGCTGGAATAATTTAGAAGGAAAACTTGCGATCGAATCCACGCCATTAGTCGTATAAATTTATACGTCAGAGAAAACTTTTTCTCCTTTGTTACGATCTGTCAGTTTTTCTATTTTGCGATTTAGTATGGAAATGAAAACTAAAATTGAGACATCTTTGCTGTTTTAAGTTGTTTTTCATATTTTTATGACAAAAATGTTTTACAGTGTGTTTGGAATCGATTGACATTAACAAAATGATAAAATAGAATGATAAAATAGAAAAAATTATTTTCACACAATCTGTTAATGCCAATCTATTCCAAACACATTTTAAAACATTTTGGTCCAAAAAAATATGAAAAACCACTTAAAACAGCAAAGATATCTCAATTTCAGTTTTCATTTCCATACTAAATCGCAAAATAGAAAAACTGACAGATCGTAACAAAGGAGAAAAAAGCTCACTCTGACGTATAAATTTATACGACTAATGGCGTGGATTATTTCAACGACAGCTTTGTGTGAAAGGAAAAATGGCGCGTCGATAGTTTTCGATGTACAATATGTATTCCTAGAAGCGTGTAAAGTTGGACTTGTGGTAAACGAATAGAAAACCAAGTATATGGCACTAGAGCGCAGTCAAGGATCTCGTGTGGGGCAAAACGTGACCATGGATACGTATAATTTTGAAGTCGTGCAGTCATTCAAGTATTTAGGTTCGACATTAAACGTAACCAGTGATATAGAGGAGGAGATCAAAATGAGAATTACGCAAGGAAGCAGAAGCTTCTATGCACTGAAACACCTGTTCAAAAGCTCACTGGTATCCCGTGCAACAAAACTACGACTCTATAAAACTGTAGTTCGACCCATCGTCATGTATGGTTGTGAGACATTGTCCATGGCATCCAAACAAGAGCAGATGCTGAACTCCTTTGAACGAAGAATCTTAAGATCGATATGTGGGCCAGTACATGAAGCAGATGGTTGGAGAAGACGAACGAATATGGAATTGTCCGAAATTTTTGGGAAGAATTTCATCGCAGCTGCAGTAAAATCAGCGAGGCTCCGATGGGCGGGGCATGTGGCTAGGATGAATGATGACCGAACTGCCAAGAAAGCCATCGACAGAAAATTTGAAGGACGTAGACCGAGAGGGCGGCCACGGAAGAGATGGATAGACTGTGTGGTCGAAGATACTAGATCATTGGGGGTCGCGGATTGGAGAAGTCTGGCCGAGGACAGGAACGAGTGGAGGAAGTTAGTAGAGTCAGCCAAAACCCGCTTGGGTTGACAAAGGCTGCTAAGTAAGTAAGTATTATGTATTCCTACTCACAGACAAGAGCAATAGTGTGATCAACTGTCAATGATGTTCCGAGGTAAATCAGTCTAAGTTGCTATGAACTGTGTTTGTACTTAGTAAATAAGGCGAATTTGTACTGATTTCGGAACTTCATGTAGGCAGTCATACGAATAAAGCATTACTTTATAGCAGTCTGTGGTAAACTTGTTGCTTTGATACCGTGTTGTCCTGTGTCGTTCGCCGGGTCAATGCCTAACTCGGTTTGTGGACCAAAGTTTTTGTCTAGGATGTGGCTCGCAATCAATAAAAGTGAGCCTATTCCAATGAGCGAAATTCTTTGAGCTACAGGGCGGATGATACGTGGCTTAGTTTTGTCTTCGTCGGTGCCCACACAGGGAAGTCTTGCGATTCGGTAAAATCATAGAATGCAACTAAACCTGGTTTCAGTACTCGATTGCTGGTTCAGGCCACGGTTCTCTGAACGAAAAAGGAGAAGACTGGGCACTGAATCTTGTTCGAGTAGATGATTTGTGACGAGGCTATGGATGGTAGTGATTGTGTGGAGGACCTTACGAGGGCTTCCGAGATTTGTGTGATGACGGGGTGGAACAAAGGATCACAAAATCGACCTGTGTTCCGCCATCAGAAATGATCACCCATTCTAGTGTTTACCGATCTCGACTACACAAGAAGTGCAATTTCCAGCATTTGCTCCATTGATAAGTAATATACTATTATTCCAACGCACTGCAGGAACATAAGAAATATTTGGAGGCTGATGAAGTCACAGTAGGCACTGCGATTTTTTCGTAAAGATGGATGACTTGTTTTCGTTGTATGAGTTAAAACACACAATACAATCAATATTAAGCGGTAGCTCTCATCACAAAAGCCTCCAAATTGGACATTTGTCAAAGTAGTGTTCATGCTAGGAGCAGTGCGTTGATTATTCACATACATGAGTCAACCAACATGTTTCCATTTTCTTCTTTGTCAATATAATTATCCTAAAATACGTAAATTTCAAGTACATCACGCGTACGACCTTAATAGTATTTTTCGTTACGAGTGAGGAAACACGAGTTACGAACTACGTGTTTTGTGCCTTAAGGATCATAATGAGACGAAGCCACAACAACATAAACAAAGATATCACTCTACAAACTCTGCATCAATTTCATCAACTACAATGCACACTCGATTGCGTCCAAAAAAGTATATATGCAATTCCATTGTCGGCCGGAAAGAGCGTCCGTGAAAGTTACTTTTACCAAAGTTCTGAAAGAACAGGTTAAGACAACCACAGAGGCGGGTGACACCAAATTTTGTAAACAGATAGTGTGAGAAATCAACTTGAAGAAAATTTTGTTTTTGTTAAGTTCCTTCTCCACATAAACTTCGCAGCCGTTGTGTCACCGCCGCCGTGATTAACTCAGAGTTGTCTTAACCTGTTCTTTCAAAACCTTGACTTTTACGGCCGCAAATACGTCTCTCTGAGAAGTACTGAAAATTTGAATTTTTCGATCGTAGGATCGCAGTGACGAAATACGTCGAATTATGATCGTAAGGCACAAAAAGGAGTTTTAAATGTTTACGAAGCAACTCAGCATCATAATGATCGAAAAATACGAACTTTATATGCCTCTGTTGCATAAAACGTTGTATGGCCTTTGGCATCGTGTCATAATACACATAGTGAGCCTAATAAAGTACTTTGCACTCGATGTCATACTAGCACATTTCGTACCTAGGACGAAAAGTCTTTTTTAACGTGTGAGAAGTTTCCAGACAGAGCCGAAGGCGAGGTCTGGATCGAAAACGCTAAAAAAGACTTTTAGTCCGTGGTATGAATAGTACTTTTCATATTGGACGGAGAAAAAGTGCGACGAAGTCCTAGGTATGAAAATAACTATTATAATCGACAAAACTAACTATAATAATCCGAAATTTTTCAAATTAAAAATTCATCTGTGAAAATGTATTGAAAAACAAGTGCGATGTGAAATAGTGCGGAGTAAAATTTGGTGGCAGATGCGCAATAGAAAAATGATATGACGTCCGAAATTCTTCTAGGATATTCGCATACAAACGTTGATCTTCGTTGTTTTTAAAGAATAAGAGACCGATTTTGCTTGGCTTGCATCTTTTGATGAGTACCACTCATACTTGAAGTGCGTTGGTAGATTACAATATTTCAAAGAATGTAACGTGGTGTGCCTAGTATACAGCCTTGCTCGTCTCCTACGTAAATGTTGTATGAATCGTAGATTAGGAACAGCAAAAATTTGAATGAGTAGTGTATTTCATGCATGCAAATTACATTATACATCTTTTTGTGATGTATGTAAGGGGCCATTCAAAAAGTGCGCACGCTGTTAAGTATCGATATTTGAGTCCCCCTCCCCTTGCACGCCTTTGCACGTGAAAGCTCAAAAATCGTGCAAAAGTCGACAAGTAAAGCTGAACGCAAACGAAACTTTTCAATTTTCGACTCCAGCGTTTCTGTGACAGTAAATTCTACGAATCGGCATAAAATACACTGATGTCTGAAAATATACATATGTATTGAAAATGTGGCAAGAAATGGAAAAAATTCGTCAGATTCGCCGTTTACCGATGTCGATTTTCAAACTGACCGAATTCTTTTACGAAATTTTAACGATCGAATGAGTCAATAATTAATTATTTTTCGTTCAGTTAATCGTCTGGTGAGAGCTGTTAAGTTTCACTGAGAGTTAACTTTTCCAAGGTTCTGAAATAACCTTGAACTTTTCTAGCCATGTCAGCGATATGGGTAGAGTTGTGAGAACTGTCACTAATGTTTTAAGAGCACGTACAGTAGTTCTTCGATGACATTGTGCATTTTTGACATTATTCTCTCTCACAGTTTGGTCATAACAATGAAACGCAAACTCTCTTCATCTCGTTACTCCGCTTTTCCACTTCAGACTATGTCTTATTTTCGCGTTTTCTGAGGTGTAACGAACTTTACAAATTTTCTACAGCTAAAAGAAGACTTAGTCTGAAGCGGAGCTACGAGATAGAGCAAGTTTCTGTTGAAGAATAACTCAGAAAAGTAAAACTAAAATAATTTTTCGTAAAAAGTGTGCGCACGCTTTTTGAAAACTCCCCCTCTTTACCGCACACTTTTGCACGATTTTCGGAAACCCCACTCCTTCTTCATGTGCGTGCGCACTATTTGAATGGCCCCTAACGGGTCTATCTGCCACTATATTTTAATTTTGGTCACTCCCTTTGAACCTCAAACGTAAATATAAGTCTTGCTTTGACGAAAAACATGAAAACCAAATGAATAAGAAAGTACTTACCGTTCATCTCTTCGCCTATGTGAGTACCTCGGTCTATTTTAGACAATTCCTTCTGTGACGAGCCTAAACTTTTACTTGCCACTGATATGAAAGAAACGGCTGTAATTGTACATATGTATATATGTGCCCTTGTTGATTGATCGAACGTCATTTAAATAGACAATAATATCTGGAAATTGAATTGACGTAAATTAAATGACTGAATTAGGGCCTATTTCAGGGAATGTTGTGTGATAAAAATTGTTGCAGAACATTGGGTAATCTTTGGAGCTTAAATGATCGACTCGCAGGTTGCGCCATCGTTGATATTTGCGGTAGTACGATATCAATATCCACACACTATACCCGAGGGAAGGCGGTGTTTCCACTCGTCAAAATAAAAATTTGGAACCACGTGCGTATTATACTTAAGTGATACGACAATGTATATGAAATATGCATTTACATTGACTATTCACGTAAATCCTTCTACGTACTCGTCAAAATAAAAATTATAACCTCGGACATAATGTACTCAAAAACTTGAGGTAAAGTTTCGGCACCGTGAAGTAAAGATCGCTCTCACGACAACAGAAAGGAACGTATTGGATACAAGCTCAAATTGATGGCATAAACCTCAGGGTTTAAGCAACCGACTTTAACTACACTTAATGAAGACTGGACTTCCAACAATCGATTGCCAAAATTTGGACAATCTAGTACTTCTAGATTCAAAGTTACGTACGGAATGTCATACGGAATGCATAAGCAGTAAGATAGGGCATGGTACGACGTACTAAAATTTGCTACTTTATTCATTGATACCAGATGGCGTTTTTGTAGTTTTCAGTATAAACAAACAAAACTTGTATGAATATCATACGAAATTCAGTGAAATTTCGAGTTTTTTAATTATTTGTGTGTGAAAAAGAATTATAGTTTGTTTCAAAACTGTTAAATAAGTGGAAAAGAAAGTACAATAGGTAAATTCTGCAGTTGTGCATAGTTAGCAACAGCTGGTTTTCGATCAGCTGGTGATGAAGACACATACATGAAAAGATTTGTTAATGAATCTCATTGTATATAGTGAAAATAGAGTTATTGGTTGTATCTCCAAGTAAATTTACTGCCACCTGTATGCGAATCTTGTTATTATGTACAATTTAGAATTCAAAATTTGGCAATAGATATTTTAAATTCAAATAAATCAGTCTAACATCTAAAATCTTTGACTATGGAAAGAAAAACATTTCGCAATCATTATCGAAGCAGCTCTTTGGCAACCGCATATTGTACATAACGAAATTTGTCATTACATTTTGATGAATTAATTTTTCTGTATACGTGAGAGTGTATTGGTGAGCTATGATATGAATCGGTCGTTAGGGAAAGGAAACGGTCGAGAAGGAAAGTAACGGTTGGGAAGGAATGCACCAACACACTCTCACTATTACAGAAAAATATCTTTCAAAATACCCCAATACACACTCGATGTGTGTTTTCGCTTGGGCTTCGCCCGCGCGTGCACCACAGAAAACAAAATTGCTCATCGGCTGAAATTTTGAAGTTTTGCGAGTCAATTCCCTTCAAATCGGATTTAAGCTTGAACTCATTAACTGACTACATTGATTGCCATTGAGTTTAAATAGTAGGAATAGAATAAAGAATGTTTGGACCTTTAGAAGAAATTACAGCGAGTAAATTGACCTTATTTTTGGAGCACTGCACGTCAGTTGTCACAATTTTATCTACGTCATATCGTTGGTTTCTTCCTCTTTTCACTAAAATCTTTCCGTTGGCCCATGTTTGGACTGTTTTCTCATCCACGGAAATAACGCCAGGTTCAATTCTGGTATCTTATGGCAAATCGATATCACTTGATTTGATGTTGCATTGATAAAAATGGCTTTTAATGGCAGTGCAATTTTTAATCCCGTTCTTGCCGAAGACTTTTGATATGGTCACCATCAAGTCAAGATCCTTTACGCACTGTTTGTAGGTGTCGAATGGGTGCTCCAAGAAGTACTCCCAGGTATTGTAAACTTGCTGTGCTGTTAGACATCGATATTGTTTTTCCAAACTTTGCCTTTGCTCCAATTGTTGATAACTGATGACACAGTATTCCGATGCTAATTGAACCGGTCACAAATCAAATTATCCTTAAAACCCCCTGATGTGCAATTCAGTTATTTTTATTTTCGGTCAGTTTGCCCATTTTGAAATACTAATGAATTGATGAAAAGTGACATTAGTGTCAACTTTGAACTGCCGAGACGACACCTCTACATGAAAATTGACAAATGTCTAAGATTATCATAATTTATGATTAAGAGTGATATCGCCAAATCTTCAGGTGATTTTTTTAACTTTGGAAACAAGCGGTCTCCGATTTTAATGAGTGATAGCTCGTTGGATTCGTCTTTCAATTCTAGGAAACACGTGTCTTTCACTTTTTCTTAAAAAAAATTATTTTCTTTGAAAAGCGCTCAAAAGTGAAGACATGTCAGAGGGTACCGGAAACAGTTTTTCGGCAATAACTTCGGTACCCTCTAGTATGTCTTCACTTTTGAGCGCTTTTCACAGAAAACAATTTTTTTTAAGAAAAAGTGAAAGACACGTGTTTCCTAGAATTGAAAGACGAATCCAACGAGCTATCACTCATGAAAATCGGAGACCGCTTGTTTCCCAATCACCTGAAGATTTGGCGGTATCACTCTTAATAGGAGAATGATGTTTAGAAACTAAGAAGAAATGTAATAGAGTTTTCCCATATTTTAGTACATTCTGTCATAAAATTACTGCTGTCACTGCGCTTATTTTCATGTGAACCAACTTCACTGCTGTGACATTTCATAGGAATGAATCAATGTGAAGTTGTTTCATAAAAAAATAGTCCAGTAAGATTGAAGTACTATAAAAAATGTGGCGACTCTACAGGTCAACCGACTGGGCGAATAGTATATTTCAACATATCCCAATACACACAAGATGTGTGTGCACGCGCGGGCGAAGCCCAAGCGAAAACACACGTCGAGTGTGTATTGGGGTATTTTGAAAGATATTTTTCTGTAATAGTGAGAGTGTGTTGGTGCATTCCTTCCCAACCGTTACTTTCCTTCTCGACCGTTTCCTTTCCCTACCGACCGATTCATATCATAGCTCACCAATACACTCTCACGTATACAGAAAAATTAATTCATCAAAATGTAATGACAAATTTCGTTATGTACAATATGCGGTTGCTATAGAGCTGCTTCGATAATGATTGCGAAATGTTTTTCTTTCCATAGATAGTCAAAGATTTTAGATGTTAGACTGATTTATTTGAATTTAAAATATCTATTGCAAAATTTTGAATTCTAAATTGTACATGATAACAAGATTCGCATACAGGTGGCAGTAAATTTACTTGGAGATACAAACAATAACTCTATTTTCACTATTGCACAATGAGATTCATTAACAAATCTTTTCATGTATGTGTCTTCATCACCAGCTGATCCAAAACCAGCTGTTGCTAACTATGCATATGAAAAGTATTTACAGGCTGTAGTGGATTAGTATTATAAACATACTATAGCGCTGTTGAGGTTACGTGTTCACGGAAAATACGATTTTTTGTATGCATAAACTCTCGTTATCTCGTGTATTTAAGCTGAATTTGAAGAAAACGTTCAGGATTATAGGAATATTGAACGGGATAATCATACAGACAATTTAAATTGAGTGATTCTTTTGAAAATCCACCTATCAAAATCGGACCCATTTTGTCTGGGATGGACATATACATGGTTTGAAAGGTCTTTGCCAGTAGACCCCAAAACAGGCCTCACACAGTCTCGAGCCACACCTGGTTGCTGGTGGAAGATCTCCGAAGTTGGAAAAATAGCGTTTTTTATCCGAATTTTTTGGCCGTTATCATTCCAAGTGAGAGTGGGCTCGTTGGAAAGCTGAGTTTAAGTACTTTCGGGTCATGCCTAGTTTGATTAGATTCATTGATATATGTTTTATCAGCATTTTATGTTAGTACAACCGCTACTCGTAAATCTCGCCAGCAATCACCAGCACTGCATATGAGGTACCAATGAAAAGCTTAGACAATGTATGTTACGACTAGCATCTTAGATTCACATTAAGCGTCATCAGTACCAGCCCAGACCTGTCTAAAGTTCAAACAGATTTTGAAAAATATGTCTTGCAAATTTTTGCAAACATATATCAATGAATCTAATCAAACTAGGCATGACCCGAAAGTACTTAAGCTCAGCTTTCCAACGAGCCCACTCTCTACACTATTTTTCCAACTTCGGAGATCTTCCACCAGCAACCAGGTGTGGCTCGAGACTGTGTGAGGCCTGTTTTGAGGTCTACTGGCAAAGACCTTTCAAACCATGTATTTATCCATCCCAGACGATATGGGTCCGATTTTGATATGTGGATTTTCAAAAGAATCCCTCATTGACATTTTTTTGTGAATAAACTTCATTAACAATAATTCCTACGTTTGATCATTAGTTTTTTATTTCAAATGCATTAAAATGCATGTAGAATTCGAAATTATCCATACTTTGATTGAATAAACAATAATTTACAAAATATCACAATAATTACATTCAAAATGTTGAATTGCCAAGGAACATACAGCCGAGTTTTTCAAAACACACAAAGTTCACTTGAATTAACCACAAAAATTCGTGTAGTAACATTCGGTATTATTTTCCATTGCTTTCATTTCAATTTTAATTAGTGTTTTCAAGAGAAATATCAGTACCTGGTCACAAAAATAAATCAAAAACTCGAAATTCAACTGAATTTCCTACAGGTACTCAATTATATTATGACTATGGGATTGTAGGATTCATTCCTTTTACATCCTACACACTTTCCACATTCAATTGAACCAACGAATTCAATTTCATTTTTGATTTTGTCGATTGGCACCATTGACATACAAGTGGTTAGTTCTCATTATCTGCTTGTGGTGGCACCATATACTTTGCGTGTCCAAGCAGTTAAAGAAGTACTAGGTAGCGTCAATCAAAATTCTGAAAGAACAGATTAGATCAAATCTGATTTGATCGCAAAGACAGTAAGCAATTTAGAAGGTTTTTTTGTGCACTATATGTATTTTACATGCTACATGCGTCGAAAACGGTACTTTTCATGTTTCACGCACTAATTTCGACTTCCAAAGCATGCAAAAACCACTCGGGATAAAAAGATGAAATGTCTCGTTTTCGCGTGTTTATTGACCTCGGCTACGCCTCGGATCAACAAAATTCACACGAAAACCATACTTTTCATCTTTTTATACCAAGTCATGTAAAATACTAATGCTTTTCTGATCTTTCAAACGTGAGAAGCAAGTTCGTGTGAAATGGGAGAAATGTAAAACGCTAATGAAATACATGTATAGAATGAATGGAATGAATAGGATGAAAAAAACCAACAAAAGCGGTAAAAACGTATGTTGATTGTTGAGTTTAAATTGGACAAAATAGCAAAATTCTAATCATAAGATATTGTGCAACAAAATGACGATCGGCTGCACCTCCACCGTTTTTGATATCCGCCTTCTTGGTACATAACATATACAAGATTCTTTTCATAACATTTTCATTGTTCATTTGTCAACAGATTGCGAAGTGACATTTCAGTTATTTTTAAGCTTTTCGTGATATCGCAAAAACTGCAGGTTATTTCATTATCTTTGGGAACACGGGTTCCCCAATTGAAATGAGTGATAGGTCGTCGGATTCGTCTTTGAATTCTAGAGAAGTCACATCTTTAATTTTTTCGATTAATTTTGTTTGTTTTCGGTGCAAAGTGTTCAAAAGTGAAGGCTTGTCAGAGGGTCCCGTGAACAGTTTTTCAGCAATAACTCAAGAAATAATTATTTAAAATCGTTGGTATGCTGTACTAATGTCGGTCTTGGGAAGACGTACTACAGGTGGAGTGTATGCACTGGTTGGTGCAAGTATACCTCCACAAAAGTTATGACAAAAACATTTTTTTTGGACCTAATAACGTTTTACCGTTTTATTTCTTTTTATTGACAGGCGAAAAAAAAGACTGCTCACCAAATATATAGTGTTCAGAGAGTCCACCTTCTCTGCAAAATTGATGTTCCAAGGGACTGACTGTGTAGTGTTGTAGCTTGCCTCACCCACTATTGTTCCAGATATATAAGATTCCAGTACTTCTGTGTTGCAAGCCTACAAAACCTGCAAGTCTTCGGAAAAAGGTTACTGTAAAGTTGAAAATTTTAACTTTCTTTCTAGGGGCTCTGCTACTGAAACAGCGTCTGGAAGTGCAGTCATTTTTAGACCCGTACGAAGTACTGGGGTCTTATGGGTTTACGCATACGTTTGTAACACGTCGAATTGGACTCCCTGAGTAAGGGGAAACCTATTGTGGTTGTCTAGAGATGCCAAATCCGCGAAAAAAAAATGTCCGTCTGTCCGTCTGTCCGTCTGTCTGCACGATAACTTGAGTAAAACGCATCCGATTTTGAAAATTCTTTTTTTTTCCCGTTTGGTAATGTCAAAAGACAGGCTAAGTTCGAAGATGAGTGATTTTGGATCGACCCCTCCCGAGCTGTGGCCCAATAAGTGCTTTACGGTTTTTCGAAGATATCTCCGGACATTTAAACGTTAAACTTGTAAGTGATACGTCAAATAAAAGGTATTTACAATACCGATCGACAAAAAAAAAGTTTATGGAAATCGGAAGACCGACTCGTGAGTTAGACCCCTTGGTGTGGAACAGGCACAGGGCGGCAAGCAGTTTTTGCTTGTAGGTCGGCCACATTTGAACATATTTCGTCTGTTTTAGCTTTATTAGATAGGTATTGACCGTACCAATCAGGGAAATTTTTTTTTATGAAATTATGTTCTCCGGAGCGTGAGCTAGGTCTCTTGGAGTGAGCTCTTATCTGGCTACTCGGAAGTACAGTGAACGTGGTGTATTTTGACAATATCTCGAGTAAATTTTGACCGAATTTCATGAATTTTTTTTTGTTTGAAAGGTATTAACGAATGTAAAGCGTCGGTACTATTTCCGGTCTCCTAACAAAATGGCTGCCGGCGGCCATATTGGATTTTAGTAAAATAGAAATATCTTGGGAAAAATGATACTTAGAGAGTTTCTGTTAACGTGGAAATAATTTGTTATGTGTGTGGGGTTTCAGGGATTCCATATACGGACATCTATATATACCTATATACAGCTATATTGAGCTATATACAGGCATATAGAGCTATATAATAGCATATATTTATCTGTGAAATGTTTATTTATAGTGAAATATAGTTAAATATAGCGGTATATAGCTGTTTAAATAGGAATTTATGAAATTTGTCTTCGTACGGGGCTGTCTATATTGCCTCCGGCAATTTAATTGTATATGATAACAAGGCAAAGAGTGGATAATGTAAGTGATTTAAAAGGAAGAATAGTTTTTCAGCAGAGAAGAAAATGAAGTAAGAGAAATGAAGAGTTTCACATTAAAGGCTTTTGATACGAATAGGTGTTTCGTACGGGTCGGCGTTAGCTATGTTTATCTACTTTTTTCCTTTTTCCGAAGACTTGTAGTTTCTGTAGGCTTGCCACACAGAAGACCTGGGATCTTATATATGTGAAACGATAGTGGGTGAGGCAAGCTACAACACTACACAGTCAGTCCCTTGGAACATCAATTTTGCAGAGAAGGTGGACTCTCTGAACACTATATATTTGGTGAGCAGTCTTTTTTTTCGCCTGTCAATAAAAAGAAATAAAACGGTAAAACGTTATTAGGTCCAAAAAAATGTTTTTGTCATAACTTTTGTGGAGGTATACTTGCACCAACCAGTGCATACACTCCACCTGTAGTACGTCTTCCCAAGACCGACATTAGTACAGCATACCAACGATTTTAAATAATTATTTCTTGAGTTATTGCTGAAAAACTGTTCACGGGACCCTCTGACAAGCCTTCACTTTTGAACACTTTGCACCAAAAACAAACAAAATTAATCGAAAAAATTAAAGATGTGACTTCTCTAGAATTCAAAGACACATCCGACGATCTATCACTCATTTGAATTGGAGAACCCGTGTTCCCAAAGATAATGAAATAACCTGCAGTTTTTGCGATATTACGAAAAGCTTAAAAATAACTGAAATGTCACTTCGCAATCTGTTGACAAATGAACAATGAAAATGTTATGAAAAGAATCTTGCATATGTTATATACCAAGAAGGCGGATATCAAAAACGGTAGAGGTACAGCCGATCGCTATTTTGTTGCACAACATCTTATGATTAGAATTTTGCTATTTTGTCCAATTTAAACTCAACAATCAACATACGTTTTTACCGCTTTTGTTGGTTTTTTTCATCCTATTCATTCCATTCATTCTATACATGTATTTCATTAGCGTTTTACATTTCTCCCATTTCACACGAACTTGCTTCTCACGTTTGAAAGATCAGAAAAGCATTAGTATTTTACATGACTTGGTATAAAAAGATGAAAAGTATGGTTTTCGTGTGAATTTTGTTGATCCGAGGCGTAGCCGAGGTCAATAAACACGCGAAAACGAGACATTTCATCTTTTTATCCCGAGTGGTTTTTGCATGCTTTGGAAGTCGAAATTAGTGCGTGAAACATGAAAAGTACCGTTTTCGACGCATGTAGCATGTAAAATACATATAGTGCACAAAAAAAACCTTCTAAATTGCTTACTGCCTTTGCGATCAAATCAGATTTGATCTAATCTGTTCTTTCAGAATTTTGATTGACGCTACCTAGTACTTCTTTAACTGCTTGGACACGCAAAGTATATGGTGCCACCACAAGCAGATAATGAGAACTAACCACTTGTATGTCAATGGTGCCAATCGACAAAATCAAAAATGAAATTGAATTCGTTGGTTCAATTGAATGTGGGAAGTGTGTAGGATGTAAAAGGAATGAATCCCACAACCGTAGTCATAATATAATTGGGTAACTGTATGATTCCCATACAAATATTGTAAAACCATACTGAAAACTGCAACAGCGCCGCTCTGTCATACGGACATCGAGTGAACAAGAACCATACCCTATTGTACGATTGGACCAACTGGTAAAGTAGATAGGGGGATTTGGTCAAAAAAAAAACCGTTTTCATTACACTAACTACGAAAATGACTATTTCGCTTCCCGAATGAGATGCGAAAGTTTAAAAATTCAGCTCTCAGTAAGCCACGACATCACAAGAGGTGCGAAAGTACCTTCGCCCCCCAAACGAAGATGCGAAAGTAGATGACAGCGACAACAGAGGAGCGAAAGTACTTTCGGCTCAAACGAAGATGCGAAAGTAAATGACAGCAACAACATGTGTTCCGTCTGGTGTCATTGGGATCGCTGTGATTGTTGTGATAGAAAAGAACGTTGCCAATAATTTATTAATTTTTCTTTTAACCCCGCATATTTCAGCTTATTTCGGTAAATTTCATCAGTTGGAACGTGTTTAGGAAGCTCAAATTACAATTTTCGTAGTTATTGTAATGAGAAGTTGTATGGATCACATGGTACGACGTAAAAAATTCAACCGTGTGCGAAGTTTGCAGCCCGTGGCCGAAGGCCTTTCGAAGGACTTTCGTCCCTTGTGATCCAAATAACCATTGTTTTGTTCGCATTTTTCATGTTGCAAACATAGTAGCGTAAAATATTTTGAAGCAATTACAGTATTCGGTGCATCAAGTACAATTTCAGCGTACCGCGAATATTCAAATTTCGATGTTGATTCTCATCGATGATGATAATTAATGGTGAGGTTTGTATTTTTAGCCCCGTACGAAGTACTGGGGGCTTATAAGATTAATATGCCGTTTGTAACACGTCGAATTGGAAGCAGACAGTAAGGGCAAAGCATTTAGTTATGTTCATAGATAACGAATCCGCAATAAAATAGTCGGAGCGTTTGCTGCGACTTAGCCCCGTACAACCCGTAATCCTATTTCGTCCGCAACCATAATACGTCCGTAGCCCTAATAAGCCCGGAACCCTAATACGTCTACAACCCTCTAATGCGTCTGTTACCAAAATGCAAGTCAAGTTGGGCATTGTCAAATTTACTGAAACTGTTCATTTTTAAAATTGCGCATAGCGCAATTACGAAAGCCCGTACGAAGTACCTCTCAAATAAAACCAACAATTTACGACATTATTTTAGAAACCCAAAATTTTTTGCCAACTTTCCATTGGGTATTCAATTACCTCTCAAATGAAACAAAAACTAGCAAAATCGGATGAGATTTACTCGATTTATGTGCAAAGAGCACTTAGGGCCGAGTAGCGGCTTTAGTGCAAGGGCTAAAATTTGAAACTTCTTTTGCCATCATTCTATTCGGCATTCAATTATCTCTCAAATGAAACAAAAAATAGCAAAATCGGATGAGATTTACTCGATTTATGTGCAAAAAACACTTAGGGTCGAGTAGCGGCCTTAGTCCAAGGGCCCTAATTTGAAACTTTTTTCGTCACGTTCTTTTCGATATTCAATTACCTTCCATAAAAAACTAAAACTAGCAAAATCGGATGAAATTTACTCGATTTATGTGCAAAAAACACTTAGGGCTGAGTAACGACCTTTGAGCCCTCCCAACAAGCCCACGTTGCATCTTACCCAAAAACAATGTTCAGCAACTTTGTTCTACTCGTCAATACCTTTCATTTGATATATCACAAGCAGCTATTGATTGCGTATTTCGGTAGATATCGTCGAAAGACTGAAAAACACCTATAGGGCCCTAGCTCTGGAGGGGCCGACCCTACCATGCCCATTTTCGAACTTGACCTTACTTTTGTCGATACCAATCGGGGAAAAAAAGAATTTTGAAAAAAGGTTGTGATTTACTCAAGCTAGAGGGGTCACGGACGGACGGACGGACGGACGGATGGACGGACGGACGGACGGACGGACATTTTTATCCCCGCACGAAGTACTGGGGGCTTATAAGATTAATATGCCGTTTGTAACACGTCGAATTGTAAGCAGACAGTAAGGGCAAAGCATTTGGCTATGTTCATAGATGACGAATCAGCAATAAAAAAAATGTCCGTCCATCCGTCCGTCCGTCCGTGACCCCTCTAGCTTGAGTAAATCACAACCTTTTTTCAAAATTCTTTTTTTCCCCGATTGGTATCGACAAAAGTAAGGTCAAGTTCGAAAATGGGCATGGTAGGGTCGGCCCTTCCAGAGCTAGGGCCCTATAGGTGTTTTTCAGTCTTTCGACGATATCTACCGAAATACGCACGCAATAGCTGCTTGTGATATATCAAATGAAAGGTATTGACGACTAGACCAAAGTTGCTGAACATTGTTTTTGGGTAAGATGCAACGCGGGCTTGTTGGGAGGGCTCAAAGGTCGTTACTCGGCCCTAAGTGTTTTTTGCACATAAATCGAGTAAATCTCATCCGATTTTGCTAGATTTAGTTTTTTATGGAAGGTAATTGAATACCGCAAAGAACGTGGCGAAAAAAGTTTCAAATTTGGGCCCTTGGACTAAGGCCGCCACTCGCCCTAAGTGTTTTTTGCACATAAACGGCAAGTCAAGTTGGGAATTGTCAAATTTACTGAAAGTGTTCATTTTTAAAATTGCGCATAGCGCAATTACGAAAGCCCATACGAAGTACCTCTCAAATAAAACCAACAATTTACCTTGGACTAAGGCCGCTACTCGGCCCTAAGTGTTTTTTGCACATAAAGCGAGTAAATCTCATCCGATTTTGCTAGTTTTTGTTATATTTGAGAGATAATTGAATACCGAAAAGAACGTGTCGAAAAAACTTTCAAATTTGGGCCCTTGGACTAAGGCCGGTACTAGGCCCTAAGTATTTTTTGCACATAAATCGAATAAATCTCATCCGATTTTGCTAGTTTTTGTTTCATTTGATAGATAATTGAATGCCGAATAGAATTATGGCAAAAAAAGTTTCAAATTTGGGCCCTTGGACTAAGGCCGCTACTCGGCCCTAAGTGTTTTTTGCACATAAATCGAGTAAGTCTCATCCGATTTTGCTAGATTTAGTTTTTTATGGAAGGTAATTGAATACCGAAAAGAACGTGGCGAAAAAAGTTTCAAATTTGGGCCCTTGGACTAAGGCCGCTACTCGGCCCTAAGTGTTTTTTGCACATAAAGCGAGTAAATCTCATCCGATTTTGCTAGTTTTTGTTATATTTGAGAGATAATTGAATACCCAATAGAAAGTTGGCAAAAAATTTTGGGTTTCTAAAATAATGTCGTAAATTGTTGGTTTTATTTGAGAGGTACTTCGTACGGGCTTTCGTAATTGCGCTATGCGCAATTTTAAAAATGAACACTGTCAGTAAATTTGACCATGCCAAACTTGACTTGCATTTTGGTAACAGACGCATTAGAGGGTTGTAGACGTATTAGGGTTGCGGGCGTATTACGGCTACGGACGTATTATGGTTATGGACGAAATAGGATTACGGGTCGTACGGGGCTAAGTCGCAGCAAACGCTCCGACTGTTCTGATGCCTTGTTTCTCAATAGAGCTCGAAAAATAAGGTATAGTGTACAAAGAAAGTAATTTATTCGAAATCGTCTCTGATTTTACATCGACGTTTGAAATTTTCAAAACCTATTTTTACCAATTTACTGGTGGGCTGACCAGTATCCAACAGGGTGTAGCGTTTTGCAACCTTTTTTTAATTTTTTATGGCCTGCGGGTAGGTTTGATGCAGAATCCGCACAGCCGACAGAACTAATCTCACTATGGCTTTGGGACCAAAAAAGTCGGTTTTCAGAGGTGCGCATGGGAGTTTCGAACTTCAAAATTTTTTTTTTGTATTTTCGTGTTCAGTGGACCATTCTGCATCGAACCTACCCGCAGGCCTTAAAAAATTAAAAAAGGTTGCAAAACGCTACACCCTAGTATCCAATCAGTGTTTTTTCACCTTATTTCATGACTATAACGACCCCAACAACAAGCATAAAACTAAATTTTTCAAAGTCGTCGGTACCTTAGTAATCGTCGGTAGATTTCCCAGAAGTAATCTGTTCTTACTATGCTGTTCTCCTATATGAAAAATCAGTACTTATGTAGGTTGGTTGAATTGGGTTTATATAAAATGCATGTAGGAACAAAATAATAACCGCTCAAAATCAAATTGTACATGGTATAGAGCGTAAATTTAGTGTTAATGCAGAGGTGTATTGGAATATTTAACCATCAATTAATCATTTATCGAAGAAAATGGAAATTTTGAAAGGGAGTTTGAAAACTTATAAGTTGCGTACCAATGAAACATCTTTGTACTTTAAAACAATAGTGGAAATGTAAGATTGTGTCTTCTTCATATATCAGTGAATCCTTTAAAAAACACGGTCTATCGCAGATAAAGCGGAAAGATTTAAGCATAATAGGCATCTTCAGGGCCGTAGTACACCCTGCACTAAGCCTTTAAAAATATTAACATTATTTCAGGCAGTTTTAACAGCAGTTGAAAAGTGAGTGGCTCATCACTATTTAGTACTAAGTTCACATTCATCTCTACCCCAGTGGCGGATTAACCTATGCTCATATCGAGACATTGCCTAGGGCACTTGAGCAGTTAAGGATGCTGACGCATGGGAATTACAACGTTTTGAAAGTAGAAAATGGAAAAATTTTCTCGCTCTCTTCGCTCGCGATCACTTCACCACAGTAACTATCCCAGGGGCGATGGAATTCGCCACCATCTCTACCTTAAGTTGTTGTCATTCTATCATGGTCAAAAATCTATTTTTTTTAAATTTTCAAAATAATTTGTGGTTATAAGAAAATAAGTAAAAATTATAGAAAGAAAAGAAGAAGAAAATAAAAGAGAAATGATGATATTAGACATAAAATTTAAATACATATAGCAGTAATGAAAGGAATATATTAAAATAAATAAACTTGCTACAAATCATGAAGCATAATAGTTTCGAGCTTTTGGCACACTCGTCCATACCACAACTTTCGACCTTACAATCTATAATCAAGTTTTGTTGACCAGTCCCACTTTTTTCAATGATTATTGCAATTACAGTCTCCAACCCTTTAATAAAGCATACATTCTTGAAATTAGGAAATGAAATATGAGCCGAGATTAGTGTGTGTTAATTGTAAAAGATATTGTTGAATGCGAAAAGATTTCTTGTTAACTTGGTGCTGCGGCCATTGTGAGGCAGTATTTTTCCGCTTATCAACAAAATTTGCTTAAAAGAAGATGTAATATAGAATTGATTGTAAGATATGTAATAGTATAAGTAATTCAATTATACTGCGTAAAAATGTGGTTCCATTTTACCCGCCTAATGTACAAGATCTATAATTAATCAGAAACCAGTGATAACGTCATCAAAGAAACCTTTGTCGACCGTGTGAATATGGCAATCCAGCGTGTATCAGTTGACAGGTGAATACGTCGAAAAACGACAACACATAACATAAGCGACATCGCATTGTGTAACCTGATTTGTACATTAATTTTAGCAATTTCGCGAAATTGGTAGGCCGCACGGAGTAGGCCGAAAGCTTCTGCTATAAAAAAATCAAAAATTGCCCTATTTTTTCGGCACCCGGAAGCATGAAATATTATTTGTGGTACCTGTTTTTGGAGCGATTGATTTACGTGTCAATTTCTGCCGGATTGTTAGGCCCGGACGATAGTCGAGGCTTATCAGACGAAAGTTGCCTTAAATCAACGTCCAAAAGTGGCAGCATGTGATGTTTTCATGCAGAGCGCGGAAGTACTAGGCCCTAAGTATTTTTTGCACATAAATCGAATAAATCTCATCCGATTTTGCTAGTTTTTGTTTCATTTGATAGATAATTGAATGCCGAATAGAAATATGGCAAAAAAAGTTTCAAATTTGGGCCTTGGACTAAGGCCGCTACTCGGCCCTAAGTGTTTTTTGCACATAAATCGAGTAAGTCTCATCCGATTTTGCTAGATTTAGTTTTTTATGGAAGGTAATTGAATACCGAAAAGAACGTGGCGAAAAAAGTTTCAAATTTGGGCCTTGGACTAAGGCGCTACTCGGCCCTAAGTGTTTTTTGCACATAAAGCGAGTAAATCTCATCCGATTTTGCTAGTTTTTGTTATATTTGAGAGATAATTGAATACCCAATAGAAAGTTGGAAAAATTTTGGGTTTCTAAAATAATGTCGTAAATTGTTGGTTTTATTTGAGAGGGTACTTCGTACGGGCTTTCGTAATTGCGCTATGCGCAATTTTAAAAATGAACACTGTCAGTAAATTTGACCATGCCAAACTTGACTTGCATTTTGGTAACAGACGCATTAGAGGGTTGTAGACGTATTATAGGTTGCGGCGTATTACGGCTAAGATTATGGTAGTACGAAATAGGATTACGGTCTACGGGCTAAGTCGCAGCAAACGCTCCGACTGTTCTGATGCCTTGTTTCTCAATAGAGCTCGAAAAATAAGGTATAGTGTACAAAGAAAGTAATTTATTCGAAATCGTCTCTGATTTACATCGACGTTTGAAATTTTCAAAACCTATTTTTACCAATTTACTGGTGGGCCTGTTAGCTTGAACAAAAATATAATTGTTTTTCAAAAAAGATGCACACGCACAAGTGAAGGCTATAGTTTTAGACAAGCATCCATGGCTCTTAGACATTACATTCTACATTGCTAAAACATTTTATGCTGGAAATTAAGGAAGAGAACATTTAGTCCAAGAAGTGCGTCACGTTAGCTCCGTTAGCTGATAACAAACTGATAATAAACTCGACAAACTGTCGGTTGAAAAACCATGGAGTTCGTTTTTCACCTGATAGTTAGTATTATTCTGTTCGATGTATAGCATATGGTTACTTTGGTTACAGACAGAAATTAATTTTAGAATTTTCAGACTATGAATTAGTTCTTGCGGTGAATCCGAATCCGAGCACGAAATTTAATCACTTTTGTCTGGTTCACTTAAAATCTGTACTTAAAAAAACCCGGACCGCTCACCTCTAGATTAATTGAAACAAAATGTAACGGAACTTCTTGGCTTCTTAAACTTGAAACTATCGGTTTTTCTAACACTAAACAAATTCGGTTGAATCGATAAAAATGTACAATTAAAATCACACGGGAAAGCAGAGCCTGTTTTAGTCAAAATTCATATGAATAAAAAACTGGCGGACATCTTAATAAACTTTGATTTATGAGCAATGTCAAACATTTGCGAGAAAATTAATTTCCGATTTTGCTGACTAAACAGACTCCTGCCGTTACACTAGAAGATATCAAACTATCACAATTGTTAACACTGTTGCAATGTCTCATAATACTTATTGGTGATTCCCTTGTAGAAACAGTAATAAAGCAAATTTTCACTATTTTCGTAATATTTCATCTTCATAGAACGTTGTTGCTTTCGCAATTCGCGTAAATTATTTCGCCTCCTATCGCCACGGCGTCGAAATGTTACCTGTGTTGCTTGTCCATGTTGCACTCTTATCTCGTCCCCATTGTTCACATTTTCCAGTTGACCATCAAAACGACCAACAGTTTCTGTACGATATACTTGTAGAGCCATGGAACCATCTGAACGCGCAAAACTTCTGATAGAGCATTTTGGCGATCGAGTTAGTGACGAATCAAATACTATTTGACCCATCCGATAATCTTGTTGCCACTTCTCAGGTAAAAATCTGGAACACATTCAATGAACCGAATATATTCTGCGAGTACGGCTATGGCAGGAATCTTCACGCACCTTTTGTTACTTCCGACGGTGTTGGCCCTTATCTGTGTAATTATCACGTGTTGCTCGCGAATGCAAAAGTTTACCGGTAAGATTTAGAGTTCAGACGGGATACTATTAAAGCACGAAGGTTTGTTTAACGTGTAGCTAAACTCCTTAGAATGTACCACGAGCATTATAACATCGACAAAATTGGAAAAATTGGTCTCGTCGTTCAAAGTCATTTCTATTATCCCAAAGATCCAAAAAAGCCGGAAGATGTTGAGGCCGCTAACAAAATGATAGAGTTTTGGGTAAAGTCTCGACACATCTGATCGGCTTATCGACATTTATTTCCACTTTCTACTTGTAGCTCGGTCAATATTCCCATCCAATATTTAGTAAGACTGGCGGCTATCCAAAAGTGATGGTGGATATCATTGGGAAAAAAAGCCTGGCCGAGGGTTTAAACGGTTCACGGCTACCAGTAATTGACGAGCATCAAAAACATCTGATCCGTGGAACTTCGGATTTCTTTTTCCTAAATTATTACTCTAGTGCATATGCAGAGCCTGCTAATGCGACCACGGCTCGAGATTTTCCAAAGCCATCTCTTCTGAACGATGCAAATGTGTTTACGACTCAAGATGAAAATTGGCCTGTAGCCGCGTCATTTTGGCTGCGCTCTATACCAGATGGACTGAGAAAATTGCTGAAGTAAGTGCTGGTTTTCTGTCGACTTTCTCGCTCACAGAACGTTATTCACATTCGTTTAAAGTTGGATAAAAAAGGAGTACGACAATCCACCTGTAATGATCACGGAAAACGGTTGGTCTGATCATGGAGAAATAGAAGATATTGGTCGTGAGCGGTATTTGAAAGGTCATTTAAAAGCTGTGCAAGATGCAATTTTGGAAGACGGGTGTAACGTTATCGGTCATATGACATGGAGTATAATTGACAACTTCGAGTGGACATTTGGATATACGTAGGACATAAAACTAAAATATTTCGGGAACGATTATCAATTGTTAATTTCATTAATTTCAGCGAACGATTTGGCTTGTACCATGTGGATTTTACGAGTGAGAACAAAACAAGAACACCGAAAAATTCGAATAAATTCCTACGGAAAGTCATCGAAACGGGAAAAATTCCATCTGATTGATGAGCTTTTTACCGTTATATCACAGTATTTTGTACATATAAGGGCATTAGTTGTGTAAGTCGGAACTGTCATAAATTGGTGTAGACAAATAAAATTTGGAAAGATGAAAAAGCTCAAGCTTTATTTGTATGCGACTTGATAAATCTATAGTGTTACCTGTATATAGATTAGCATACAAATCAAGGTCGATTACTGGGAAAGAAGTAATTGACTAACTAACTAACAAACACTTCTCTAGAGATGTAAAGTTGAATAGTGAACCTTAATTTTTATTCCGAATTATGTGCACAACTTTAATCATAAACTACTAAAACTGAAATGTTTGACAATCCTCGGGTTGTAAAATATGAAAATCTTGGGTAAATTTTCGAAACTTTAGTGCTTGCAGGACTACAATAGTACATTGGTTACCTTGGATTCTGCGAAAGTAATTTATACTGGTCGAAAAACAGTTGCCAAAGCATTTTTTCCCTATCCGATATGAAATATACTATTCGTATCACGGACTAAAAGGCTTTTTTAGCGTATTCGATTCCAGACCTCGCCTTCGACTCTGTCTGGAAACTTTTCACACGCTAAAAAAAGACTTTTAGTCCTAGGTACGAAATATACTATTCACAGGAACAAAATGCTATTTAATGGTCAACAATCACATAGGGAAGGTAGTAAAAGCTTTTACACTCGCCAAACCATGAAAACACTGAATATCACGCGTCAAAAGTTATCGGAAACCACACTTTTTTAGTTCTCTCTCTCAGCAGACCTTGCAAACAGGTCTAGGGATCCAGGCGATGTTTTACTTGATGGTGGAGTTTGTTTATGTTATTCGTCAAAGAGAGAAATTTGATACGAAGGCGGAGCTTACTCACCGTATCAACGAGTAAAGTGTGATGCACATAGAACGATCAACTCGTTCGGCTTAATATCGCGTATTTTCGGTTTCGTTTTTATTCTCATTCTCCTTCTATACACTCAAGTTCAACCTTGAACGGTACGTGTATTATATTTGGTTTTGTTGTTTGTGTATTTCATGGTGTGACGAGTGTAAAATTGTGTGCATCACAGGGTTGAAACCACTTAATCACAGTATATGTGTGAATTCGTATATCACAAGAATAATTTTTGCATAGGACTCGACGAAATATACATTTACTTATGCAAAAATTATTCTCTCGCCTCTCGGTATACGAATTCACATGTGTACTGTAATTTCGTGGTTTCAATCCAAGTGATACAAATAACTATTAATAAAATTTCTGTCTACTTTTTTGGGGACCATCATAAAGTATGCAAAAAATGATGATTTTCGTCATGCGTACCAAACATCTGCGATTTTTTTCTGAAAACGTTTGGAAGAGTTACGCTCTTATCAAATCCCTTCCCCCTAAATAGTTTACTTTATGGATGGAGTGTGTCTATGTAGTTTAAGACAGAAGGGAACATGAGAATGTTTTGAGGCTTCGTTTTCTTTACCTCTGAAATGTTGTGACGTCGTGAACCGTCTCATTCTTCCAATCGACGATATTATGAATACGCAATGGATGTTATAGTTTATAATTTAGTCTAGACGAGTTATTGGTTTTCGCGTAGCAATGGTAACAATGGAAATGGAACGGTAAAGCGCGAACAATTGATTGGCTCACATAATAGACAGTTTGCGCAAATGACGTATAATTTTTAAGTCCATCGCTTCAACGCATCAAAATATTTGTACGTCGGCACAGCTCGTATGATGATTAGGGCATTTTCATATTTGAAAAATAATTCCAGTTGATGTTTACCGCCAGCAAAATGTGCGATTTGTGAACAGGGTCATATTGTAGATATTGTTGGACCTATTAACTAATTCTCTTCCTGTTTTTTGAGAATTTTACATTTACAAATTCAGTATACAAAGCCCTGTTTTTTAACCTTAAGAAAATGACACACATGACAATTATAAGTTATACTTGCGCAAAGTTTGCATAAAATTAATTCAAAGTGTATAAGTGATAAGTAGTTTAGTGAATTAAAAAAAAATAGTGTAATTACAATCAGTCTAGACTTTCGTTTTCGATATCATTTCTTACCTCAATAAAAATACACAGGGCGCCGATTCTCGAAACATTCGTAACATTAAGAAATCATAACTTGACAGTTCTTATGGGATTTTATACATGCAACTCTCAAATTACGAATTCCTAATGTTAGGAATGCCGCAAGAATCTACGCCCAAGACGTCAAAGTTCAATTTAATCCAGCCTGCAAAGCATAATTCATTAATTAATTAATTCATATTAATTTAAATATTTATTACTCGAAAGCGGTTGTCGTACTGTTCCACTACTTGATAGTAGCGTGTTACAAAGAATATTAGGGAAAAAATTTAAAATTACAAATTCTAAATGTTACGAATGCTACGAGAATCTACGCCCATGACGTCAAAGTTCAATTTAATCCAGCCTGCAGAATAGATCTTAATTCATATTAATTTAAATATTACTCAAAAGCAGTTGTCGTACTGTCCCACTACTTGGTAGTAGTCTGTTACAAAGAAATTATCAGGAAAATGAAGTGGAAATTGAGCGAATTTTTTTGGATAATTTCCGTAACAGCAGTAATTGTGATTATAATGTAAGTGATGTTTGTTGTTGTCGTCCAGTTGGTCCGAAAAATTATTGAATTTCTTGAACAAAATATTGATGCAGTGACTATAAACGACATTGTGGTTTTACGACATCGAGTGTATGGTTAATGTGTACCTGTTTTGGACGATTGATTTTAGGTAATTTCGCGGATTGTAGGCCGAACGAAGTGAGGCTTACAAGCGAAAGTGCCTTAAATCAACCGTCCCAAACAGGTGCACACGTAAGTTTTCATGCAGAGGGCCGGAAACTCGAGAAAATTCGAAAAATTGCCCTCATTTTCGGCCCCGAAGCATGAAAAAGTACTTTGCATCAAGTTTCATACAACTATTTATGCCACTCAGCATCATAATATGCAAAATTTGCAAACTTTGTATCCCTCTGCGGCCTGCGGCCTCGTGTCATAACTACACATCTAGAGTCTCGTGCTGAAAAAATCTCGTTCGCTAAAAAAAACTTCTTAGCATAAGATAGAAACAACGTTTTGTTTATAGTGTGTCGGAAATGAGCGATTTGTTCAGCACCAGTCCAAAGTTATATTTTTGTGCACCGGACAACTGGAATACGACATATTTTACGATGATTTTCTGTTGCGATACTATTCTAAATTCTAAATACTATTCTTGTGTCGACCAACTAGGACGTAAAAGTGACAATTCGTTTCTTGGTGATTCATCTTGGTGCTTCACGTTTTGACGATTTTTCTTGGTGATATACGTCATAGATTTATGTTGGCGGTTTTTTTTTTATTTGACTTTGGCGATACTTCACGGAACACAAATGTCAGTTAATTCTTACTAACAAATTTCTACTAGCGAAATGTTATAAGCCGATTCAAGCTTTATTTCTTTCGTAAAAAATTGCATAGTTCATTTCTTATTGCATACATAATTCAATCAAAAACTTGCACCAGTTCGACTTGAATAGTTAGAACTATAGTTGAATATTTGAATCAGAATTTTAGTGCGAAAGATACATTTTACTAAGTACAAAGCTTGTAAAAACCTAAACAATGTCACTTGAAGCTTGGAACAGCTTAAGTTCACGTTCGGCCTCAATAATCTGAAGCCAGCCTGAAATAATCAGATCATGTCAGGTTTCAGGTGGACCTCACTTTGAAAAAATATCAGGTTAACATGTGGGTTGATCTGACCTGAAAATTTGAGGTTGAATGATTTCAGGTTTCAGGTCAGATCAAAGATAAAAGTCAGGTTAATGGTCAGGTCAGATCTACTTCTCTTAAAAAATGTAAACGAAAATAGAAGAAACAATTCAAGCCACTCACAGTTGGAGCGTTCGTGAATCTATCTGTTTTTGTAATCCAACAATTAAATTGTTTTCTTAATTTTAAGTTTTAGACGCTGTACGCTATACCCGATAGGAACTTGTTCGAAAGACGACAAAGAACAAAGCTTTCCTGACGATTTCATTTGGGGGGCGGCCTCATCGGCTTATCAAATTGAAGGAGCGTGGAATGTTGACGGTAACCAATTCACACTGAACTTCTTAACTTTTTCTTTTACATCGTTAATACTTAGGCAAGGGAGAAAGCATCTGGGATCATGTATGCCATACCGATCCGACAAAAATTATAGATCAAACGAATGGCGACACGACAGCCAATTCGTATGAATTCTATAAAGAGGATGTACGCGCTCTCAAAAATACCGGATTTAAATTCTATCGCTTCTCGATCAGCTGGCCAAGGATACTACCAAATGGAAGCCATACAAATATTAACGAACTGGGCCTTCAATACTATGATAATGTAATCAACGAACTGTTAGCCAACGGTATACAGCCAATCGTAACGATGTTTCACTGGGACTTGCCTCAAGCGTTACAGGATTTTGGAGGCATGTTAAATCCAGTCATTGTTGACTATTTTGTCCAATATGCAAAACTTCTGATAGAGCATTTTGGCGATCGAGTTAGTGACGAATCAAATACTGTTTGACCCATCCGATAATTTTGTTGCCACTTCTCAGATAAAAATCTGGAACACATTCAACGAACCAAATATATTCTGCGATTACGGCTATGGCAGGAATCTTCACGCACCTTTCGTCAACTCCACCGGTTTAGGCCCTTATCTGTGTAATTATCATGTGTTGCTAGCGAATGCAAAAGTGTACCGGTGAGGTTCAGAGTTCAGACGGGATATTATTAACGCACAAGGGTTTGTTTAACATGAAACTAAACTCCTTAGAATGTACCACGACCATTACAACATCGACAAAATTGGAAAAATTGGTCTCGTCCTTGAAAGTCAATTCTATTATCCCAAAGATCCAAAGAAGCCGGAAGATGTTGATTCCGCTAACAGAATGATAGAGTTTTGGGTAAAGTTTCGACATATCTGATCGGCTTATCGACATTAATTCCACTTTTTACGTGTAGCTTGGCCAATATTCCCATCCAATATTTAGTAAGACTGGCGGTTATCCAAAAGTGATGGTGGATATCATTCGGAAAAATAGCCTGGCCGAGGGTTTAAGCGGTTCACGGCTACCAGTATTTGACGAATATCAAAAACATCTGATCCGTGGCACTTCGGATTTCTTTTTCTTAAATTATTACACTAGTTCATATGTAGAGCCTGCGACCACGGATCGATATTTTCCAAAGCCATCCCTTTTACACGATGCAAATGTGTTTACGACTCAAGATGAAAATTGGCCTGTAGCCGCGTCATTTTGGCTGCGCTCTGTACCAGATGGACTGAGAAAATTGCTGAAGTAAGTGCTGGTTTTCTGTCGACTTTCTCGCTCACAGAACGTTATTCACATTCGTTTAAAGTTGGATAAAAAAGGAGTACGACAATCCACCTGTAATGATCACGGAAAATGGTTGGACTGATCATGGAGAGATAGAAGATATCGGTCGTGAGCGGTATTTGAAAGATCATTTAAAAGCTATGCAAGATGCAATTTTGGAAGACGGGTGTAACGTTATCGGTCATACGACATGGAGTATAATTGACAATTTCGGGTGGACATTTGGATATACGTAGGACATAAAACTAAAACATTTCGGGAACGATAATCAATTGTTAATTTCATTCTTTTTATTATAACTAGCAAAAGATTTGGCTTGTACCATGTGGATTTTACGAGTGAGAACAAAACAAGAACACCGAAGAATTCGAATAAGTTCATGCGGAAAGTCATCGAAACGGGAAAAATTCCATCTGATTGATGAGCTTTTTACCGTTATATCACAGTATTTTGTACATATAAGGGCATTAGTTAATCGGAACTATCATCAATTGGTGGAGTCAAATAAAATATCGACTGATAAAAAAGCTGAAATATAAAAAATACTTTCGGGGCAAATAAGGTCTTGTCTGAATTACGAGCTCTTGAAAGTAGTGGTAAAAATGCGACTATTTCGGCGAACTTCTAATGTAGCGAAAATAATGCAGAAAGACCTGGAAAAACTGCTTGCCCGGCTGCCTGCATCGCCGAACCATTACTTTCAAATTGGTTCAAGTTTTGGCGAAATTACTATTAAGGTTTCGCAGCTGTCTAAATATATTCTATTTTGAGTTACGAAAACAATACCTGTCCACATTCATTGCTCTCTTATCTTCATTTCTTAGGAAAATTTTCGAAACTTCAGTCTTTATCTGACTATAATAGTTTTCAAACTGCTACGTAATGGTCAACTTTCGCATGGGCAGGTAGTAAAAGCTTTTCATAAAATTTGCAAATTTTAGTGATTAATGGACAATATCTATCAGCTTTTTTGGAGACCATCCATAAAGTATGCCAAAAATGATGATTTTCCTCAAGTGTACCAAAAATCTGTGATTCTGAAAACGTTTGGAATAGTTACGCTTTTATCAAGCAAAAAGGTTGCTAAGGCTTTTTCTATGCTAGTTCTTTTTGAAAAGGATGTGTGCTGATTTCAAGGACGTGAGTTGTCTCACCAGTCTCTACAGTGCTTACATTAGGTCTCATCTGGAGTACACGTATGTAGTCTGGTCTCCTTCCAGTGAAGAACTTGACAGCGTCATTTCTGTCCAAAAGAGATTTGTTCTTTATGCTCTCAGACGTACTGTTAAGAGGGATCGGAATTACGTCCTTCCGCCGTATGATGATAGTATAGTCTTGATCCTCGAGCCCTTGTCTACCAGAAGGAAACATGCCCGCCGAGTCATAGTGAATCGTGCCATTGTTCCCAGAATTTTGTCTAGGCGAGTTATTTGTTTTCGCTAAGCAAAAGCAATGGTAACACCGAGCCAGAAGAGTAGTATTCTTTGGATATCAGAAAGGTAAATAGACTGTTTTACTGCTTGGACCGCAAACGCTTACGATTTTTTCTCTGCAACATCTCATGTAATTTTGTCGATTCGATCAAAGGTAAACCAACACAAAGATTTCGTAAAATTGATTTAATTGAACTTAATGCCAAACATCAAAATTAGGATGCTGCTTAATCGCATGTCTATACTTTACAGTAGATTTAGTTGAGCCGAAATAAGTAGAATCGAAATTAAATAAAGATTAACGTCGAAGTCACAGTTCTCTTTTCGTAATACAAATATGTATGATGAGCGACCGAAAGTATGACGATTATACGAAAAGATTTGAAGGTCAACCATGTATAAAATAAACGAATAGGTTGTGTATAAGTCTCGGTATAGGTATTAGATACGAAAATTCGCCGGTTTTTTGTGTACACAAGCGTTTTAGTTTATATGATTCTTTACACCGAATCACGTCACAACACCTTTTTTTATCATTCCAACATAAAACATTGTTTTCGTTGAAATATTTCACAACATCATGGACGGACATTGTGATAAATTGAAATTAGCTGCCGCTATTATCATTCCAAACATTGGAAGTTTCGTACAAAAGCATTACGTTGAGGGCTTAAAAGTTCCCGGTGGTCCATGCTGGTATACGAATCTCAAGAAACCGTGGTACACACCACCAAATTATGTGTTCCCACCAATGTGGCTGGCCATGTACACAAGCATGGGATACGCTTCGTATCTAGTTTGGCGAGACGGAAACGGCTTCAATGACCGAACGGCTTGTGCATTTCTGTGGTACGGCAGTCATTTGATTTCTCAGGTTGTGTGGTCGCCGATTTTCTTCAAGCATCACAGCATGAAATGGGTAAGAGTGACTGATTGTTTTGCTGGCAGTTCATTTAATTTAGCGACAAAAAAATGTTTCAGAGCTTCATCGATATTTCTATATCGACTGCAGCTGCTATCGGAACTGCTGTAACATTTTACAATATTAACGAGACCGCAGGAAAAATACTGATTCCTCATTTAGTCTGGATGGGTTTCCTAACTTTTTGGAATTATGTGACTTATAAGAAAAATACTGGAGGAAGCGACAAGGAAATAAAAGAAAATTGATTCGTCAGCGAAGGCACCAACATCAACTGTCGGTTGTGAATAAAATCGTTTAATTTGACTAATACAAAAATCGGCGATGTTTGTAGTCTTCTGATTCATTTGCTATTATCCTAGGTGGGCTGATCCTGTGGATGTGATGCTATCCTATAGAATACTCACGATCATTCGAATAAAAACAAGTTTTAATTTTGTAATCAAAAGAGAGAGTATACGAGCAATGTGACAAACTGCAAGGTGGACAATATGCATCAAATCGAACACTTTGGACATTGTAGATCATTAAGTTAGTGATTTTGTGTCAATTCAATGCTTGACTCTGTATTGACGAAGTCTTGTCGCCAGGAACGGTACAACATTGACTAACATAATGTTAAGCAGTGCTGGACGTTCTTGCTCTAGCCTAGAATGAATGTACCATTTCAATAGGGTAAACTGAAAATTAGATAAAATTTCGTTGAGATTGATCTCTCTTTCCGCTTCAAGTACAGGGAAGGAATTATTAAATTCTCTGTTCATTCTACTTGCGCTACCACATCAGTACATATTACTATACTATGTCGCATGTGGATACCGTATGTGGAGTGGAATGAATAGCACGAATTTTTGTTTCAAATTGTCAGTTCTTATAATTCTACGATTGTATTACCCCTTCAAAGAGCTGAGACGGTAGCCGAGATGCGGGTTCTGTGACAAAGTCGTTGATCCACACATGCAAATATCGAACATTATCGTTCACTAAGACCGCTTGCCAGTAAGTGAATCCGAACAGTCCAATATATAACAATACGATCACGACAGCCCCGACAATAAGCCTAAGAAACAAATGCAAAATGATGCAAACAAGACGAATAAGAAGAACTTTCACTTTCTCTTTCTATCCCTTACCTGATTTCCGACAACGCTAAAGTTTTCACTGTAGCCTCCGCTGCATCGTCTCCCTTGGTAAACATTTCAATGACGATACTCAAAATTCGCATGCCTAAATTCGATGCCTCTCCATATATCATTTGACCTACAATCACCATCACCACGGAAAGGTAAAGCGCGAACAATTGATTGACAAACATAATATCATCTGCAATTTTGCGGTAGCATCGCTTAAACTGATCAAAATATTCGTACGTTGGCACAGCTCGTATGTTGATTAAGACATTCACATATTCGAAAAATAATTCCAGTTGATAGTTTACCGCCCAGCAAAATGTGCAATAAATCGGTATGAACAGGGTCATCAAAATGGCTGATGAATATTCAAATACAGCCGACCATATCGCTGACGCCGAAGATTTATCGGAAAGTGTTTCCACTGCATCAGTCTGATAGTATTCGATAGCGTAGTGTATTGCATGAGCCAATATTAGTAGCGCATAGACCATTAACAATTTTAGACGACAACCCGATGGTGCGGTGATTTTTGCTCCACTCAAATAGATTCTCGATATTGATAGCGTAAAGTGGTCGAAAGACGCTACGCAATTCTGGATGCGGTATCCTTTAAGCCAGAAGAGATTTAACGGCACCAAAATCGGCAAATTTCTTACAATTTCAATGCAAGATGTCTCGAACATTTGATCGAATTTGCCCGTGAACAGCAGCACATAGAAAAAGTAACCGATCATGTAAATTAAGACCAAGTTGTAAAATACGGACAACAAAATCATTATAAAGGTCAACAGTGACGAACAAGGTGCTGTACAGGGTCATAAGAACTGTACCCACTCTTTGGTTGACTGTAAACGCTTTCTACGAAAAATTAAATGCGTCGGAATGGCCCAGAAGATCAATGGCAAACAGCACAGCATGAATGTGGTACGCCAGTAAGATCTCGGCAGGTCATGTGTTTCATACGATTCACTGACTTTCCTTTTCATTTCAACCGAATTAACGTGAAAGTTAAACTGTGAGGCAGGTGATTTATTGGAGAACTTCCTCAGCTGGTTGTCATTCACCATGGTGACGAAATAATTCTTGTCGGAAGTCAGTTTCACTGTCGCTCGTCGAAACACAAAAGTGATGTGTGCAAGAACGTGCAATAACTGTTACATTCAATTGTACAGCACACGTGTGGTGTACGGGCACGTACAGATTTCTTTGTCGCTCAAAATCAATAAGCATATTTTGCGCATGAATCTAAAGCATACCATCAATCATTTGTCGTAATATGAATATATCGTGGGCTATGCCTGGTATACTATTATCAAGTGTCGATCAACGAATAATTATACCGTTCACTTCACTATTCATCACGTATTGTCGGAAAGGTTGCATGATATTGAAATTAAACGATAATAACGTGCCAATGACGAAGTTGATGGAATCAGTTAGCCAATTCGTTACGCGAGTTCTCGTTTGATTCCTAATTCTGTGGTTCCTGCCTCACTCATGTTTGTACTACTTAGGGGGAAACTGTTCTTAAATAACTCAAATTTCACTATGAAGCTTCGCTAAATTCTTCTGAAGATTCACTACTCTACTTTCAAATCAACGAAGTTACACCCTAGTCCTTCAAGCGCAATTTACTTGCAATCTAAAACGAGTGGTTGTAGCTCTTTTAATACCCAATTTCATGACCATTTATCCTTAATGCTCAGTGTAATTAATTGATGTTTTTGGTCTAGCATTCAATAAAATTCAAACGTTTTTTTTGTTGGTTTAATATTTGTTTTATGTCGCGTGTTTGATTATTCATTTTATTATACAATAATAGATTCATTCAGTGTTCGTAGTTGTGATTTAGGTCATTATCAATTTCACGCCCGAAGGTTGATGACGTACAGCAGTTGATGAATGCGTTTTTTTAAAGGCTTAGGCCGAAAACACAAGAGCAATTTTGCGTTGCTGAGATCGAGAATTATGCTGCATTTCTCATTGTAATCCAATTTGTGGCATAAGCTAAATAAAATGGAAAACCGAGCATAATTTTCGATTCCATCAATGCAAAATTGATTGTGTGTTTTCGGCCTGAGGCTTCAACTAAGGGCCTTTTCATTTTATCGTCTTAATTTTATTAAATTGAAAATTTTACGAACGAGTAGTGTCCTAGACAAGGAAAAGTTGTGCAAAGTGTGGTCGTATAATCTTTTTTCGTCTTTGTCTTTTCCTTTCGCTGAAATTAATTGTACTTTATGGTACTCTCTGAACTGATTGGTGATCATCATAAAACAAAAACATCCTCCTCGAAGGTATCTTACTTTTCATACAAATTTTTCGTTTATTTTGTATGAAAGAAGAAAATCAAAAACATTCGAAATAGATGGACGGACTCATGGGTGTTCCCTTGACTCCATCTAAATACAAGATAATACTTGCGTGGAAATTGGTTGTATAGGCTGTTTTTAGCCCGATGCGACCCGTACGAAGCAATGAAAGTGTAAAACAGGTATGGTCTATTGTCCGCCCGGAGGACATAAAAATTTGATTTTCGTACTTAAACGCACTCCATTTTCATATTATTTTGACATAAAATGTGAGTGTGTTTAAGACGAATTCGCCGATCGATCATACCTGTTCTAGACTTTCATTGGTACGAAGTACTGTGGTCTTATTTTAGTATCACTTCCGAACTGTAATGAAGCCATCACGTATCTTAATACCTATGTATCCACCTTACTACGAATCTAGTTCAATTGCATGCACACAATAACAAACGGTCGAACCAGGTCAATAGTAAAATTAATGAGTGGTCTGTGAATTGAATAGGTACTCTCTATATATTTTAATATTGGGCTACTGTTATGTGTGTAGCAAGTAACTGTATTAATGCTGGGTAGATTTTAACTTCAATTCATTCGAAAAAATTTGAGATGTGGTTGACCGAATATTAGTAACAAGTCATTAGTTTCAAATCAGGCTATACGATGGGGTTAGTCATCCTCCGGCGTTAATCATCAATCATCAATGATTGGTGGAGTGTAGACAAAATCCTTGAATTAGCGAAATTGAACAATAATTGAAGAGCACAAACGAATTAATGACTCAATAACTTGATATCAAAGAACTTTTTTTCTTCGATTAATTGTCACTTCCTACCATCATCTCACTTATTAAGCTACTTTATGGAAACGGTGCGGGTGCACGATTGATATGGCAAACGTGTCCACATCAACGATTTTCGGAGTTAATTTTACCTCAGACTTCCGAATTCCTATGTACGTCCTGTGCCATAGGAGATGTGGCTCTCAAGAGTAATAGATCCTTCAGACCTAATACCTAATTCTACAAAATAGCAGACCAAAATCGGACCCAAAACCACTTTCACAAAAATTCTTTGAAGCTTGTGTGGCTGTGTGAGGTGTTCAAAAACCGAAAACATGCACTTGTCTTACAAAAATTTCTCCAGTTACACGAGCCGTACAGGGTCGTGTGGGTGTCATTAGAAAGGTAATTGCATGTACTTTCTGTAACTGCACATATCTCAGCGTGAATAAATTTTAAACCCAATGAGACCCCACACTACCCTGTACGGCTCGTGTAACTGAAAAAATTTAGGTAAGAAAAGTGCAAGTTTTCGGTTTTTGATCACCTCACACTAGCCACACAAGCTTCGAAGAATTTTTGTGAAAGTGGTTTTGGCTTCTGGAGTCGAATACCTTTCTGGACAAAAATTCAATGGAAAATTCTTCCGATTTTGGTGAATAACTCACTCGTGAATAACTGATTACCATCAAATTGAAGACATTGCTCGATTTACAAGTGTTCTAGTGTTTTGACTTCCCATGGACTATAATTTCTCGGTCATTTAGCCAATTTAAAAAGAAAACTCTCTAACCTTTTAAGGACACGGTACGGAACAATGCTGTAAGAATTTCCTTAAATATTTTCAATCAGCTCTTGCAACGAAACTTCAAACATTCGACCAATTGGAGTGGAATGCGAGTTGGAAAATCTGCGAGCCACATAGACAATAAATTTTCAAACATTTACCAACTACGATTTATACTTCTCAGCATCTGTGTGTTTTTGTAAAGAATTTGTTGTATTTCGTTGAATTCTTTACAAAAGTTCGGCCCAAGTTGTGGAACACAAAAGACACAAACTTGTAGCACTGATTTTTTGTTTTGTTTTGTTTAAATATTAACTCTTAAAGAACTGTATAACGTGCTCAGACGTTTTTTTTTGTTTTGTTTTATTTAACAGCATCTCAGAAAGTATGTCTGAGCTAATAGAGACAAATTTATTTATTTTTTAATAATTTCGTTTTCATTGTTTTTTTGATTACATTTTGAATTTAAATTTCCAATCACCAAGTTTTCCTAATTTCAAGTAAATTTTCCCCGTTCTCTTTTCTAAATTTAAATTTTGAAGGTTTTTTTTTCTCATGAAATTCTAAAAAAATATTTTTAATTCGGCAAATTTTGCCATTTTACTTCACTTTAAATAAAACAAATAAATATTTTCTGTTTTTTCGCTTAGTTTCTATGCATGGGCCTAATTTTATTTACATAATCGGGATGGTATCTTTGCAGATAGATTTTCTTCCATATTCTTCTGTTAATTTCCAATTCAAAATAAAAATGTTCTGCAATTTAACTCTCTCTTCAAAATTTTATCAGTCTGACAAAAAAAGAAACATCATGGAGGTGTCTTGAAATTGTTACAAGCGACTGGTTTGCATATTACATTAAATGAATTTCTTTGTAAGTAACATTCCTTTGCTTCCTTTTTTTTCTTGTCGATAATTTGTATTTTTACTAGTTAAATGAAGAATATTTTAGAATATTTCTTTGTTTTTCTTTTAAATATTTTTAATGATGCGTTCCTAAAGTAATTTTGAAATTGTTGTTGATTTTGTTGTTGCTGTTTGTTGGTTGTGGTTTACATTTTTCCTCTCCATTTCCAAAGTTTTTCTCTTCTCTATCACTTTCTCTCTCTCTCTCTATGGATAAACGATACTTTATCCTATTCTCTTTATCGGGAGAGTTAGCGGAAGGGGGTTCATTCTTTTTTATACGTTTTTTTTTTTATTAAATGTGTTGTTTTATATATACGAAAGTTTATCATCACTATTGCTCGGCAGCCGGCTTGAGTTCTTTAATCTGTTTGATTAAATAGGCTTTTTCATCGTTAAACTGTTCATCCTCAGATCGATCGGTGTGGAATTTGGTTAGGAAATCGATTAGTTTCTCTTGATTGCGTAACAGGATGTCCAATATTGGTTTTGGTTTGTTTGGATTGGCCACAAATACCTGTACAGCGAAATTAGCAAACAAACAAGAAAATGTAAGAAAAATAATTCTTCTGACAGGACAAAAATTCACATTATTCTTGATCAATATTTCTTATGTGCATTACAGTGTGTTGATACGCATTGTTATTTGACCGAATGCTCGAACGAGTACAAAAATTTATAAACTATTGCTGTATCAGACCAACTGTACTGGTGGAAAGACCTGTCGCACAACATAGCACACAAGAAATATTTATGCACACTGTACATAGACTCACAGTCAACGGTTTCCATGAAATCATAATCAACAAATTAACCTATCAAAGACGGCAAGCACATCAGTAGTTTTACGATTGGATCTATTACTTCATTTGTGATATAAGATTTCGACGATATTGATTTCAAATCTATTACTTCATTTTTTGACCAATGTTGTCGTTCATTCATTCAGGTGCTTTTTGATAACAGATGAAGCCGTCCGTAACGGGTTAAACAGTCGAATTAGGGTTATAAGATTTATAAGATTTATAAGATCATTGCGGGAAATTTTGCAGCATTCATATTGGTACTGTAGACGTTCCCGCCTTTTTTTACATTGATACATTGGGCAGGTCTGCCTTTATTCGAAATCTGAACCGATTCGAACCAGAAACTCGCGTCAGTTTTATAAGACAAAAAATAGTTATTTATGTAACTGTTATGCCTGTGGCCTTGAGTCAAATCGAGTTACGTAAAATATGTGGTCCCAACATGAAATATTTATTGGTATGTGTGTTTGCCCTCTTAATTAAGAGGACAAACTGAACTATTAAAAGTGAAAAAGCTTCAACTCATACATGTATTGGTGTAAAATTATACGAAATGTGTATCTTATACAAACTGATGTTGGGACCATATTTTGTCGTACAAATTTCCTCTTTAGGTATAATTACTCTAAGGACCACACAGCCAGTAAGATATGTCGCGTTGACAGAACTCTCTTCAGATTTTACATTTATTTCTTCGACAATAGAGTGTTTAAGTGAGATAGATGGCGAAACGACAACCTATTGTTCCATCTCGGGGTCTGCTGTCAGATTCTATTATTCGATGACAGAAGACCCCGAGTTGATTTTCCATCTCGCTCTACTTAAACACAGTATTCAAATGACAACTAGATCGCTTGATCCAAATCCAATGAAATACTAAAGCCCATTAAATTGCCGTTGGCCTCGTTAGGATTTTCATTTTATGGATCGACTGTGAGTTTACATCAAGTCACTACCGACAACAATTTAAAAACAAAATCTTACTTTAAACACGTGAAACGCTTCAAATTGAATATTTCTCGATTTCTCCTTCAGCATATTCATCATGAGTTTTAAATTATCCGGATTTGATATGTACTTTGTCATAACCTGTAAAATAGATCAATTTAGTATGCAAACTGGTATAGGATCAAATTCCGAAGTAAATTTAGGCATTGAAATTCTTGATATTCTTGACCAAAGTCTACAGTTTTGCACACATGAAAAATCCTACTTTCGTATTTTAGCTGTTGTTCTTGGTTTCTCTGATTTTTCTCATTTTTCAGTTGAAATAGCTTATGAAATGAGAGAAATGGAGAGAAACAGCTTATATACGAAATGGGATTTTTGAAGTGTGCAATCCGATAGGAAAATTTTGAAGTTTAAAGAATTTTTTGATGACAGTGGCATCTCATTTAACTTACAGTGAAATTATGCCGATCCAATAACAATTCACCCAATAATTTTAAGCTCTGTCTACGTGTCACATAATTTTCCGAATTTAACAGTCGTTGATAGTGTGTAAAAACCTTATCGTAATTCGCTTCCAAAAATTCGGCACATAAGATTTTGTGACGAGTCAGCAGCTCCTAAAAAATCGCAACACAAAACCGAAATTGTTTTTAAAATTCCAATCCATCAAAGTGGCCAATTCATTTTTGTTTTACCTTAAAAGTGGAAAATGCATCCGATGCAATATCAAATGTAGAGACTTCAACGTATCGAAAAAAATTGAAAAACTCTTCCGAGTGTAACATAATTTTGGCTAGCGCTTCATACCGGGCACATTCACGTAACATTGTACCACAATTTAAAGCAATTTCTTGATGCTCATATCTGCAAAATCGTTGAATAAAATGCAAGGAAAATAATTAGTTCTGACTGCTGATGAATTGGATAGGGTCACTGCCAATATAATGTAGCAATGTAGCATGCATATGATCATAATAATAATAATAAAAAAAGAAAATGGAAACTGTCGCACGTTACCCAGCTATTAATGTGAATAATATTTCTGGTTTGGTGCATATGTATTCAACTGTTGGCGATCTGGTGCCAATCTGTCGTCTAAGTACATTATTGAACACTTGTGCTACATCTTTTTTACCCTCGAAATCGATTCTGTTTAAATTCTGAAAATATATTGCAATCGGGAAAATGATAATTAGGCTCACTGTACCGTAACAACGGCCGACGGTCAAGACATCCTTACCTGTATGAGTAGTAATAATAAATTGCTATTGTACAATTCTTGCGATAATTGTGCCACTACATAGTCCGTCTGTGGTTCAGCATCTGATGTACCGTACAGCATATTTTTGATTAACACCTGAAACACAAGTCCAGTTAAATGGGCCAGAATTTAAAACAAGCAATGACATTCAATCTATATTAATCATGAGCGAAGCAAAAGCATACAAGTTCAGTGCTTCTTCTTGCAACTTCAAGAAATTATTTATTTACATCACCGAGATGGAAAGTTCAGTAAACAATGTGTACAATTAAACAATACACGATTCTATTCACATTAATGATGAAGTCAATCTGCAGTGACGTCGTTACTATCAAGTCAATGCGTGACCGAGCGTCACGAACTTATGTATTGATTGTAAATAATCAAGATAGTGAGGTGCAACTTTGTAGAAGTATATCTGAATTTTCGACACATTACGGTACATTGAATTGAGTTAGTCATGTGAAGCATGGTTAAAAATTATTTCTGTCACAGATTAGATACACCATTAGTGTAGTCCTTTTGTTCGAAATACGCTCAAAATGTACACAAAAAGCGGTTTTCGAAAAATATGAAAAAATTATATTTCCTGACAAATACAGCGTACGTCAGTGAAATTTCTTCATGCATTTGCTTCAGCTGGTCCACTCAGACAAACAAAGTGTATACATACTTGTTTGTACGGGTGAAATAGTGGTAAACCTGAATAAAGACGTGACCAGCTGAATTTCACTGACGTCCACTGTAGCATTTCATGTCATCTTTGACGTTCTGATAAATAAACATGTTTGATGTTTGAATGTCGATTTTAGAAAGCTCGGAAAGCTTAAACGAGATTTCAATTTTTCCTCTTGAAACAATCGTAACTCAAGGCTTAGCAGTACAAGAACGTATAACATTGACCAAACAGAAAAAAAAAACTTTAAAATTATAGAAGTAAGAATAAACGGATAGGTGATCCATTGAAATGGTGCGTGACAAATTATAAAAATCATATTTGCAGAAATAATACCGTGACATAAATAATGCAATGCATTGCATATATAAATGTCCCACTCCCACATGATCTGACTTAATCTGACAGAGCATTTCAGGTATCAAGGTACAGCGGCACAAACAATTATTTTGGGAGCTTTGTCGGATACAAAAAGCATTCAAATTCTAAATTTGTATCGCTCGTATTCGAAAAAATGCAGACTCAAATTACGCATAATTTTTATATTAAATATTACATAAAACATGTCTAAAACACGACCTCGGTTTCAAAGTTTGACTTGACTATTTTATTTTTTACTATTTTGCATAGGTTTGATAACGAGAAAAGTTCTGAAAATATCGAGACATGTGTTGCAGTTTGCACTGTTTATAATTCGATTTTATGATTTTCATATCCGTTCATAATTTCGGTATAATGTTGTTGAGGATTTCCCGTTTTGTGGTTTTTCTCGTTCTGGTTGACTGGTTGCGGTTTTTTGGTTGTGATTTTCTGAGTGAAAACTAAAAGCTTTGCTTAAAATTATTGTGAAGGAACATTATTCCAGGGCTTATTTTGTGGAATTTTAATTTCGAAAAAAAATCTAATTATTTTCCGGAGCTTTTCCGTAATTTTCGGAGTTTTCTGTATTTTTCGGAATTTTTAAAATTTTTCGTCCCAATTTTTTGGAGTTTTTTGAATTTTGCAAGTTTTCCGAATTTTTCGGAGCTTTCACAATTTTTCAGAAGAATTTTTTCCAAAAATAGGCACTGCATCATCCTTGTCGAAACAAAAATTCCTTTTCTTTTTCTAACTACAGTCCTCGACATTTCAAATGTCTCACTGTCATTTTTTCAAAGAATGTCATTGTAAATTCGCAATGACACAATGAAATTCTCAAAAAAATTTGACAGTGAGACATTTGAAATGTCGAGGACTGTAATATAGGAGAATGGAGTTTAGAAACTAAGGGTAAAATCTATTACAATTTAGTACTTTTCTTCATCAAAAGTCTGCTGTCACTGAATTATTTTTTCATGAACAAACTTCACTGCTGTGTCATTTCATGGGAATGAATCAATGTGAAGTTGTTACACAAAAAATAGTACAGTGAGAATGAAGTACTATAAAAAAAATGTGGCGCCTCTACAGGCCAACCGACTCTGCACAAAACTTACAACGAACCGCTACGACGCACATCAATTTAATAAACAAATGAATTGCATTTCAAAATGTCAAATTTAGTAAACAAACTGTCGCATGAGTGACCAAGAATATTTTTGAACTTTCTTTGTGTTCCGTTCCGATGTGTTTACAAACAAAAATTGTTCTCACTAGTTTAAGTTTTATTGCAATGTGAAATGATCATCGGAAACAGATATTATAGCTTAATTGTTTCAACTATTAGGTCAGCTTTCTCTAAACAAAAAAAAATCATCCAAATTGTTAACGACTCCAGTCAGATGATTTTTTCATTCTTCTCATTTTGTTAAACAAGTCATTACCATTTGAATATCAAACTGCAATCACATGAAAGCTATTCGACAGGCAGAACTTTGAGAAAATAACTTGTTTCTGTCACATCTACCGCAAATCAGATATAAGTGATTAGATAATCCGATTCCATAACCAAAAGCAGGTAGATTTACGCTCATATTTCACACACACGAAAAAAGAAGTTGTTCCTACTGAATGTTCAATGGAACAAACTCAGTCTCGTTTACATTGTAATATTAATTTGTTGTTTAAATCATTTTAAATTGTATGATTGGCGTCTAACAGTGATCTATATTTGTCTATTCGATAAATATGGTAACGTTAAAGTAAAACGTAAACAATTAAGTGTAATTGGAACTGAATTAACACAAACACAGTTCTCCAGTTGTCCCAAGTGTATTGCCAATTATATACGGTAGACGTACAGTGATTTAGTGATGCAGTCAAAAATAAAAATGCATTTTACGACGGATGTTGCTGTTGACAACTTTCTCACTCTGAATCGTAGTTTAAACGAATATAAAAAAAATCGCCGTAAATCAATTGTTTTGCTTAACGAAACCTTGACTGACTAATTTAATGTGAATCATGTTTAGTAGTAAAAAACAAACCTCACGAGATTCTCATTGATAATTCAATTTAATTCAATTAATTTTCAAGTTAATTGGCGGTATTATCACCGCTACCGATTTTAGTAAATGATTCTTATCTTAATGTGATAGCTGAAGGAAAAAGGGGATGGTGTGCGACCAGAATTGATTGCATTTTTTTTCTACTTCAGTGAATTGATTTACAGATGACCTTCATTTCCAAAAATTCGAAAAATGTCTCGCTGTACTTTAACGAAGTATGTGAGACCATTTCGGGCATATTGTTGTTTTTAGGATTATAGAGCAAGTGGCATTTATCATAAACGAACAATCAAATCAAATGCCACATAAACAAAGTGTTAGCTGTAATTCAGCTGGTGATTCTCATGCCGAAAAACGAGGTTGACATTTCATTTGAGTATAATTGTACGTTTGGGGATAATGTTGATTCAAACTCCTAACAATGGGCACAGTGTGATTGTGATAATGGACAGACGATTTGAGTTTTTTTAAATGAAAATATTTTTATTTGAGATTAGGGAACATACAGAACAATCTCCAATTGCAATGTAAACAGAAATGACATTTTCTCTCCATCGTATGCATTCTCAGCAGTGAACTTATCATATGATTTAACTGTGTAACATATTGGCTCTGTTTATTTTTTTGGGGATTTCAAATCTTAAAACTCCGAAAAGTTCTGCAAACATTCCGAATATTTCCGTCTGAAGAGAATTGGTGATAGGCCCAAAATAACGTTTTCGTATGAATTCAGGCGTAAACTTTCATTTCTGACGATGTTATCAACATTATTTCAAATTTATCTACACAAGTTATTGATTGAAACACAACCCACTAATTTCATTTCGAACATTTACGGAAAATTCCATCAACAATTTTAACCAAAAATATCAATTTGTGTTCTGTGTACACTTTATTGAATTGAAATCGTCCTTGTGTTCGACTGCTATCCACAATCCATTTTCATTTACTCAAAATCTCAACTCAACGTACCCAAATCGCGGACCCAACATTCCAGTTCCGTAATTTTGCTCTCAGTTGACAAAGGGCTTACAAAACTGATACAATGGCAAAGTTCAGTTTTCAATTATAATTGGTCTATCAGTGCTACTGATGCGGTGACTTTCGGCCACTCTTTAAAATGTATAAAAATGAATGCCGAATACTATAACATTCAATAAAAAATCGTCAACAAAAATTGGTTGGAAGTGTCACGGATTTCAAATTGTCTATCTTTCTATGAGAAAACGGGAAAACCATTTTTTGCGGATTTCAAATTGTCTATCTTTCTATAAGAAAACGGCAAAACCATTTTTTGCGGATTTCAATTTGGAAGTGCTTTCGGCAAACAAATTGTAAATTGTTCATTAAAGTTCTTTGATTTGGCATACAAAATGAAAGCTTTTTTACGCTAACGTGTCAGTACACCTATGTCTTAATGTTTTGCCCAATTGTCTTCGTGCAAAACATTAAAAGAAATCGATATATTTAATCGATACCATCAAAAGATGATACCAGAAAGTAATTTGTCTTGCGATGACTATGTGCATATCAGCACGACACAAACTGAAGTGAGCAACTTTGCATGTTGCTTATTTATTATTATTTTTCGTTGTTGTTGTTGCAAATTGTTTTAAGAAAACCCGTCATCAACAAGAAAACAACAACCAGTTCATTTTATGTGTACAACACATCTATTCGTCTATTTATTAGTCAACTATACAATTATGTTGTATATGTTGTCGTCGCTAGCAGCAGTAAATAACCATGCTACGAATTTAACCATTTCAATTACTCATTCGTTCTTTATCGTATAAATATTTACCGTTGATACATAAATACGTTTCTACAAGGTATGAACATTCTAAACTTAACTGCATAACTGACGATAATCATGATTAAATATACCATATGACAGTATCAAACGAAAAAAAAAAAAATAAAAAGAATTATTGAGTAACCCTCATGCTGTACGGAACTTCAAACTAAATGTTGCATTCGATAAAAATATCACCATCCGTAAATATTGACGATAGAATTGTACTGAATTTACGATGGTGTGTTCAAAATCTTGATTCGTAATCACAACAAAAACAACAACAAATCAAATATTTTTTTTTTGAAAGAACAATATACTAACCAAATTCTTGCTGACATCTTCCTGAGCCTTTTCAGCCTTTTTGTCACCTCGTTCCAACGAATTGACAGCCTCCTTCAATGCCTTCACTAATTCAGCCGGACTTTTCGTTGATTTTCCAAATAGAGGCATTGTACTGATTGGAAGAGATCCGTCGATTTGATGAAATTTAAAATAGGGACGACAATTTGATCGTGAATGGCGAATTTGTTGATTATTTGAATTTATCGACTGTTTGTTGTGGAATATTTCTAAATTCTTTTTGTAAATTAAAAATTTGAAAACATTTGTATAATTGTTGAAGTGAATTTGGAAATTATATTAGAAAACTGATTCGCTGTGAAATGTTTGTTGAGTTCTTTCATTAACTTTTCGATATTGTAATGAAATATCACTTCGACAATGGCAAAGCAAATGTCCTAAACTTTAATTTGCAAGGAAAAAATTAGAAATTACCAAATTAGAAAATTAGAAAGTATAACGTGTAGAGATGATGATCTATTGTCCTTTTAAAGATTTTGACACTATGTGTGACTGACAGCTTAAAACAATGTTCGAGTTATCGCACAACACACCACTCAATTATATTATTCTTCGACTTTGTAAACAGAGTTAAAAAAAAAAAAAACAAAAGTAGAGAAACGACGTGCGATTCGGTCTTAGATCGAAAGAAAATATATCTTTTCGACTTGTGGTGTTCTCGTTTCTTGTAATTTTCAATCCAAAAATAATTCCGTATTTCTACGACGATAAACACTCACAAAATCACTTTTGACACTGAAAATAATCTAATTGCTTTGGGCTATTGTTGAACAAACACTTTACACTCAATTTTATGATTTATTCGATGTTAAACCATTAGTAAAAAGTGTTTTTATAAAAAGTGTTTCTTCTCTTTAATTTTTTACGTTTTCTATTTTGCAGACGATGGTGCGATGAGTGCGATTAATGTACGATTTTGATAGAACTGAGACACTCATACACAGAGATAACACTTTATGAGTAGTGGCTATCTGATTCAACTGAATCCATATGGCCAGTGCTCTTTAACAATTTTCAACGCAATAATGCAAAGAAGTATGATATTGTAAAGGTGCAAAGTTTTCGGCTTTTGCTTAGCAAATACATGGAATAATCGTAATGAACCTTGTCTGGTACGCTTGGGAAGATTGCGAAACAGCCAAGCTTAACAAAAACAATTTTTTATTGGGTTTAATTTTAACATAGACAGCCTCCAGCTACACAGCTGGAAAAGGGTAACCCCTTCAAGGATTCCAAAGAACAAACAATTTTTCTCAAATACAAAGTCAAATTACCTCTTGGGTTGCAAATTTTTTTCTTTAATTTCCCAAAAGATGCGTTTTTACTATCCCAAATTAGACTTTGTACAGTCTGAGAAATATAAGCAGTCAACTGTTCAATATTTAAAATCCAACTTGTTCCACATTCAATATCCACCTTATCATGCACACAAGTTGGATCATAAACGTTAAATAGATGACTTCTTATTTTTCTAGGATTATAAATGCCGTTCCAAATGGCGAATAAGTGAATCCGAGTGAACTTTTATTCACAATTATTTAAAAAGAAAAGTAAGAGTCTCAGTTTAAAATTTTCGTACAAAATTGAAACTCATGGATGCGTTCACAGTTTCACGTCATACGCTTGTATCCAACAACGCACGAGCTCCGTCATCAGCGTCATCATCAGTCATAATAATATCACTGCGCAAAACCCGCAAAACACAAAATGTGACAATAGTGCACGAAAAACCACTTAAAAGTCAAAGTGTGACGCAACTCCATGTCACTTTGGATTCTGGTAGTTTCCTCATTGAGACTTTCTCGCACATTAAAAAAAGTTCGACATTGTCTATTAAAGTCTCTAAAGATCAGTAACGAAGCTGAGGAAAATGACCCATTCTGGCTTGACTATCAAAGATCAACTCGAAGACTGACAAATGGCCAGAAATTGTTCCATAAAAAGTACTTCTCCTGGAGGTGTTTGATCACTTGAAAGCGACCTCGCGGGCAGCACTAAGGTAAACTAATGAAAAGACATATTAGTGTTGCCAGCGAGGTCCCTGGCAAATGATTACTTGTTATTATATTTTCTAAAAATTGGACAGATCCTTCAAGGCGAGTTAAAATAACTCGTCCGAATTATTATTTCCATCATAACAGTCTATAGAATGTTAAAAAATAAAACACGGAGAGCGATTTCTGACCAGTTAATTTTAACTAAATTGTGAGTCTTATTTAAACTGGGCTTACTCTCAATGTTTAATTCATTCGTGAATTTTTGACAGCTGACCCACAGATCAGTTCAATATCTCTCTACGTGAAATAAATAATCGGGTGAATTCAAATGAATGATTTCATATAAATAAACTCACCTCTCAATGAAAATCATTAAAAGGTGAGTTTTTTTTACCTTTGTACTTTGTACCTGGTTTGTACTTTCATTGGGAATACTTTCCCTTGGCTAACACTTTTTCAATGTCGGAGTGGACTTGCATCACCCGTCAACCCATACAAACAATAACTACATCTGTCAAAACAAACTTTTCATATTTTTGTTGCGCACTCGAGAAATTGTTGAAGAAATTTGGCTTTTGCCGAAAGGAAATTAATTAGTGGAAAATTTGAACAACGATGCAAGTTACGCGAAACGTATGTCAATCAAAAACTATTAAAAATAATTTGAATTAAACATAAAAGCAGTGATAAAAATTGATGCAAAGAAATTTGTGTCTTGTGTACAGATAATTTGTCAGTTGTGACGTCAGATAGTATGATCTGTTTTGGCGAATTTGATTGGCTTAGGAAATAAGGTGATTTATTGAAAACAAGTTTTTGAGTGCATTCATCGAATTTTAACCGAAATAAACAAATTACGGAATGGATTCGAAGCGGCAGAATTGGGATAAATTTCTGCCCGATGGAATGGAACAGCCACTGTTCGATATTGTTAAAAATGAAGACATTGCCAGTACGTTTAATAGTGACGTTTTGCCGGACGATGTTCTTGAAGATATTATGAGTGATTTGGGGCTGACTTCTGAAGTGTTTAGCAACAGCAGTGCCGTTTATTCGGATGTGTCATTTGATCCTACCGACTCGTTCGAAAACAATTCGGATGATGTAACCGACGATTTTATGATGCAACCCCTGTACTCCTTCGGCTTCGACAAATCACAAGCGAAAGATCCAATACTTTCGTCCATCGATTACAAGCAGCCGATGGGAGTACCCGAAATGTTAAAACACACGGCACCATTAGTTTCTCCGGCATTGACATCGCCAGCGTTAGCTTCACCCGCATTGGTATCGCCACCATTAACATCGCCAGTACTAGCATCGCCAACACAAGCATCGCCGACAATGATGTCACCAACATCATCTCCAACACCATTGTCACCGGTCACACAGTCTCCATCCTCATCGCCTCAGTATGGTCCCATTAAATTGCAGGTGCTACGCAATCAACAGAAAGTATTGCAGCCCCAGACACAACAACAACAGATTCATATCCTCAGTGACAGGAACTCACTAAAAACAGCTAATTTGGCAACCATCAATGGGCATCATGTCAAATCGAAATCGAACCAGTCGAAGAACAAAAAAGGCTTAATAATGCAACAGCTGATTCAGCAGCAACGCCAACAGCCACAAACAATAAGCCAACAACAGCCTCAACAGCAACAACAACAGCAACAGCAGCAACAACAACAAGTTCTAACCTTACAGAGCATTACGCCAACTGTTATGTACACAACAACTGTATCTGGCAGTGTTGCACCGATCGAACAACAAAATATTCTCGTCAACGGACATCTGTTAACAACCACACGGATTCCTGTCGTACTGGATACGGAAAACAAAGTGCCGATCACAAGAATCGTTCCGAAAGTGAAAGAAGTGAAACGATCCGCACACAATGCCATCGAAAGACGATACCGCACATCGATAAACGACAAAATAATCGAATTGAAAAATATGATTGTCGGTGAGTCGGCCAAATTGAACAAGTCGGCCATACTCAAGAAATCCGTCGAGAAGATAAAAGATCTGCAGAAGGAAAACCATGATTTGAAGTCGGAAAACAAACGGTTAAAGAAGGAGTTGATCAGCTTGCGCGGTGGACCGGCACCAATGGTAACGTTGGAACAACTGTTGAGTGATGGACGAGGCAAAAAGAAAACAAAGGAAATCTACCATTCTCATGCATCGCCGGCAATGTCTGAAGATGCACCAATGACACCACCCCGAAGCGACGAATCAAATCCATCTTCTTCGCCTCCATATTCGGACAGTTCAATGCCGCCATCACCGTTTAGTGGACGAGACGATACGATGTCTTCGGTGCGTGGAATGGCAGCACACTCTCGCTTGGCACTATGTGCTTTTATGTTTGCTGTGTTGGCTTTCAATCCGTTTTCCCATTTCGCAGATCCAGGCAGTGGATCGCTCGGAGGAAATTCTTTTGATTCATCACCCTCCAGACGAATGATACTGTCAGCTGGCAACGATTGTAAATAACCATTGATACGAAACTTTGATTTCGGTTTTTTAATTAATTTCTCTCTCCGTCCAGACGATTCACCTTTGCATTCGATTGGCGTGTTCATTCTCATCTGGACGATCAACTTCGCAATTTTCTTCTTTGGCTTAGTGAAACTACTGGTCAATGGCGATCCGATAATCAATTTCGATCCGTCCACCTCGGACACGTTGACAAAATTGAAAAAACGGGCTGAGCTCGAATTCAACGCTGGCAATCACAACGAGGCCTACCTGGAATACATGAAATGTTTGAAAATTTTCGGTCTAAACTTGCCATCATCGAAATTGGAATCATTTACCATGACGACGTGGCAATTTGTGCGGATGTGCTTGCATCGGATTTGGATTGGACGCTGGTTGTCGCGTAAAGCTGGTGGCCTATTTTGCACGGATTTACAGCGAAAGAAAGCTTTGACCTCGTCCATGGAATTGTCGCTGATTATGCACCGCTTGAACCAATTGCATTTGACCAGCGATGTTGGGGATTCAAATGGATTGATGTTGTCGCTATTCGCTGTGAACATGGCCGAGGCTTCCATGAGTATTATGAGTACCGAAGAAGCCGTGGAGATTTTCTTGACAGCAGCACTGAGAGTCAAGCGAACATATCCAAAGTATTTGCAGTTTTTCAATCGGTGAGTCATTTCTTTTGCAGTCCAGTTGACGATAGTTTTTGTACTGAGATCGGGAGGATAGGTCTGAACAACGATTTTTCCAATTCCATTTTCAGCTACTATTTGAGCAAAGCCAAGCAAATATCCGCATCATCGAACGTGAAAATATCCGACAAATTGGCTTGGGCACTCACCTCGTACGGCTACAAATTCCTAACAACGCATCCATTCTTAAATGGAACCAGCAAAACCAACAACAACAACGAACTGTTCAGCATAATGACAAATTCGTCGCAACCACTGGCAATGGTCAAACGAGATTACCGTCAACATTTATTGGAACGAGCACTGCAATGTCTGATTGGCGTTGGTACCGCCAAAAATGAAGTGAAAATCGATTCGGATAGCAATGACAATTTGTCAGCCTCCCAGATCAGCGATGTGTTGAGCTACACGAAACTATTGATTGGATGCAGTGACGACGATCCGTTGTCGGCCTGGTGGTCAAATTTACTGACTACGGCCGCTTATTGGCTGTTGGGCGATGATGACGAGGCTGAGAAGTATCATAAACTCATACAGAAGATGCCGAAAATTTTGTCCGGTGGCGATAAATCGTTGCCAATGGCTTTGATTAGTGTTTTCAATGCAAAGAAATCGTTGCTGTAAGTCCTGCCTTTGAAGGTCTTTTCTGTCACTTGCTGATGTTTAATGTGCGTTGGTTTATGTTGTAGGAAGAAAATGTCGTACAACTACGTTTACTACAAGGACGAAGAAATGGCTTGTAATTCGGCTAGTGACGTTCTCGAACACGGTCTGACCTGCAACAAAATGAAGTCCACACAAGGAGAGATCAATATGGTGAGTACATTTCCGTTTTGTCCATTTAACCGATGGCAACCTAGCATTCCGTTGACTATTAGGTTGCATTGTAGTTGCATTGCATTGATTAAGGAAGTTGCAGTACCTCTACAATGTTAACCCAATGGTTAAATTAATTCATCCCACTTTGGTTAGTCCACATTTACCGCATTCAATGTTTTTGATCGAATTCGGTGTTTCGTAGTTAATTTTGCTCTCTTTCTTTGTCGCTCGGCGGAAATCTAGTTGGTTCAACTTCTTCTGTGTGACTGGTTACTCGAAACACGAACGGCTTGCTGGGAAGCCCATAATAAGAATCTACAGGCGAATCTCGATGACGATGGCTATCGTCTAGTGAACAGTTTATTCTTACATAATTTCCAGCGTGACTTGAACTCACTTCGTTCAATAATGGAAGACATTCCGGTAAGTGAAGTTTTGGGATTCCGGATTTTTTCCCTCCTCTGCTTCATCGTCCATCGAAACCGATAGTTCACTTACTCTACTCCGGTTTACAGGCGGCCCAAACTCGACTTTATTTGTACGAAGCTGTGTGCCGTTTTATGGCTGGGGCATCGCCTGGTCCCACACAACAACTGCTGGACAGAAGTCTGCGATACCGCAACACAAAATCGTCAATTATTTGCGGTAAAGGTATGGACTGCGAGGAAGTAGAGTCTAATGTGGACAGATGTTTTAAAGTCAAAAAAAAAAATTATTTTAAAGATCGCAATCAACAATGGGAAGGCGGTGAACGAGATCGTGCCTCGGCCATGTATGTTGCATGCAAATATCTTCCGACGCCGCTACTTTCGTCGCCGGGTGAACGAGCTGGCATGTTGGCTGAAGCGGCAAAGACACTCGAAAAAATTGGCGATCGCAAAAAATTGAACGATTGCTATCAGCTGATGAAATCGCTGGGCAGCAATTCGGTTACAAATTAAGACAAATTTAATTTTTAGAAGCACTGGGTGGGTTGGTCCTTTGACGTAAGATCATACGTTCACGTATGATTTTACGAGAATATCTCCATGCATTTTGCACGGATTTTTTTTTATATTTTTACGTTAAAAGCGCAACGTACCTGCTGCAGGATGTGTGCATCTTTAATTTATCATCATCACAACATCAACAACAACAATAAAAATCATACTGAGGCATAACTTTATATTAATTTTGTTTTGTAAAAGACTTTTAGATTGTCGTAAATACAAGTAGCGTTATTTTTTTTGGACAACAATGACTTGTTTTGCATCAACACTAAGCTTCGATGCTGTGTCATAATCGATCCTACATCTTGAATCAAATGGACAATTCTGATAAAACCATTTATATCGAATAACTAGCCAACAATCTTTTAGTATGTTCCCCAAAGGTGCCCATTAGATTCTTGGTGTATGAAGTACTCCTGAGTTGGTCCCTAGGTTCCCACAATAAAATTATTGATCGAACGGTTGTCAGCAGTTGTGTTTCCGTTTTCTATCAGTTCCACATCAAATGGAGACGAAAATGGCTCATGGCAACGTACCACCATATGCGTCTCGGAATTTCACATACCACAATCGCATAGTGTATCATACGTTCGAACGACACTTGTAATGACAAGTTCATACAACTAAGATACTGTGTCATTGTCAAGTGCAAATGTTGGTGCGTTGCTCATTCAAATGTTTCTATTTCGTCTTCCTACTACACTGAACTATAACGATAGGTGAGAGGGAGGTGTAAGTCTTACGTTTCCCAGATACGACTACTCGTCGTTATGGGTTTCTTTAAATATGTTAATGATGCCTTCGTTAAAGTATTAAATCATCTGGATTTGGACACTAATGACGAACTTTGGGTTTCTGGTGACTTCAATCTTCCGAGTGTTGACTGGATCGCTCAGTATGAGTGCTCTCACCCTAATGGTGATCTGAACAATTGTGTTGATGATGGGAATGTGATGATTCCCTATAATTTGGGCGATAGCGTCAAAGCTGATCTATTGCATACCTTGCTGAGCGTCGATCTTCATCAAATGAATAACATTAGGAACGGTGACGGAAGAATTTTGGACCTCGCTTTTTCGTCAAATCCTTTCAATGTGGAAGTAGCTAAGTCTCCGTATCCTATGAACACGGACCCGTACCACGTACATGTCGAAGTCTGGATTCCTGTATGCAGCTCACCCAGTGTTCCCATATGCAACAGAAGCAAAGAGTTTAACTATGTCAAAGCAGACTTTACTGGTCTTAATCGATACTTGTGTTCAGTTGATTGGAATAGTACGTTGTGCTACTTGGATAATGTTAATGACAAAGTTAGGCCTTCTTTGACGTCATCCTATCTGGATTGAGAACTTTCGTTCCTTACAAGCGCAAGAATCAACGTAACAAAGCTCATGTTCAATACAAGCAGAGTGATCTTCAATCTGATAAATTGAAGTTTTTTGCGGTGTGCAAAGAATTCGAAGCAGCACACGAGAATTCGTTTTTTTGGATATCTTGAGAAGACACAGAATGATCTTGTATCAAATCCGTCGAAGTCCGTCCTCTGACTATTCAGCAATCATATCTTCTAGAACACTGAGCTCATCTGATCCTGATGTGATCTGCAGTTACTTCGCCAATTTCTTCGAAACGTAGAAGAATAGTACATCACGTCCTTGTTTGAAGATTTTTATTTTACCGCGAAGGGAGGTTTGAAGCCCGAACCGAAGGTAAAATCGTGGCAAAATAGCAATCTCCAAAATTTTTACGTAATTTCACTTGCCAAGCCCTGCGAAAATGAAAATTATCGCAAGTGTCAACGGTGTGTTCCTTGCGAAAATTTCATATTCGCAGGGTGCTGCAAGTAAAAAGCTTGATCGGTTTTTGTGATTCGAGATCTATGATAGCGGTCATTTTCTTCTGAATAGTAAGTTCCGTCAATTTCTAAAATGTGAAATTAGGTTGATGACCGATTTATCGACTCGGTTAAAATTCAATTGTATGTTCGATTGAAAAGTTTTGTATTCACACGAACCTTAATGTCTCATCTCTGACCACTACTATTATACCGTAAATTTTATGAAATAGCAGCAAAGTCATCGTTTCATTGCACACTAACGCTTGTTCTGTGTAGTTAGAGCTTTCGAAAATCAACCATTTTGTTCCAACGAGTTAAATTCGTATTTTCAAATTAGTTTTACAGAGCAAATTAACCGAAATCAAGTTTACAACGGAAATAACTTATTCTGAAGAAATACAGGTATGTCAAAAAAAATTGTATTAGATGCAGCGGAACTTCATTACAAGATCAATTTTAACTAATCTTCACTGAATCGTCATCGACAAAAAGGAAACTTGAAAAGCAACCCAATACGCGTCGAATAAGACATATATGTCAATATTTCATGTAGTGTTGCAACGCGGCTATTGCCCAGAAATTTTCAACTTGAAGGTGCACTTCGGCAATATAGCTCACAAGGCGTAAAGCTACTACTGAGCGTTAAATTGGTTTGTTAGGGTCCTAGTAGGACCGTCCTACTAAAGCTAATATCACAATGTTGTCCTAACAAGACTCGTCATCATCCGTCAGTAACATTTCATTTTCAAAATTATTGCTTTTTCATCGATTTTCGTGTTTTTCAACACAAATTTTCAGTGAGCGACCCCTAAATCGTCTCGTGTGACGTCCATACAAAACTTTTGTTAGGGATAAACAAGGGATCGTTTTTCGCGTTCTGCCCCAGACGTTTCGACACTTACCTTTTTTTGACAAGCGCACGGTTTGTATACCTCAGCATTTTTCTCATTCGCAGTGCTCCGATAAATCTTGTTATTAAAAAAAACGGTTTGACTGTTACTACTTAAAAGACATTGTATATATTTTGGTCATCTTATGACTCCATGACCCAATTCTGACTGATTTCTGACTATTACGCAATTCTGCCATTTTCCATACTTCAATTCATCGATTTTCCATATATTTTGGTCAACTGATGACTCCATGATTCAATATTGCCACTTTCCATATATTTTTGCCAACTGATGACTTCATGACTCACTTCTAGGCATGGGCGATAATGAAAATGATTATCGATAATTATCAATTATCGATAATCGATAATTATCGACTTTTTTTATCGAAAATTATCAAAAAAATATCGATAATCGATAATTATTGATATTTTGATAATTATCAAGATATCGATAATTCGATATATCGATATTTCGGTCCGAAAATCCGATATTTATCGATATATTCCGATATATCGGTATATTATCATGAATTTTCAGATAAATATCAAAATATCGATATTTTGATAATTATCGAATTTCGATATTTTGATAATTATCGATAATCATTAAATTATCGATAACGATATGATTAATCAATTATCGATAATTTCTTTCGATTGATAATTTTGAACGCCTCCCATCCCTACTCGCTTCTCCCATTTTCAATATATCTAGATCAACCGATGAATCCACGACTCATCAGCGATTGGACTAAGCCCTCAATGATTGGACTAAGCCAAATTCATCCGTTTTACTTCTATACACTGAGTAAAGAGTACAACCTGAAGTGAATCACAGAGAACCGGTGACTTTCATTTTTCATAAGCTGAAAGCCTATCAAAATGAAACTCAAAAAAGAAAATAAAAAGAAAAACAGGAACAGTTTAAACACTCTTCCCTTGCCCATGGCTCACGTATTTAAAACAAATTGAAGTATAAGATTTGAAATCAACCGATTAAAAATACTGTGATCGATGGAAGTAATAAACACGATAATAATACTGGTCATATGCTTGACGTCTGTAATTTTCCATGTTGTTCAACTTACGAGACTCAATGATTCAATTCTCCCATTTCCAATAATATTTTAGTTAACTGACTCAATTCTGAAATTTTGCAGATATTTTGACCAACTTTTATTCTACATGTAGTAGTCTCTCTAAAATGGAAAATTTCAACATTGTGCCTACTGAAATAGTAGTACTGATGTAGATATTGGATCATAAATAAGGTCGATTGTGCTGTGAGATAAAAATTATCTGAAAAAATAAAATAAAATCAGAGGCATAAGGCCGCTTTTGAGCGAAGCTGGAACGACGCAATAGAGTATTTTGACCCCGTTAGTATTTTTATATGCTACAGAGAATACATGATTGACCTGTGTGACTGAGAAAGGCTACTCACGATAAAAATCAATGCTCTCAAGTTACCTATAGACGATAGCCTTGTACAAATACCAAGTCCCCCACATTACAATGGAATAAAGAAATTCGTTTCTTCTATCAATTTTTGTCAAATAACCCCACTTGTGTATAATGTTCATTGAAACTGGATCATGTCTTTAATCCCAGATTTGATAATGTTATTTTTGTGCAGATGTAAAGAAGAAAAACGACAAAGAGTCATCACATCAAAGTTAAATACATTTGTGTATAGAAACGTTGAAAACCGTTTAAATGGTTTCGTACCACAATCGGTGCTCTTTTCAACGTTTTTCTTTGCTATAACAACAAAAGGGTATTAGAATTATTTGATTTACGTCTCTTTTTGTGTAAAATCTTTTTTTTTATCTCTTTTTCGTTGAAATGGTTGAACAAAGTACACCATCTCTTCTTAATAGTAAAATTGATTTTAAATTACATGTTCGACAGCACCATAGAAATTGATAACGAATACCCTTGAGTCATGCACATAACATTGCAACAAGAATAGACCGGCTGAAGCCTGGTGAGGTCTTTTTTCTTTTCTTTTTCCAATTTCAAAATGAGCGATCGGTTACCAGATAACAAATAATAATGATTTGCCTGGTGTTGATTTGATCATAGTAGCATTGCAATTTACCATAGTGGTAGTCAACTACAAAATACTCGATTTATAAATAGACCAGCAGGCCGAATAATTTCATCAGTCGGTGCGCATCTCTCGAACAGTTAACATCTTCGCTGATAATTATTTTGGTAGTCCAACTACCAAAAAATACCAAATTTTCAAATCGCAATGTCTGCTATGAGCGATCGGTTACCAGATAACAAATAATAATGATTTGCCTGGTGTTGATTTGATCATAGTAGCATTGCAATTCACCATAGTGGTAGTCAACTACCAAATACTCGATTTATAAATTATGAGCTTTCGGAGCTTTTCGCAAAATAAATTTGTACAATTCAGAGAGATTTTCAAATATATGGGAAAATGTACAGCTCTTTGTTACCAATTTTTTTGTAATTGTATGACGTTTCGTATACTCGACATATGAAAACATTTTTATATTGTAACGTAGCAGCAATACGAAAAGTGAAATTAATTAAATAAAAATAATTTATTTCGGTAAAATAATTCCAGAAACGTGTTCCTTTCAGGCTTTTGCACTTGTGAGCATGTAAATTACTTCTCGAAAGTTTTTGCGTTAGTCATGATTTGTCACTTTGCGCCAACCTCACACATGAAAGTGTCAATTTTGTAACGTAGCAGCACAACAATTTTGGTGTGATTTTCTTTAAAAATTGATTAATTTTTTTTTTCAAATAATAACAGGTCTACTAATACTCTACAGAATCTAGTAAAAAATTAGATACCATTCCCTCTCATTCCCTCAATAATTGAAGAAGTTTAACAGAAAATGTCATTTTTAGATCACATACATTTTCCCATATACTGTGTGTCGAAGTTGGTAAACAAATCATACAATATGCTATACACGAACGTTTAACAGCACGAAAAACATTATGCCATTCGCATTTTCGATGCCAGTACCGGTTTAACCTACCGGCCATAGCACACAGAGGGATTTTTTTGAAAGTGGACCATGCTATTTTTTGGCACTGATCGAAAGATAAATATTCGCCAGGTACGATATATCACCTTTTGAAGCTCATCAAAATTTCCGGCCTTTGACTGAAACATTATTTTTGTTATTTTCGAACAATGGCACAGGACATGGACGATATCTGTGCTTGCGCGCATCTACTGGACAATACCTATCTAATTAACCCCCACACATGTATGTCCATAGCCTGTGGCGGCAATAAATCATCACGTACAAAAAACACCAATTTTCGATTTTTGGAGGAGGTTTCCCAGCCAATAAAAGAATATTAAAATTAAACGACCGCGGTTTTAGACTATTGGGGCTAAGGATTATATGGGCATGTAAACAAAGTGTCGCCAAAAAATAGCTCCAACGGAGTCTGGTCCACTTTCAAAAAAATCCCTCACAGGTCGCTGACAGATGATATCCGGCAAAATTTCGTTGACCAAAGTCATTACTACGATACATTTTGGATTTTACACTTTAAATTTTGAATTTTCCGAGGAAGCAATCTCGCCAGCGAAAAGAATTTTGTAAAGGAAAATATTTCATGAAATTTTCACTTATAATAATTATGGGTTGACGTAAGACTCGAAGATAATAAGAACTTATAACTTTCAAGTTTTACATTAAAATGAATTTATAAGTGAACATCGAAATTTATGATTTTAATATTGATATTGAGTAGATGGACGGTACTCGCGAACAGCATTTCTCAGAGACTATTTTTGGGAAAACATATTTTCATATTTTCCGAATTTTCTAACATTCTAACATTCAAAATATTTTTTGGGAAAATTAGGGAAATCACGTGAAAACTTATGTATGAAAATTCATTAAAAGAAAATAAGAGAAAATCGTATAAAAGCGCCTCGCTGTGAACAATTCTACACTTTAAAGCTGTCAAGGTAGTTATGTTAACCGAATATATAAATATAATATAATATTAGACTATACAGTGAAAAGAAATTACATTGATCGTACGAAAAGTCGTAAAATATTAAAAACGGAAGAATTATTAAGGAAGTTTAAAAAAATCCCCAACCAATCTATCCCCAAATTTTCACATTTTTTTCATCAATTAAATGAATTACTGATGACTCAATTCCGTTATGAAACGAAGTGAAACCTATCAAACCCTCGCTAAACATAACATGAGATAAGCTTGACTAGAGGTGTTTCATACTCGGCCACATCTAAAATTACACGAAATTCGTACATTGGAAAACAAACAGTTAATGGATATTACTCATTAGCGTATCAAAAATCTACCCACCATTTATGCCAAAACCATATCAAATATATCCCAATTTGCATATTATACCGCTGTCATCAAGAGAAAATTACCAAAGCAATGAGATCTCATCAAGAGCTTCATCAAATTCTAGACATCTGCATATTTCATTTTCGTTCAAACCAAACTATATTTGCATATAAGGAAGCCGCAGTTGTACACCCAGCTACTGCTATGAACCAGCAGTAGGTTAGACAGTCGATATTATTGTGTTTTCTGTGCATACACATTTTAACACGGAACAGCTAGATAATATACATAATAGAAAACGGGAATCACTCTGGTGTGATGATGAGACAGAGCATGGTTGTATAAACGATGGAATGATGGGTTTCATCTATAATACCATGAAATCATGTTTTGTTTGTGCGACAGACATGAGCAATTTTTGCAAAACTACCATTCGCACTGTATTTATACGAAAACTGTGCAACCGAACATTTTCAGATATATCTCGAATCCCTGAGGAACATACACTAAATGCCATACATCCAACCACACAATCCACGATTGTGTATTATTATTATTTGTGTGTTTAATAGGAACTCATAGTTGAAGACAATAAAAGATATGGACGTGGAAGGGTGTGCATGTGTATATAAATGTGTGTATAGTCTGGCATGTAAAGGAATTCCAAAACAATTGTTGTTTGGTGTGTTTGGAGTTATTTGATGCCGGGTGGGCTTATTGTGTTTTGATTATATATGGATCACACAAACCCGTAAACCGCATCTACAATTATAAGTTCTTCAATACAAATGGTATAATAAGCTGTGTCATGTGTATATTACGTTCAGGTTCCACAATCTCAACCATTAGAATAATATTGTGTAGCATTTGCATGAAATTAATTATTTATTTTCTGCTTTATGTGCGGAATATTTATGTGTAGAATATGGAATCGGAGCATTTGAATTAAGCTTAACAACAACAATCATCGCAACAGATACAGATTATAGTATATGTAAAATTGATTAAGCATATGCTCCTTTCTCGGCAGTTTACATTTTGTAATGATGAATGTCTGCGCCAAAAACCACTCAAAAGAACGTCGTTTTCCGACGCAAATCATTCTTGTCTGCATGCAAATTAGAGTAATGGCAATTTGAAATCTTTGGTTAATTGACTTTAGGTCGAGCTACAAATTTCTCAACGGTTCAGTTTTGATAATGTGCAACAGCTTTACTCAAGTTGAAGCTAGTTCAAAACAAACATTTGGAAGCAGGTACAAAGTACAGCAGTGTTTAGATATCAATCTTAGGTAAATGTTAGATGATCGACGTTGACAACAAATATTCTCCAATAACTTAGGAGTTTCACTGAATTAAATGACCTGTATTTGTTTGTTTTTATTTCAGTGACTGTCACAGGTACACTGACTGTTACAGGTACACTGACTGTTACAGGTGCACTGACTGTTACTGGAACACTGACTGTTACTGGAACACTGACTGTTACTGGAACACTGACTGTTACTCGAACACTGACTGTTACTCGAACACTGACTGTTACTCGAACACTGACTGTTACTCGAACACTGACTGTTGCTCGAACACTGACTGTTGCTCGAACACTGAATGTTGCTCGAACACTGACTGTTACTCGAACACTGACTGTTACTCGAACACTGACTGTTACTCGAACACTGACTGTTACTCGAACACTGACTGTTACTCGACCACTGATTGTTACAGGTACACTGACTGTTACAGATACACTGACTGTTACTGGAACACTGACTGTTACAGGTACACTGACTGTTACTGGAACACTGACTGTTACTGGAACACTAACTGTTACTGGAACACTGACTGTTACTGGAACACTGACTGTTACTGGAACACTGACTGTTACTGGAACACTGACTGTTACTGGAACACTGACTGTTACTGGAACACTGACTGTTACTGGAAAACTGACTGTTACTGGAACACTGACTGATACTGGAACACTGACTGATACTGGAACACTGACTGTTACTGGAACACTGACTGTTACAGGTACACTGACTGTTACTGGAACACTGACTGTTACTGGAACACTAACTGTTACTGGAACACTGACTGATCCTGGAACACTGACTGATACTGGAACACTGACTGATACTGGAACACTGACTGATACTGGAACACTGACTGTTACTGAAACACTGACTGTTACTGGAACACTGACTGTTACTCGAACACTGACTGTTACTCGAACACTGACTGTTACTCGAACACTGACTGTTACTCGAACACTGACTGTTACTCGAACACTGACTGTTACTCGACCACTGATTGTTACAGGTACACTGACTGTTACTGGAACACTGACTGTTACTGGAACACTGACTGTTACAGGTACACTGACTGTTACTGGAACACTGACTGTTACTGGAACACTGACTGTTACTGGAACACTGACTGTTACTGGAACACTGACTGTTACTGGAACACTGACTGTTACTGGAACACTGACTGTTACTGGAACACTGACTGTTACTGGAACACTGACTGTTACTGGAAAACTGACTGTTACTCGAACACTGACTGTTACTCGAACACTGATTGTTACAGGTACACTGACTGTTACTGGAACACTGACTGTTACAGGTACACTGACTGTTACTGGAACACTGACTGTTACTGGAACACTAACTGTTACTGGAACACTGACTGATCCTGGAACACTGACTGATACTGGAACACTGACTGATACTGGAACACTGACTGTTACTGGAACACTGACTGTTACTGGAACACTGACTGTTACTGGAACACTGACTGATACTGGAACACTGACTGATACTGGAACACTGACTGATACTGGAACACTGACTGTTACTGGAACACTGACTGTTGCTGGTACACTGGTAAATGAAATGGGTGATTTGCATCAAGGTTCTGAACTTTGATTTGCATCAAGTATTTTCACTGATTGATACTCGAACACTGACTGTTACTCGAACACTGACTGTTACTCGAACACTGACTCTTGCTCGAACACTGACTGTTGCTCGAACACTGAATGTTGCTCGAACACTGACTGTTACTCGAACACTGACTGTTACTCGAACACTGACTGTTACTCGAACACTGACTGTTACTCGAACACTGACTGTTACTCGACCACTGATTGTTACAGGTACACTGACTGTTACAGATACACTGACTGTTACTGGAACACTGACTGTTACTGGAACACTGACTGTTACTGGAACACTGACTGATACTGGAACACTGACTGATACTGGAACACTGACTGATACTGGAACACTGACTCTTACTGGAACACTGACTGTTACTGGAACACTGACTGTTACTCGAACACTGACTGTTACTCGAACACTGATTGTTACAGGTACACTGACTGTTACTGGAACACTGACTGTTACAGGTACACTGACTGTTACTGGAACACTGACTGTTACTGGAACACTAACTGTTACTGGAACACTGACTGATCCTGGAACACTGACTGATACTGGAACACTGACTGATACTGGAACACTGACTGTTACTGGAACACTGACTGTTACTGGAACACTGACTGATACTGGAACACTGACTGATACTGGAACACTGACTGATACTGGAACACTGACTGTTACTGGAACACTGACTGTTGCTGGTACACTGGTAAATGAAATGGGTGATTTGCATCAAGGTTCTGAACTTTGATTTGCATCAAGTATTTTCACTGATTGATTCTGATACACTCAATCTACCTCATTATAAAACTATTAATTTCAAATTTCAATACTGTAAAGGATGTATAAGAAAATCTTTTGTAGAGTTGAAGTGGAAGGATCAATCGTAATTGTTGTTAATTCAATCTAGGTTTCATTGTAATGGATCAATAGCTTCAACTTCAACTTTATCAAAAGAACAACAAAAACTACTAAGAATCGATTATTTCTGAGGCAGAGACTTGCCTTTTTGGTACTCTGGCAAATTGAACTTCATTCTGCTTTTGATAAATAGTAGTGATTAGAGCAGAAACGCTCAAGAGCATATGAAAATGCACCATGTTCATTTTCGTAAAAGAAGTTCTTTATGTATAGATTTTCTTATATTTCATCTTTCGTTATTTGTTCAGTGACAACTTTATCAACTCTAAAACTGACAATTTTCTTTCCTTTTCTAACGTTCTCCCATCTTTCTGTAAATAGAGTCAGCATGTTGTGGTACAACATACCATTTTACAAGCGTTTCGATTAGCTGCCAAATTGTATCGGTGAAGATGAAGAAGTCAGAGGTTACACGTGCTCTAAATTACTGTGTACATGTACATCTAACGGATCGAACCGTAAAAATTCACTTATGTAGCGTCCAATTCTGATAATGGATTTCTTTTTAAAATATTGTTTTTGACTGTTTCTGCCACATTTATTTAGTTTTCCACACAACCGACACATTTACCCAAACTAACAGAGTTAATGTTACTAAAACGGACATATTTTTCGTTGTAAACAGAAAACGAAACCAGGGACGTGTATCAAATGTGGAGATTTGTTCAAGCGATTTATATATACGACGAACATATATCTGTCATACGAAATTCAAACGGGAAAACCTATACCCTTAGAATTTACCGCAATGATACAGAATAGAGAAAGGAAAAAGTGAGTAATAAAATATGAGCATACATGGAAAGGTGAAAACGATGACAAAGATATTTGCAATATCCACTTAAAATGTTATTATTTATATTATTTTACCTCTCGGAATTCCCACCTTGTTTGTTAGATTATTATTATTTTATGGGTTTCTGTTTGCCCATAATTTCCTACTTCAATCAAAACGAATATTTAAATAAATTCTGACAGGTTGCTGAGGGTGGGCTTTGTGGGTATAGCCGCATTTAAAAAGACGGAAAGTTTAGTAAATATTTGCTTGATTTTATATTTATAACTTCCTCATAAAGTATACCGTAAAAGGAAGAAGTTATTTCCATAATCTCTCTATTATAAATTTATATCAATGAATAGCACGATGCTACTCTACAAAATAAATGTATGAATCCGAGATTCTCAGTATCGTTTGTGAAGGAAAGTAATTAAAAAGCATCAGGGTAATGCTGGTGAAAATGCAAGGAAATGACACAAAATAATCATTTTACTGACTTTGCAGTTTGCTGTTTTTCCTTCTTCTTGGTGTCTTTCATCAGGGATCATTCACTAAAAGTTAGTCTGCTTTTGGGGACGTATAGGTCGATTTGCTGGTCACATCCCGTGTACCATTCTTGAGGCGTTCACTACTCAACGAACGTTACTTATAGAAACTTCACTATTTATCTCAGTGCCATCATCAGTTATTCCGGCTCCGTTTTTATAGAAATTTATTTTTACCGTTTTGGGTTCGGATCCCGTGTAAAAAAAATCTCACAAAATCAGACATCTTAGTAGTGATGAAAATCCGATTCATTCACAGCGGTTCATTTTTAAAATGTCAAATAAGAGACCTAATACACTGTATGAAAATGAACTCAAATGAACACTAACATAGATTGAATAATTTTATTCGCAAAAATTTAATTTTTATTACTCGAGCTATTCGAAAGAATCAGATCTAACCATGACACTTTAAGATATCCATCGTAATCCCTAAACTGGTTTCAGATATGAAAAGCGAACCATATTGAGGAACTGCCTAAATCCAACAGCCAAGAGTACTTTTATTTTACATGGATTTTTTCATCGAGATAACAAACTCTTTTTCTTGTATTAAAGTTTAATTTGCAAATAGATTCAATCAACTTTGACGGCTTCCACCAATCATTGGCTGCTAAATGTATATTATCCGTTGATGGAGTCAGTCTAGAAGCAACGATTTTGAATCATGTTGAAGTGCACCCAACAGCAATCTCAACTTTTCATTCCCATGTGAAAATGTCGCCTTGGCTTGACCGATGGAAGGGCAAACATTACTTGGTTTTCCAGTTTCACCCAAGAACTGTGCATCGAATACACTAACACCTACTACCTAGTGCATACTACCAAGAGACACTGTTTCGTCCAGTTATATTTAAAAACTAGCCAGCTCATTCTGCAGGAAGTTCTTGACTTCGACCATTTTGCACTGGTTTTATCTGAATGCTTATTTGCGTGCTTAGGGAAAGCAATATTTCGCTTCTATCAGATCACTGAATCTAGATTATCATCCAGCTAAAGAAAGCAATTTTACGCCATGAAAGTGTTTGCTAGTTGTTAAGTATCTATCAATCGATACTTAACGCCTTGCACCATACACAATACAAAATCACAGCGAAATTGGTCGAAATCAGAGCATAAATTGTCTTTGTATGTAGTGTTCTCTTGTTTCGCATGGGATTGCAGTCGAAATTTCAATTATTCGTCAAAATGGTCCTTCCTCCCCGATAAAATGATTGCAGCGCGCCAATCAACGAAAATATGGCTGTGGACCCAGCTATTAACTGTAAACAGAGACGAATGTGTCCATCCGAATTGGCTTGCATAAATTTCTTGTCATAGCCGTAGTACAGTGCTACGAGACCTGGTCAAAAGAACGATTAGTAAAACTTTACAAACAGAATGAATGACCGCTTTCAACTACCCAGTAAAATGGCCATTGTTCCGCAAATGTAATGGAAAAATTTTACCAACGCCGGTCTAACAATTTTCCTTAATGCAAACGACTTCAAAGCAACTATCCCACTGCACAGGGAAATCAGTAAGAATATTCCAGAAATCAAACCAATTGTAGAATGTATGGTCTGGAAGTGTTTGCCATTGTTATTTACATATTTGACCAGTATACCACTTAACGCTAATAACGATCCAATCACTTGGATGATCCAATGAATACATCGTTTTGCCGGTTTGTTAAATGGTGAGGACCAAACATTTTCCGAGTAAAACATCATTATCCCTTCCAACATCAACACTTGATACTAAAATTAATTTTGATTTTATTACCGGAGATCCTGGAGTGTGTTATCGTAATTTAAATTATCGTACACCAATTGTGCAGCTCCAAGCGTGCCAATTCATCGGCTTTAGACCGGTAGACATAGTTATCAATGTCATATAAGTAGCAACAAATCCAATTAGAGCGTGATTTATTATATTGAAGCATATCGAAAATGCCATCACAGGTGTGCTGGGTAACTTGTGTTCTTCGGAAGCATTCGGTTCGTCCATTCTTTTCTTTTTTTGTTATATTCTCGTTATACACACAATTATTGATCAAATCTTATTTGCACTCTAATCGTCTCTCTATTTAAACAATGATTTAGACTTTTGCACACGTGTTGGGAATTATATGTGATTGCCTCTACAATGAGAGTACTGTAACAAATTGAAGAGTTTTATAGATGAAAAATATTTATATTGTGAGTAGCATTGCGATTATGATGTGATTCATTGGACACATGTATTTAAATCGATGATTGTTCTATGTGTGAATGTAGTGTTATCAATGAATAAGTAAGTAGCCTTTATCTTGTGCACTCAAATGAGCAATTTTTGTGCGAATCAAAAGAATGTTTTGATCCGGGGGAAGTCCACAAATCACTTAGGGTTTTATTTCAAATTTATGTTATGGTAGGACAGTTGACCACAGTTTCGATTTGAGAGAAAATTAAATACTTCAACTGGCGCTACTGGTACAATTTTGTACAATGATCTTTGAACTATACGATTTTGCGCACAGACAACTTAAGCGACTCATAGGTGAAATGACATTTCAATTCATCACCTAACTTGTGGCTACACACACGTATGTTGAAATTAATTGTTGCGATTGTTATTCGGTGTCATTTAGCAATATGCCACGGATGTTTCCGATCTACGCCGAGTAACAATTTTCATTATATGGACCCAGGCATCATGAACTAAAAAACATGACTAGGGTAATGATAAGTCATGGTCGCCTCGGGTAAATAACTGTCACACAAAACTTGATGTTTTAACTTTTCCTCCCAAGTTTGTGTAGCCTTTTATTTTGCCAATTGTGAGAATTGCAGCACGAGTCGATGGCAAGTCAAAATACAAGGTTCCAAACAATTGTGTAGGGTACTTTTCTGTATAAGTGAGAGTGTATTGATGGTATGATATGATATGATATGAATCGGTTGGAAGGGAAAGTAAACGGTCGAGAAGGAAAGTAACGGTTGGGAAGGAATGCACCAACACACTCTCACTATTACAGAAAAATAACTTTCAAAATACCCCAATGCACACAAGATGTGTGTTTTCGCTTGGGCTTCGCCCGCGCGTGCACGCGCATCTTGTGTGTATTGGGGTATGTTGAAATATACTATTATCACATACGCGCGGTGTTCGGATGTCAAAATTATTTAACTAGAAGAATAATTCAAAAATACAAATCAGGTCTATGTTTTTGTCTCGTTTTTGCTTATGTAATGCAATACTTGTCACTATCAGTCTCGACAGGCCTCTTCTTCTTCGTGACAAGTGTGTAATAAATACTATTCACTGCACCTTCAAATGAGTCATTACTGCATTACTGACTTGACAGTTGACTTGAAAACTTATTTCACAGGGGCCTAGTGAGCAAAATAGCAATTGTTTGGAACTTTGCATTTTGTCATGAGTGATTACAGCACTTACCCTCATAGTTGGCGAATTAAAAATTTTCAAATAAGGACGCAATTCACTATCACTCATTAAGTCCCGGGAAATGAGTTTTAACGCTCACGTGAATAAATTACTGACTCATTTTCTCGTGGTGAGTGAGGCCAGAATCTATTTTTTTTAAGAATTTTTAATCTGAAAAATTCCCAAAAATAGGCTTTGAAGAAATTGAAGTTATACTAAGGCCAGTGCAATATTCTGCAATATTCTAAACGAAATCGGAGAAATTTAGGGGAAATGTCAAGATATTTTGAAGTAAGAAAAATTTGGAAAGTAAAAATATAGTAAAACCCAGATCATTGTTAGATTTTAAGATTGTGTGTTATGTTTATGCTATAACACTTAGTGATTTGTATTCGTAAAATCTCAAACTCTGAAAATATGAAATAGTTATTTGTTTACCGAGGGATGAAAACACGAAATTCCAACAACATCTATGTTTTGCAGCCGGAGAATACCAATTTTTCATAATGTACGAGACAAACATGGACATTTTACACAATTATTCAAAAGAAACACAGAGGTGTCAAAAGAAGAAGTGAGAAAAGAGATGTTTTGTTCTCCGAAGTGTCAACAAAACATCATTTTCTCATGGTCTTTTGAGTTGAGAAAATAATGTTATTCACACCGCACACGTGAACATAACTATTATTTCGTTTTCGGAAAAAGAGTCTTGCAGATTGTGACAACTAAAATTCAACGATTCGCAATTTGCAAGGCTGAAAATATAACACTGAAAAAGTCATATTAGTCGGTGTAATTTCAGGGTATAATTACTCATAAACACTTAAAACGTAATCGAATGAATTATGTGGTAGATGTGTATTATCTGGTCGTCTATCGCCAAGGAAACGAATGCTTCCCAACTGGATAAATGCGCGTAATTAGTTCCATCTTAAAATAAAACAATTCATGTCATCTCCATATCAAGAACGTTCTATTATATTTAACTGTTCACTTTCTTAGCATTCAGCAAAACACAATTCGCAGACGATAATTACAGAAGCGATAAATAACTCGAAGTTCATGCCTTCAGCAAAGAATTGAAGAAAAATATGATTTTCTCATAAGTTTACTTTTTGTGTCGTTCATACATATAACGTAAAGGTATAATATGACACGACGGCAGGGCCTATTTTTGAGATTTTTTTTTTAAATATTATGACATTTTTTTAAGAATTAAAGGAATTTTAGGAATTGTTGAGTATTAAGTATTTATTATTGTTTTATTTAATAAAGGTCATATATCAAATGCTCTCTGTTTAATATAAAAGAACTTGGTTTGGATCCGCTCCAATATGTAAAACATGACATAATAATGCTCACGAGACCAATGTATGTGGTAATATACTAATAATGTCGACGGAGATAGTGAGGCCCGGTCGTCATCCTTAAACCGTGGTTCTATCATAACGTTATTTTTATCATTTTTTTAGTACATTCACGTAAGGTTACAAAAACCTATACAATGTTGCGTTACTGTCATAACCAAAAATCTATGTATACGCTCAACGCACTTCAAGCAACAGTGCTTCGAGTGACAACTACCAAATAGAGTACTTTGTATAGAAAATTTTTACAGCTTTTTTTACAGTGTTAGAAAAGTTTTTACGCACTGTCCCGTTTAAGTACTCCATATAGAGTACCACTTATGTTTGAAAGAAGAAAAAGGAGTTACATTTCAGGCTGTTTCTCCTTCGAATGTATGTTACAGCTGAATTTTTGTATAAAAATAATTTTTGACCGTTAAAAATTTGAATTTTGTCTGTCAAAATTTTTTTATAAAAAAACGGTTTTTGTAAACGAAATATTTTTTGATACATCAAGTTACATTAAGACAAGTCCTTTTTTAAATATCGATATAAATATACTACCGTGGTAATTACTTTAAATTAGATAAGAATCTGAGACAAAACGCTTGTAGCTTTTCCTATATTTTTCAATTTCTCTTCCTTTTTTGAGAAGATTTCGTTGTCTTTGTGTTGAACTCTTAAATTCGGCTATGCTCCCAGAGCACATATACCAATATAACCAATACAGTACAAAATTCAATGCAGTATTTTCGTAACAATTTCAAAATCGGGATAGTGAAATTCAAATTAGTAACGACTGTTGTTTTCAGCACCTTTACGATTAGCTTCTCTTTTTTATTGAGAATGCTAGTACGTTAGAGGTGTCCAAAATTGTATGGAAAAACTAAAGTGCCAACATGTTTGGGGCACAGGTCAGAAAATCATTCTATATGGTCCCCTGATAAAAAGTGTATATGGGACCGACTCGATCCGAATCGATTTAGGGGCCGCTCAGGGAAGAAGTATGGGAAAAATAGCCAAAATCACTTGGAAACCAGGTTTTTAGATTTTTTTTTTTATTTCGCACTGATGATAAAGAGTGATGTTAGGACAGCTTCGTTTATATTAGTGTAAAACCATCACGAGAAAACCCTTTTCAACTTTTCCCGTGTATCGACACCTACAGTGGAAATGTTCAGAAATAAACGAAATATTAAGCTTAAATTTTCGTCTTTATTTTTTTATAGTTCCAAGTTTATTTATTCATTTATTTTTAGTTCCAACGGACAGGCCGAAGCCCTTGAACTTAGAAATATAACAAAAAGTGTATGCAATAAAATTTACAGTTTTTAACATTCAAAAGTATCGACATATTATACATTTCTTATTTTGCTTACTTCTCTCATTTCTCCATATACTCGTTATGGAGAAATGAGAGAAGTTGGAGAAATGAGAAATGTATAATATGTCGATACTTTTGAATATTAAAAACTGTAAAAGAAAAAAATTAGGAATTAAGAAATTGAAAAGAGTATGGACACGAAAAAGTTTATTGTGTTGGAAGTATATTATTGAACGTAATGTTTGATTTCCTCTTACCGAAAAAGTACTCTGTGTGAAAGACAAAATTGATTTTTTCAAATTTTTGCTTTGTTTATTTGACAGCTGGCTCTCTTCCGGAGTTCTTTTTGTTGAGTGGAAACCATACCTAGGTCTTGATTTCCACTTACTCCGTTTACGATCCGTTTGCTCTCCCTTAAAACAATTAAAAAGAGACGTGGCTTAGCTAAACGGAGGCAAAACGGCGTAAGTGAAAACCAATCATAACGTTATTGTTGGAGAACGACGTTATCCCGTGTTTGTAAAATCGAAATTTGAATACGTTCCACCAAAAAATGTTTTTTTTAATTTTAGGAAATTTTTGGAATTTTAGGAAATAATGAGAAATTTAGGAATTTTTCAGGAATATTTAAATTTTTTAACGAATTCTAGGAATTTTTAGGAATCAGATTCTCAAAAATAGGCCCTGCGGACAACGCTAATAGCAAAATATAGACGTTCAAGCATACTACTAAAAAATACACTAAAGATTACAACAGTTTTGGTATTTATATGTGTGGCAGGGGGGATATGTTGTGGGCTGTGTGGGGAGCAAAGCATTTATAATATATTTACATGTCAACGATAATTCTTTTGGTGTTGAAAAAGGGCTGCTAAAAGGAAACGAGACGGCTTTTCAAGTGTATGAAATGTGGCGTAAAAACGGAAAATGACAACGAGAAAGAAGTGAGCAATGAGATGTGCGATATATAAATGGTGCTCTTCAAATGGTAAGATTCCATGTGTATTTTTATACATTTTTTGTTGTTGTTGTTGTTGTTGAATGGAAAACATTAAGTGTGAAGTAAATAACGCGCGAGCATAGGACAATTTATTTTTTGTTGGTAATTTCGTTGTGAAAGCAAAATTGTTAGATAGCAAAAAGGATGTCTGTTTTCGAGTTGATAGAGAATATTAACGGAAGTGTATGACATTCTTTCTTTTCTCTCTGTCTCTCTCACCCTCTTTCTCTCGCTGAAGTGGCATGATTTAATGGCATTGACATTAAGTGGTTCTTTCTGTGAATTCCAATTTTCAACAAACGAAACTTTATACTTTTCCATTCGCACTGCAATCATCCTAGATGGTCCTCGTTCCAACACAACCAACATACATTCCATACATTCCCAAAATAAAAAAAAAATTGAATTTCATGCCACGGTTACATAGAAACGAATATAATGTTCTTACCACTTCAAAATCTTATCGGAAACTATTTGTGCCAAAGTGCAATTTTGCATTGAAAAATTCTCGTAAATAATTAAAAAGAAAATCGTAAATTTTTATTTGAACGTTATAAAAATACTTTTTCGCCTCATTAAATTTTACATGGCAACATTTTGATAAATCATGAATTCTATAAATTGAACTAATCAACTTGTTGGCTGTGCCAAAGATTTAAGTGCTTTTATGTATGTATGCTAAGTGGATTGTTCAGAGAAAGCGGGGTTGTTGGTGAAAATCGGTCGTGTATGAGTATGGATGAAGAAAGATGATGGTGCATAATATATATATATATATATATATATACCTCAATATAGATAGGTGATAGTGCCAGCGACGACAGGTGTTGTATTGCACACATAATCAGTTTTGTCTATATATCGACTGAAGAGTTGATTCATTGAGTCCTGGCTGGCAAGTTATATTGTACAAATGGAAATGTTCAATGACTATAGTACATTGGATGACGATTTAATTTAATTTAATTTATATATGTGTGGTAACTGCTACAGCTAAAGCGAGATAATAATTTTAATTGATTTTCCCAACATTTCGTGGTATATTTGATGGGTTAAGAAAATGACCCATTACCCATTGAGAAGGGCGTCGAAGTTTTCATTAACAGTTATTTCACGTAAGGTTGGTTACCTAACAGATATGTCGTAGAAGCTCTTTCGATCAGAATTTACCAAATAACATTGGACGAAGACGTTAACAGCCAACAATCGGTGGTAAATTCTATGGTGTGTGACCAATCGAATCAAAAATTTGCAGCCGTAGTCTTGTCCAAACTAAAAAATATTAAGTTGACCAATTAGAAACACATTACAGACTCGAGGGGGAAACGACAAGAGCGAATGGTGTGACAGGCTGCATTGGAACAAACGAGCGCAAATTATTTAGAGCGAATGAAGGGAAAATATGTTCAAATGAAGGAAAAATATGATCGAACGACGGGAAAATATGAGTGAACGACGGGAAAATATGAGCGAATAAATGAAGAATATGAGCGAATGGCATTCGAATGAATGGTGAGACAGAATTTGCTGTTGTTATTTCCCCCTTGTACAGACTCCATTCTTATCGGTCGGCTATGATATCTTTTATCGACACCGACGAAGTAAAACATTCGGTCAAAAGTAACAGTCTAGTAAAGAACTCATTTTTGGTTGAAATCCCAGGGCACTGCTTCCAATTTATTCAACATATGGTTCTTAATATCGAACAAATGAATTGAAATAGTTAGTTAGTTAGTAGGCTCTCGAAGCTGTGAATAAATAGTACATTACTGTCTTTCTGTTGAGACATTTTTTGTTGAGGAGAGTCTCAACAAAAAACGTCCCAGAAAGACAGTAATGTACTATTTCATAGCGAAACTTCGAGTGCAAAGATAGACTGCCGTTTTTGTTCAACTTAAAGGTTTATTCAATTTGACGTTCTCACGGAAATAATTTCATGTTATTTTAGAGTTAATTTATTTTACAGCTCCAGCAGCGGCTGCAGCAGCTGCTGCTTGTGCTGCTGCTGCCTGTTGTGCCTGAGCCTGTTGAGCCTGTGCTAACAATGCTAACAGAATCAATGTTGGCTTAGCCTCTGGGTCAGCATTTGGTTGCGGTATTGCTACACAGTTTACCTAATTGATAAAAAAAACGTTAGTCCGTGTCCGTGATCTACCTTGTCATTCGTATTCCGCAGATATATTCATACCAAAGCCACACAAAAAATAACAAGAATCAATGACAAAATTATCTGGAACATTTTTCACGTTTTTTCTATTTCTTTTAAGTATGAGCACACTGTTTTTTCATTGATACACTGTTGGAGTTTTAATACGTTTCGGCTTATTTATACCAAATAAGGTAGGCATTCATTTTCATTAAATTTTCATAAATTTAATATAATTTAATTCAATTAAAACCGGCAAATTTCATATTTGGCATTGATCTCTAGAAAATTATTCTTTTTTTTGCTCAAAACGACACGAAAATAAATTTTAATTATTCATTGAATTATTGCAAGTATGTGCGTACATGAGTATTAATTGATACGAAATAGTATAAATGACATTGCAAAACATGCCTTACGATGGATGAAGAGTAAGTTAAAGAACTCATTGTCATGTTTGGTAGTCAAATGAGGTAAATTAAGAGCAGTGTTCGCTGAAATTACTAGCTGACATATTTGTGCGTTTTTATATTTTGTATTTTTGATCATATCTTTTTTCCGAAAGTCTTTTTGGATAGCCCGCAATTTCCACCAAAAATAAATTTGTTTGTGATAGTTTTACGAGCTCTGAGAAAGGTAAACAGTGAGTCTTATTTTCACAAACTACTAATTTTCTCGCAGATGGTCAAACTGATACAAGGGAATACATTTTTTACTGAATTCTAACATATTTGTGGTGATTATTACGGTTTCAAAAGAAGGATTTTTGTAGAAAGTTATCATGAAAAATACGCACAAATGTAGGCGAAGCATCCACTGCTCTTAACATTGAAGTCATTATTTGAATGTGCTCACTTTTCGCAAAACTACGTACCATAAGCAATTCTATTTTTAATCAAAACTAACACATCGGCGGTCAGGACTGCGGTGTTACTATTTAAACAAAGAATTTTTGTAAGAAGAAGATACCAAGGAATACGCATAAATATAGGCTATAATTTCAGCGTACTGTCCATGTAATTAAAATAACCCCTGGATAGTAAATTGATGGATCAAAGGCTTCCAGTTTTTCTCTTGTGAAACTCGAAAATTCAAGAAAAATATCAAGTGGGCCAATGAGGAACTCATTGCAGGTTTTTATTCACTCGTATAGGGTTTGCATATCGTCAAATACATTTAGTCATTACAAACATGTGCGAACGAAACAAGTTGATCACAAGATAATGTCGAGCTCGTTAAGGTATATCGCCGCACTTTTATCTTCCAGTAAAAACAGATTTTGAAGCCCACCATCGTAACGTCGATCAGCACACTCATTCACTATGTTGTGTATGGTTTGGGTTGGGTGGCCACAGTCGCATGCTGGTGAGATGCCCGGGTCCCATTTTTGCAAGAGCGCATTGCAGCGTCCATGGTTGAACCGAATTCTGTTCAGTTGTAGCCAACTTTTCCGATCCAAATCGAATCCGGGTAGCTTTGTATTCGGATTTTCAACTAATTCTGAGTTGGTTAGGTCTGTTGCATTCCAGTCGTTGCACAAATTCTCTTCTGGGGTGTAATTTTCGAAGTCAATTTCCTCGATCTTCACCCAGAATGGTTTTCTAGACGCAAACCGTGTACCACTTCTGTCGGATAAGTCGTCATGGTGGTCATGATGGATTGTTGAAGCTTTTCTTGGCCTCTCTCACTGATGCAGCGTTTCGTCTAATGTACGGTGGTTGTATATTTGCTAAAGTTGATAGCCAGGCCGTCGGTGTTGATTTGATGTTGCCTGTTATAATCCGCAAGCAATTGTTTATGGTCGTGTCGACTCTTCTAGCGTGGGAACTGTGACCCCAAACAGGGCAACAGTACTCTGCTGTCGAATATAAAGTGTAAAAGACGATGTCCTTAGTGTTTCTGCCGTGGAGCCCCAAAACGTACCGACAAGCGTTTGTATGATATTGCATCTTGTTTTCATTGCAGGTGTAAATAATTGTTGGTTGCAAATACTTACATCAACTAAAGTAATACTAGAACCGTGCGCTGGTCAGTAAAATTCGGCCGGCGAATTTAGCGGTTTAAAAAAATATTTTAAGTAACAGCTTCACCTTCTATCTGAATTTCTTATTAAGAGGCTTAGATGTTTTTCTGAAATTTGGGCGCCTTTTTAAATAGTTTATTCTAGTTTATAAAAATGTTGGTAAACTTCTAACGTTTCTCAGAGTTGATTAAACTGCTGCAACCCAATGTATTTTCTTTTGAAAGCTAATACATTCGTGGTCATTATTGAAGACGTACATTTTTGAAAATGAATTCTGGTGTAAAGGTATCATGAAAAGTAAATTAAAATCCAGTTTTTAAAAATGTATGTTTTCAGCAAAGCATCGATGCCTCGCTTAGAGATAAATGACGAATCAGTGGACTCGGCAACAAACGGAAGTCGTGGACGTGATGGAAAGGATAGCATCTCTGAAGTGGAATTGGGCAGGACACATTGCGAGAATGACAGACGAACGTTGGACCAACGCCATAATGAATTAAAGACGACCAACGAAACGACACGACCAATGGACAAACCACCAGAAAGATGGACGAACTCGATCAAGCGAATGGTGGGGACAAACTGGCAGCAAATGGCATTGGATCGTTCAGAATGGAAGACAAAAGGGGAGGCCTACATCCAGCAGTGAAGAAGAAGAAGTAGAAGAAAATCGATGCCTCTTAAGTACAGCAATTCTTAGGAAGTAGAGTGTTTCATCAAAAAAAAAAAATAGAATAAAAAATAAAAACTAACTTCGGACTTTGACGGAAGGATACAATTAGAATTCATGTAAGCTAGGTATTTAATTCCTCTTTATTGATATTAAGACCAGTCTCTGATCTGAATCTTTGGCGTACCATCTTCCTATAAATTTTATCTAGTTTTCTTCTTCATCTTATGTTAATGAAATCCTTTTACCAGAATCATTGTTGGAAATTTACCCCGAAATAACGATCACAAATGTCTTACATTTTTCTAAAAGGATTTTTGTCACAGGCTACAATTTCGCATCCATCGATTTTAAGTTAATAGAATCAACTTATCGCTAAAAGAGAAATGGCGACTGTTCTGGATGCTCCATTGTTTTATGTGAATTTTTTTAGAACATTGTACTTTGTGTCAACGATCTACGAGAACACTTTGTTTTTCCTTTTTCTATTGAAAGATTGGCTGTAGTTTAACTTAAATGTTTATTCAATTTGACTTTTTCAAGATTACAATTTCGGCTTATCCTATAACTATAGTTATTATCTTCCAGCTCCTGCAATTGCCTGTTGTGCCCGCTGTGCTAACAATGCTACCAGAAACAATGTTGGCCTAGCCTCTGGGTCGGCATTTGGTTGCGCTATTGGAACAGAGTTTACCTAATGGATAAACATAAAGTTAGTCCGTACTGAGCCATTCGTATCTCATAAATATATATATTCGTACCAAAGCCACACACAACACGATAAGAATCAACGACAAAATTATTTGGAACATTTTTCACGATTTTTCTATTTATTTGGATTATGAGCACACAGTTTGTTGATTGATACACTGTTGGAGTTGCTGCTCATTTTGGCTTATTTATATCAAATTAACTAAGGACAAAGGAATTCATTTTCATTAAATTTTCATAAATTTAACAGCAAATACAATAGAGACCTAAACAGTGTGTGTGCAAATTCCATATTTGTTTGGCATTGATCTCTAGGAAATTATTTTTATTTTTCGCAAAATGAGACGAAAATAAATTTGAATTATTCATCGACGCACACGAGTTCAAATTGATTGCGAACAGTTAATGGCATTGAAAAACATTCGTTAAAATGAAGGGTAAGTTGAAGAACAGACTTGGCATTTTGTCATGTTTGTTAGTCAAATCAGGTAGATTAACATGGAAATTAATTATCGCACGAAAAAGACACACTGCACAGATCGACGTAAAACATCATTTTACACTCAAATTGATTTATTCATTCGCATATGCACATTGAATAATTGAAACGGACGAACAGTTAAAGTAAGGACAAAGATGAACGCTTGAATATTAAGGAGCCATTCACAAATTAAGCATGATATGAAAGCTCAATTCCCGTCAGAGTTTATCTGCTCTGAACTTTAGTAGATGAATTTATCTTGATAAAATTATTGCTGCCTAAATGCTAGTTTTCCCTCCGAAGAATTTGAAAAATCAAAATCCACTTTCGAATACTCTGACTGGATTTGTAAATTAATAAATTGCAAAAATACATCAGTAGCAGGATGTCGGGCTAAGCATTAGAGACTATGCTCTACCTTGCGTGCAACCGTTTGGACTATATACTCCCCTGTGGTTTTCCGTAGTGAGGAGGATGTAGAGTTAAGCACAATAGATTACTTTAACTTACATGGAAAATCTCTGGACTATAACAATCCCTTGTGGTTTTTACTAGTGTATACAGTCAAGCAGCTTGACTCAAGCTCGAGTTAAATATGCTAAATTGTATAATATTTAATATGAATCTAGATATTGTGCGGGAATTTAGTCGACAAAAATTATGTTTATGTGCAGAATAGAGCCGTTTTCAAACGAGTAATATTATTTTATCACATAGGCATCCGATAATAGTACATTACTATGCAAGGGAAGTAAAGTGATATCTCGTATCCAGATGAGAAAAAGTATCCGAGGGCGGTAGCCCGAGGTACTTTTACTCATCGTGATACGAGATATAACTTTATTTTCCGTGTGTAGTACGACGTTTTACTATGCGAGTGATGTAAAGGTTATTGCCTATACATGTAACAGCCTTATTACAAGCACCAGCATAGTAAATTGTGTTTGCTGTGTATGATATGATAGCAAACACTTTACATCATCCCGTCGACTGTGATTGTAATAGTTTGTTACATTGGATGCTTTGAAAGTAATGCATTACTTGAGGTAACAATTTTGTGATAAAAGCAAACTCACAAGTGTGTTTCTGAGCAACGAACGTCGGTATATCCGAGGCGAACTTATGATAAAAGGCTTTTGAAAAGGTTGAAACAAAAACTGTCTCAGCAAGACACGGTTCTTCGTTGTTTTGCGTCCAGAAAATGCGAAAAGCTGGTTTTGAGCGAGACGGTAATGAGTCCTTTTCTGGTCGCAAGACAACTAAGTATGTAGCATACTATTACTCTTCATTCAAAGTTTCATAATTTTCGGTAAACATTTGACATTTCCACTGAACACAGCGTTCAGCTTGTAAAGTACATAACCCCGAAGGAAGAACAAATTATTTGATTTCGCACTCGGACACATGACGAATCCTTCGTCTCGTGTGAAAGGATTTTTTTTTTCATTTTTCGATGACATTGTTTGTCTTTAGATGAGATGCAAAACTAACAAAGCCAAAGAAATTGTATCGACTATAAATCGGCGTGTTGTAAGGGTTAGACCACTTTCAATAGCAAACCCAATCACTACTCCGTCAAAACTTTCAAACGTTTGTCGATGAACGCTGAAATAAATAAATTCGCTCTAATTGAAGTTACATCGTATATTTCGGTGCTATTCATCATATACGTAGATGAAACAGACAAAAGTGTAACCTGAAGCGAATTCCTTCAGGTTATTCAATTTATTTTATACGTAGCGATCTTGTTCCCATTTTTTTTTAAATAGCTTTTACCTGTTTTTCATTTAACTCAACATTTATATTCTGATTGGTAAAATCGAGTGTAGTGAGTGTGCATGAAGTTGTTAGATTTTCCAGTTCCATGAATGTCTTTCACTACTATTTGAAACCATTCTCAATATATTTTATTTTCAGAGAAAAAGAAAAATTTCGAGATTTGCAATTGATTGCTTCTAAAAGTTTTAATTAAATCCTTGGGAAAAAAAAGTCTGCTATAAAGAGAATGGAGGTTGTGAAGATGTATGAAAATGGTTTGGTTAACATGAAATTGAGTACACAAATTTATGTAATACACACGTTTATCGGGTCGAATAGTCTAATTGGTATAAAGACTTCAAACTGTTGTATAGAAACCAGCAACACATCCGGGCACTCCACATTCAACTGATACACAAGTTGAAAGCAGATCATTCAATTAACAAAGCTTTTCACGAAACATACACTCTAATTCATCTTTTTATTTATTAAAAAAACACCGAAAATTCGGCTTGACTTTAATTTCATCAGAGGTGTACGTATGTATAGTATGTATCCATATGGCGCAATATAATAAACGCCATACAACCAGAAACGTAGAAACTAACTTCAAAAACAATAAAACGAAAATGAATGAATTATTCAACGGGCAAAAAAGCTACTTAAGAGTTAATGTATTTATGAAAGAAGGGCCATAACCTGGTCTTAATTTATTCTTTTAATACCTTGGATACCTTCGTTCAGCTTCCTTGAGTGTTTCACATTCATTTATATAGCTTTGACGATACATAACAAAACAAAAATGCGAAAAAAATTGAATTACATATTTAACATTTTCCATTTGAATTTTCTGACTTTGTGTATGAAAAAGGTGTGAAAGCGACGGGATTTTTTTTCTTCATTTCGTTAAATTATCGCAGAGTAAAAAAATGCTTGCAGGCGTAATATATATTTCCGTGTTCAGTATATGAGGAGAAAAAAAAAGTTATTTTCTAATTAGTGGAAATGTGTACTGGAAAAATTGTCGTGTAGGATACTACATACACATGTTTAGTCGCACATAAGTAGATAATTCGATGAAACACTCTACCTGGGAAATTCATTGAAGAATGCTTGAAGAAAAATTCACACTGTCGATTTTCGACAGAAGAATGTTGTGTTATTGAAAAAGGATTAGATGCAACAGCATTCACAGTACATCTACAAAAAATTCAAAAAAAGATTCCAATTGAAAGATTTGATGTAATTAATTATGAGATTTTATCTTTACAGAGTCAGGGTAGAACCTACCACTATCCAATACTCTTATTAGAATTTACTAGCATTAGTCGCAGCAATTTCTTCAGGTCATAGTCATCGCAGTTGTAAATTTGTATATTCCACTATGCAAAAAAAATTGTCTAAGCGGTTAGAGAAAACTAGACTTAACATTGTCCTCAAGACCAGATACATGTAACTTATCTTCGCTCTCTGTTCACAGCCTATTGACTTGTTTTTAGAGGACACAGCCTATTGACTTGTTTTTAGAGGACACAGCCGATTCAATAACAATATCCACTCACGTCAATACCACTTATTTACACTGAGCTGGGGGTATTGTTTTTGAGTTGGCTGAGTCCCCTCAAGATACTCTATAAGAGCGCATGTATCTACTTATTTCTTCAGCTGAAATGAAATTCGACACAGAATGGTTCAGCCATATTGGTTGAGAAAATGATCACTTTCTCACCTATATGGCTGAACACCAAAACACGCTATTTATGTTATTTACATGGTACATGCGTCGAAAACCGTACTTTTCATGTTTCAAGCACTTATTTCAAGCGCTCAGTATGTAAAATTCATTACATAACTCGGGATAAAAATGAACAGTCTCATTTTCGTGTGTTTATTGACCTCGGTTTCGCCTCGGATCAACAAAAGTCACACGAAAACTCTACTTTTCATCTTTTTATCCCCAGTTATATAAAATACTATTTCCTCAAAGCATGTAAAACCGAAAAGTTGTGTTCACCTCGGAAAGAAATAGAAAATTCCACATTGAGCGATTTGCGGCCGCAACATTTCGCCCTTGTTTAAACTTTCTCCACTGGGTTAACAAATAACTATTGAAGTCGGTTGCGTACTTCATTCTATCTGACCGCTTAACAAATGCTAGTATATATGAAAGTTCGAATTGTCGTGTGTGTGAGATTTGTTGATTCGAGGCAGAGCGGAGGTCGATATTCTCGTGTAAAAAAAGCTTGATCCAACAGAACGCAGAATGGAAAAATTGCAAAGGAATCATTGTAAAGTCTTTATGAGAACTGCATTTCCATTCCAGCGCCTCTTATTCTCGAATGTAAAGCAAAGCTGATCACAATTCCGAAGTTTAATCATAAATTGGACGTGGTTAAAGCATGTAAAAAATGGCATTCTCTTCGGGTATGTATGAAACGGAAGCAATACAAATTGCCTGCAGAAAAATTATTTACAAACGGAGAAAGATACGGAGGATATACGTTATTATCTATACATACCTCTTTCCCATGGTATGCGACCAAATTGATTAAATTTTCTCAACAAAACTTTGTCTTTTTATGTTATATCTTTCTTATTTCTCTTTATTATATCAAATAAACTTCCTCCAGGTACAAATCCTTAAAATAAACCACTTCGTTTATTTCTTTGTCCCAAAGGAAGATGACAGAGGAAAAAAAACGTAATAGAAGAATTGAATAAAAATAATGCCATGACATTGAGCTTTTAAAAGATGTCATATCATACTATAGTGCCGTGTATACAATATAAGATATTAGATATATTGAACAGATCTGAATGAAAAATATGTTACAACCACCTAGGCACCTAGTTGTATATATCTGTGCGAAGTATGTTCTCAATAAACTCAATTCAATACAACAAAAAAAGTCCCAGTTGACGAATGTGATGCGTCTCTTTTATATTATTTGAAAAATGTACAATCATAAAGGGTGTATATGGCGGAAGTAGAGTTTTCTTTTATTTAAATTGGTGAAATTGTTTGGAATTTTCGTTGAAGTGAGTATACTTTTCAATTTCAAAACGAATTCTTCCCAATGCATTTCGGTGACGCTAGAGACGCTAGAAGATTCTTTCCATTGTTCGTCGTGAAACGATTGAGGTGAACATATCAACAAGGGATATTATTGTTAAAGTGTGGAAGAACAGAAGAACATGAAAAAAAAAGAAAATAGGAAATGAATAGAGTATCAAACCACCAAACGAAATCATCTTTACACAGTCGTTCCTTTATAAACGAGACTCGTAAGGTGAGCTCTTCCTAATTGAAACATTTGTTCAATGAGGTTTTTGAGACATTTCATCTGCTAAAGTCATTCAATTTGAATTACGCAAGTAAGATTATAATCTTCTAATTGTTGAATTGTTTTCAAAGTCACGATCTTTGGTCAATTGTTACAAGTTAGTAAAGTCTGCATTTTGAAACTGTTTGTTTGCCTGTTAAAGCTAAAGCCTTACAATGGAACAAATTTGCTATTAAGCTTTTCAAGCTGCATGGTTTTAGACAACTGAAGGCGGTTCAACCTCATGAGGAAGTTTTTGAAAATTTACAGTGAATTGGTGGTATCATTCGAATGTGATGCACGTTTAAAAGTGCATGGAGTAAAAGTGGCAGAATAAAGCATTAAAGAAAAAAGAAACGTGAAAATCACAATATATGAGTTTTTCAGTGTATAGATTTGATATAGCTGTAAAACTCTGCTATCAATTCCTTTAATTCGCTTTCTAGCGTAATGCAAAAGGAATAGTTTAGTCTCGATTTTAAACTTTAAAATTTGAACCATTTGAGAATTTAAAAAGTTTATGTTCATCAAATGTCTTCCTGTTCGTCTTTGTTGAAAACATTTTGAATTTCATATTCACATTTTATGGCATCTATTTCCTTAGGCGCCATTGTATCAGTGCATTCCCACATATTTTAGCGGAAAAAAATGGGAGAGAATTAAATTTTTTTCTTAATAAAATCTGCATTACTCCGAAACATTATTTTTTCTGCTGTAAGTTTTCGTTTTTCCTCTATCCATATTTTGATTTTATCCCGAAATGTTCCTGGAAGATTTGAAGATCCCACCCAGAGTTCATACATTCTAGTTTATTCAGCGTAACCATTTCACTTCAACACATCGTCATCATAACATAGAAAACGGAACTCCATTATTGCGAATGTGCAAAGTTGTACCGAAAACTTTTGCATTATTACATTTTATCGTGTGCGAACTTTGACAATTGCGATGGGTCTCAGAAGATTTCAAATTCAACCATATCTTAAATGATGTTATTGCAGACGACATTACGCTATATGTGTACTGCAATTTTAAGATGAATAAAACGGATGGCTTTATTGTAAGAATGCCGTTTGTACAATTTCATATTTCTTATGTTATTGTTTTATCGTTTTATGGTGCAGTTAATTGCATTTTATGTGGCAGTAAACTGATCCGTTATGCGCAGATCTACCGATTCTATTTTTTTTTTAAATGCTATCCAATATCTCTACTCATATTAACTTTTTTTTTCTGTTTAAGCTCTGCTAAGTCCAATGGAAAGCTGCAAAGTCAATTTGTAGAATTTTGCAAAAATTTTGAAACAGGTCAGGTATCACTTGAACTGACCTTATTTACCTGAATTTCTATTGGTCTTTCGGTTTCAAATAAAATTTGGTTCTAATCAGATTCAGGTAATCTGAACTTCAGCGTCCAGTTCGACTTGCCTTTTACAAGCCTTAAATTTTCTTAAATGTTTAAAACTCACATGCCTCAGCGGTGCAACAAATTTTAATATATTTTGCTTAGTGCCTCAAAAAAGCATTTTCTGCAACTGCGTTTCGAAAAGTGAACATTTTCATGCGTCATTTGGATGACGTTCGAGGGACCTTTTTTTGTTTTCCTATTTTTTGCTTTTTGTCGCTAGTAACGATATGCCCTGACCAAATTTCGAACCCCCGACAACAAAACTAAATATTTATCGAGCATCACCATTCGACCATCTAGATGTAAAATCGCAGAGAACTATTTTTTTTCCCTTCAGCTGGTTGCAGAAAACGTCGTCTGTTTTTCCCCACGATGTATTTCACATCAGATCTATGACAAAAACAGCCCCAATTCGAAGCTTGTTGCATGAATAGTATATTTCGTACCTAGGACTAAAAGTCTTTTTTAGCGTGTGAGAAGTTTCCAGACAGAGTCGAAGGCGAGGTCTGGAATCGAATACGCTAAAAAAAAAATTTAGTACTTGGTACGAATAGTATTTTTCATATTGGACGGAGAAAAAGTGCGACGAAGTATGAAGTAGGTATGAAAAAACTATTATTCATATAACAATAAGCATTTCTATATTTGGAACAATTCGAAGGCCCAATTTCATGGTCATAATTAGAGATGAGCGGCCGCCCGAAATACATCGGCCCGACCCGGCCCGATCGGGTTCGAGTCCGGGTTTTGAAAATTCATTCGGGCCGGGTCGGGTCGGGCTTTGAAAACAAAAATTCGGGCCGGCCCGACTTAGAAATACAAATTTAAAGTAAGCCAATAAAAGCCTATAAAGCATGAAACACTAACTTATTTTATTATTTTACTTCGCGTATAAGATTATTGCAAAGCTTTTATGCGTAGAAAATGATTTTTCATTAAATTTCTTGTAGTAAAAAAAAGTCGGGTCACGTCGGGCCGATGATTTTTTCGGGTCGGGTTGGGTCGGGCCGCGAAGAGAAAAGTCTCGGGTCGGGTCGGGCTCGGGTTCAAAAAATTGGATCGGGCCGGGTCGGGTCGGGTATTGAAAAAACGTCGGCCCGCTCATCTCTAGTCATAATAACTATTTTTCCTTTCAGTACTTTAGACTATGTTATTAAAGCGTAATAAGGTGGGAGCTTTTCCTCTTCATCGCTTTAAGCTTCTCCATTTATCATGTTTTTCAAGTAGGGTTTGATTTAAAAAAAAACGATTTTTCATTCAGGCGGACCACAAACTACATATTCTTTCACCTTCAATTTCAATTTGCGTTGCAGTGACATCACTTTTTGTTCCCACTCATGTCACTTTTTGCTTATTGCTACGGAAAATCTCCTTCGATGGCCCGACCGATTTAAATTTACAAACAATTTCTGTGAACTGGGAGGCCTTTTAAAGTTAAAATATTGTTCCCAACGAAAAACTGCTCAACTTTGAAGTGAAATCTTGGACTGACGATGCATCACAAGTTATTTCTATTTGACGTTATTAATCGATAATTTCATGAAGAACTCGAAACAAAAAAGCTTTTCAAAAACTTTTAGAAAGTGTACTTTTCATTGATTCCTGAAGCAACCCAAGTCAAGAATTTTTGTCAATTTTGAGTAGCATATTTGTCGCGAATCATTTCATTTCAGGTACTGAAAGAGCACTCAGCTTTTCAACGATACGCCACATGTCTAAAACTAAAAATTTTAAAGTTTCACCTGTCAGTATGGCATAAACAAAAGGAAGAAAACACAAGGCATCATAATGAAAATCTTGGATGGACTAATGCAGCCGCCTCAACTATGTTAGAAACTTTTTGCGACTTAGACTTTGTTTTATTATGTTTGTGTTAAGGAATCTCGCGCCGCGTCATTCACAATAATTCACAAAGTGACATCTTCCTTATACAAAATGTGTGAAAATGTTAATTATTGTGAATGACGCGGCGCAAGATTCCTAGAAACCAATGATTTATTTCAATGAAATGATTTAAAAACATAATTAAAAGACGAACTACTATAACGGTCTAAAACTCTCATAATTAACTTAATATTCTGTTTAGTTTCACTGAAAATCTTCAAAAGCTTGTCTATAAATGCCCCAGTAACAAAATGAACTCGTTAATTTTTGTTCTTTTTATTCGGTTTTGTTTACAAGGCAAAATCACATAACACGAAAAATGATATTGAAATAGATACAAAAATTCGTATAGCAACGTCAGCTAGATCGGTAGACCAGCTTAATCTATCTTGGAACCTAACCTCAGGAATTCCATTCTCCACCAAACATTTTTTTAAAATCTGTTGATATTTATTTAAGTTATCGTGTTAACAAAGTGCAGAAAATTGTTACATTTAACGTTTTTAATCACATTTTCCATACATTTTTAATCATGGTGATCATGGTGTATTTTCAGTTCAAAACCCCATGACTCACACTCAAGGGAACAATAGTACATTGAATGACAAGGGGCGAAAGTAAAAAAATTCAACCGTGTGCGAGAGTTGGAGCCCGCGCCGAAGGCAAGGGCTCTAATCGCACAGGTTGAATTTTTTTTACTTTTGCCCCGAGTCGTTCATACTATTTTTTTTGATACCAACATTGAAAATTGATACGTATCGCAAACATCGCAACAAAATGTTGAAATAAAAAGGCATTTAGCCAGAAAATGCGGGGGTCCAGGGGGCGGTATATGAAAAATTTAATAATTTAGCCATCACAACAATAACACACACAAAAATTAAGATATAACTAACAAATCATTCAGTAACAAAAAGTATCAACTTTGTATGCTAATTTCAATAAGAACACTGGCGCACAGTGTTTTACAATTTTGATCAAAGTATTCTGCATAATATGAGCGGATTTTGTTGACAACTCGACTCATTTCTCTCATTTTCTGTGACGTCAGTCACTTTCGCTGTTCGTTCAGTTGCGTTCGCTCTTCGTTAAGTACTTTCTCCCCGTGGGATGCATTTTTTTACTTTCGCCCCTCATATGCGGGGCGAAAGTATCATTTTTCAATGTTGGTATCAAAAAAGTAGTTTGTTTTAGTAACAGATTACTCGTTTCAAATTTGCTTGATCCGAGGGGTTACTTGATTCACTAAAAATCATTAAAATAGTGACCTGGTTAATCAATGACAAATCAATAGTTAATCACTGGTCATTAACCAGTAATTAATTACGGTAAATCAATGGTAAATCAGGTTAATCAAAAAGACTGAGCAGTAACCCCTCGGATTGATCTAGACTGACTCACACCTTACTGTAGAGCTATATTACCGTCAGATCTATATTTTAGTGACTCTTTGTTTACGTGCCCAAATAGCCCTTTTCCCCAATAGTCTAAAATAGAGGTGTGCACCGCCGATTTTACGCCGGCGCGCCGCCGATTTTTTGCTAAATTTTCAGCGCGCCGCCGCCGAAAAATAATAGCTCACGCCGCCGCCGCCGCCGATTGTATTTTCGTCGCGCCGAAATTTTGTACGTGTACTGCTTTCAACCATTTTAATGGGCGGTAATATAAAGTTAAATTGAAATATCTATACAAAAGTGTGTGCTTGAGTACAAGGTTTGAGCAAATGTTTATCTCTCTTAATTTATAAGTCAGGTTTCTTTATGCTGCTCAGCTAATACACTTATTACTTATAAATTTAAGTTTATCTAAATCTCTTATTTGCGAAAACCTTCTACTACGAACTCACTCCTACATAGAAGATGGACTAAAGACAACGGGAACGGTTATTGCATAAATCGAAAGATAATAGTAAAGAGTTTGCGTAAATGACATATAAATTATAAGTTGGGAATAACAAACCTGCAGAACATCTAGTATGATGATGTGACTTAAAATTTCCAACTTGTAAGTTGACTTATAGCTTATAGGTTATGAAGGATGGCTTACACGGTTTATCTTGCAAAAAAGCGGACGATGGATTCCAGGACATGATGAAGTTAATAAAATCTTTTCTCATGCTCAATCTGTTACAACCTCCGGGCATTTCTAGAGATGACGGTAAAAGACCGGACGGGATTTTGTGCGATGTAACCATTAGATAAATTAGATAAATCAATCATCCAAAAAATCTGGATCAATTGCAGATGATGCTGAAAGATTCAAGCATAATCATTACATACGTTTAAAAGAAAAAAATTTATTTACACCTATTGCTTTTGAATCACTAGGTTGCATGGGTCCCGAAACAAGTACATTAATTAAGAAATTTTGTTCATTAATGAGAAAAGCTTCTGGCGAACAACGCTCCATGGATTACCAAATACAAAAGATTTCTATTGCAATTCAACGGAGAAACGGTAGTTGCATTTTGGGGACTTTGGGGCGTAACAGAGTTGATGATTTTTATTTATTGTAAATACTTGTTTTTGAAAAGATCGTTTTTTACTGGTTGCGCTTTGCAGCCTTCTCGCTTATATGTCATTAGAGTCGAGTAGAGACGGCATGGAGAAGGGACGTGTTCTTACGTCGCTCTCTAAAATGCGTTTTCGTCTTGCATTGTGCTACAAAATTTTGATTTTGTGAATTTGTAATTCAATAATTGTAATTCAACAATATAATTAGTCCATTTAGATTTGTTTTCCTGTGCTTGTCTATTTTTTTTGCTGTGATTTTATACAAGTATTCATGTGTCATGTTCGTTTGCTTTTGTATAAAAGTGGTGCGTACAAAGAAGTTCATTGTTCTTTTGTTTGTGGTCATGCGGTTTTCATTTCGACTTTTGGTTTCTCGGGTTTATAACCTAAATTCATTGTGAGCTGTCTCACGACAATAAATAGTTCTAATCGAGCTATGAAATGAATTAAACGATGCCCCAGTCGGGCTTTGTCTCACGGCGAAATAGTTCTAATCGAGCTATGAAATGAATTAAACGATGCCCCAGTCGGGCTTTGTCTCACGGTGAAATAGTTCTAATCGAGCTATAGCGATTAATTACATCGTGTCCAAGTCGGGCTTAGTCTCACGACAAAAAATAGTTCTAGTCGAGCTATGCAACGAAACCCTAGTCGGGTTTTGTGTAACAAACGTCCCTAGTCGGTCTATGTAATAATAATAATAATAAAAAAAAAACGTAAGCCCTGGTCGGGCCCTGTCTCACGACAAAATTCACGGCTCTAGTCGAGCTAAGTAGAAATTGAACATATCAGGCCTTGTCGGTACACGACGAATTTCTAGTCGAGCTATGTAAAAGAGAACAAGTCGAGCTTTGTTAATAGCAATTGGAGTTCCAGAAGGAATATTCGCTAGTAAGCGTTCCACGTAATCGTTTGTTTGTGTAATTACTACTACACACCCACTCCAGGTGCCAATGCCGAGCATTTGTACATTTGTAGGTATAATTGCTTGGGTAACATCACCATTAACATACGGTAACATCAAAATAGTGCACTGAAGGGATATTCTTCACTACATACCTGTAGTATGGAAAGTTTCCGCTCTAAATACATATGCATATGCATATAAATTTATTTTTCCAAAAGGGTGAGCACAATGGGCCCACAGGCGGCCTAAGTGCAGTATGACTGGGTAACTAGTCATACGCCTTATTTAATAAATTTAATAATATATGTCATTTACGCAAACTCACTAATCATTCGTGGATTCATTAAATCAGATGTTTTTAAAATAAAAGGTCAGTGATTGTACATTCAAAATATAAATGGTGAGATATGTCTCGGTTGATTCCCCTTGTATAAGTTGTTGATACTTCAGATCGCAAGATAGTAAGAATTCAGTGTTCGTAAAAAGGATTGCGCACGCTTTTTCAAATGTTTTTGCATTATTTTCGAAAATTTAGATTTTTTGTAAATTTATCGGCGCGCCGATCGGCGCACCGCCGCCGACTATAAATTTCTCTCGGCGCGCCACCGCCGATCCCTTACCAGTCGGCGCACCGCCGCCGATTATTTTAAGATCGGCGCACACCTCTAGTCTAAAACCTTAGTTATTAAATTTTGAAATATCAAATAGTTAATTTTGGAAACGTACATTTTTCACTATTTTCTGCTGTAAAACCCTTTACGTGTTACTGCATGTTTCATTTTCATTTACATTGCCTAATCACGTAAAGTATTGTACTTACGAGGTTCCAAGTTGTTATTTGACAAGTGGCGAATACAGCCCTACCGTTCGGGTCGGGCTGTAACACCCCACTTATCAAATACCCGACTTGGAACCTCGGAAGTAATATACTATGAATTTCAGTCAGTTAAAATTATTAATTGTCAGCAGAGTAAAATCCTATTTTCCTGGAATAGTTTCCAGACCCTTAGGCTGACCTGGACCATCTTCGAACTTAACCTGAAGAATTTAATTCCTCGATGATTAAAACAAATTTCATCAAAATCGGTTAAGAATTACTCAAGTTATCGCCGTGACAAAAAAAAAATGGTTACAAACATTTTAGGGTATTTTCTGGAGTAAGACCCTTGACTTTGGCTGCTAGGAATTTCGCGCGGCGTCATTCACAATAATTGACAAAATGACACATTTTGTATAAGGAAAGTGTCACTTTGTGGGTTATTGTGAATGACGCGGCGCGAGATTCCTCAACACCTTGACTTTCAGTCAAGGGAACACGGTTCGCATTGACTTTCGGACTTACTGTTACCTCGAGCACGAAACGACTGGTGTAACATACACGTCAAACAAGCAATTTATTGATGGAATTGTGGAGTTGTTGGAACTTAAACAATAATCGAACACATGAATTTCTGGCTAACAAAATTGACCATTTTTCCATGACAAGTACCATAAATTATTTACAAAACTAAAATTATAATTTGAATCTACGATATTTCGGTGAGCTATTTTTTTTTTCTACCGCCTACAAGTCCATTTTATTTTTCTAAATTTAGTAGCGGTGATACTTAGCGAATGAAATCGATAACTAAAGTTTGAATTTAAATTATAGAGTTTTTATCATTTAGGAAGAGAGAATAAAGGAAGATATATTTGGAAATTTCCATTCAGAAAAAATCTGAAAACTCCTAAAGAATTTTTCCGGAACTTTTTCAGAATAATCCGAGCTTCGCAGAATTAGAATTCGCAAAAATAAGCCCCGAGTGGTGGAGTTATAGAAGTTTGCGTACCGATACAGACAATATTTTGTGTCTTGGTGCTTGCACCACCCATGAGAATGATGTTTAATCTTTAGGATTCAAACCATTTTACCAATGGAAAAACATAATTTTTATTGAAAGTGTTTCATATTATTAACTGTGACCCGGAGACATATTCCACACCACATTGCCATTAAATTGTGTTATATCCATATCCATTAATTACCTTATGACTAATTCCCTAATTTACACTTATTATAGCCTTTTTTACCTTTTCCATCAATAAAACGCCACTAAAGACGTAAGATACTTTTATTAAAAGCTCAATTTATATTACATGGATTTAGTGTTGGGGTTTTTTTTTCCGCATGCCAGTAAAATGTGATCATTTGTTACGTCTATTAATCGATTTATCAGCCGAAGACGGATGTGTTGGATATAAAAATGGATTTTATTGTTTTCATTTAATTGGTGTGTTAGTTGTGTGTGCGAGCTATATAAAGTGAGGAAATAAAAAAGAAATATTGAATTTTAGGGGATAATATGCGGTGTGTGTGTGTATAATATGTTTAAAGAACGTTATCCATTGTCTGTGGCCGTATATATGTACATCCAATGCATGTGTATATGTGGCGTTGAATAATATAGATTTTATTTTTGCTTTCCTCGTTATTAACAAGAAAACGTTTTTGATTACTTTTCTAATGTTACAGAATTAAATTCTTTGCTCACATTAATCGCAGTACCAATTTTATTGGTCTCTATCACATTCATCTTGACTAAATATATCGAATGGATGGTAGAAAATAGAAAATACGTATCATACCTGCATAACGTGCTGTTAGATTATTGCATCACAATACAGTGTGGCATAAAATACACCTATTATCCTTGAATAAATTTCTAAGTCATACGTCAACTTCCTCCATTATCTGCTGTTTCGTCAGCAAGCATGCCAACATATGTTAAATGATGCTCGCATTGTGTCGATTCAAGTTCATTTGTAGCAGTGAATCAGAAACCAAATAAATATTTATTACCCGAAGGTCAACTTTGCTGCTGCGTGTGACACAGATGAGCCAGTAGGTCGTGTTTTGACTCATTTTACTCTGGTAACATTTATTACCCATTTAGAGGTTATGGATCATTCATACTTTTCGACCCCTTCCGCACGCCCTTTTTTTGGTGCTCTTTTCTCGTCTTGTATAACTGACTATAGTGAAAACTAGAATGTCTCACCGTAGTTTAGGACAATGGATCATGGTTTTTGGCACAATTGTTTAAAATATGTTTTATCCTGTGTCCAGTGCAAGTTTCATTACCCTTAAGTGTGAATCTTGCGTAAATTCTCATTGGCTTATTTTTCAAGTAATTTTTACACATAAAATTCGCACTACCAATGGAGAACGGAATCTGAACTTGTCCACTGACTAATTGAACCATATTTTATTAAATCTACTAAATTATGTTTATGAGAATAGATTGTGGATTTGAGCACTATTTCACAGGACTCTCAATGACTCACAAATGAGCTTGATTTTTAAATTTCGTATCACAAAAGACAAAAGGCAGTGCCATCGCTGATTTTTGCGGTAGTGATGATAACAATTTCCACAATCTATAACCAAGATAGAATTCTCTACATGGAAATCATAATGTAGTAATCGTCTGTAAGGTGTTGACATATTGTTAAGGTGTTGCTGCAGGATAAAATACGATTTGCTTGCTCATATTGTGTAATGTCACTTGAACGTTAAGGTTCGACTTTCCTCCCTCTTTTACAGTAGAAGCTGAACTACGACAACAACGACCCCAACAATAGCACTGAGCTCATCATTCACTGCATCCATCGAAGGAAAATAAAAGTTGGATAGGATGGGATAAGATGGGCAGGAAAGCTGATACTTTCCAAGCACCTAAGCCGCCAATGGGCCTTGGTGGTTCATTGTGTGGTTCATCTGTTAGAACATAGGTGTCGCTCGAAGTTGACATTTTAGCATCACGATTGTGACTTATGCGTACGAAGTACAAGAACTGTGTTCAGCATTTTGGTGTTTCTTAGAGACCTATTACGGTCGATAGAGCTGACTAGTGTTAACTAACAGCATAGACTAATCATTTATGATTAGGAAAAACCCGATGAACCATGTCTGATAGGGCGTGAGTCAATCGCTCTACCGATTGAGCTACCTGAAAATAAAAGTAACGAATCGAATTAAATTTTTAGAAGTAAACTTAAATCGTCTCTATTAAATTGGAATGTCAGAACGTTCGATTTTTTGCTCACAATAACATGAAAACCCGGCAGGTATTAAAACCTGTACCGATAACATTTTTACAAAAAATTAATCCGTTTTTTGAAATAATTGGATACGTATATGTATATGGGTTTGTACAACGCGTACGAGTATCGTTATAACGATGATTTGATTTTACATTTTCAAAACGCTAATTGAATCGACATAATCTGCATTGTTTTGCGGTGGTAAGTCTACGTATAGACAGCGAGTATATTTGAGAGAATTTTAGGTGGTCGTTGCAGATTTTACAGATTTCGCATTTTATAGTTAGATAAAAATTATTTTTGTCAGAACTTTCAAGAAATAAGCTGGGTCATGATAAAACCATGTTTAGCGGGAATAATTGACTATAGAAGGTTATTTATTAGACAGGCGTCTAATGGAAAATCTTTCTCAAGTATGAAGATATCTAAAAACTTGAATGTCTATCAATCGAAGTCTGAACACTGTCCCGACGTTTTTTTTTACGTACAATGAGATTCAACCAGGGCCTATTTTTGGGAAATTGAATTTTCCAATTTGCCAAAATTTGCTATAATTTTCCAACATTTTCCAAAATTTGCTAGAATTTGCTATCAAAAAATTTGGCAAATTCTTGAAAATTTTGGAAAATATTAGCAAATTCTAGCAAATTTTGGCAAATTTGAGGAAATTTGGAAAATTCAATTTCCCAAAAATAGGCCCTGGATTCAACGTTACAATTTTTATTATTTCGGTGCAGCTACAATACCGTTAGAGGTGTGCGCCGGTCAAAAATTCTCGGCGGCGGCTAGCCGAGTGTAGATGTGTCGGCGGCGGCGCGCCAAAAACGATATATCTCGGCGGCTCTGCTCAGCCGCGGCGCGCCGATTTATTTTGAATAATTTAAAAAATCTAAAAATTCATAGAAAAGTCAATGTTTTTACAGTTACTCATAAGAATACCTACTTCATTTCTAATCTAATACAAGATTTATGAGTTCCTGTGAACTCTGGTGTAAAACCAACAAAGTTTAATTTTTATTTAGTGAAACATACTAGACATCAAAATCTGAAGTGAAAGCATTTTTGCTCATAATGTCCACAGCTGGGCTTGAACTAGCAACCTCTGGTTTATAAATCCAGCGCCTATCCAACTCGACTAACTTCATTCAAATTTTGAATCTTTGAAAATTTAATTCGAAGATACCAATAAACTGGGTTTGCTAATAGTCGAAAGAACAACGAAACTTCTAAAGTTCGTTGTTAAAAACTAATTACTTTAGTGGTACGACTCGAGTTTATTTTTCATAAAATGCAGAGGTAAGAGGAAAGTAAGTAACTCGAAAGAGTCACAGGTAGGTCTGAACATATTGTTACAGATAGTGCAAAATATTCAAAACTATATGGAAACGTAATTACGAGATATAATGATAAGTCTGGAAAATGCAGATTTTGTGGATCGCCCCAGAGCTTTAAAAAGTTTAGTTTAATTTACAATCCAATCGACGATATTCATTCCACATACGATTTACACGTTATAATACATACGTAAATGTCATAAAGTTGGAAATGCATGTGGAATGAATAGCGCTGATTGGATTGTAATAGTTACTTCTTATAATTCCGAGACTGTCCTATGACTAGTGACTCACTAGAGAGTAAAAAAAACTCTTCTTGAAATGCAAGGTGAGGTAAGAGTCGACTAAAATTTCTTTTAAAATAATACAAATTCAACACAAGATATTTGTAATATGACATTAAGGCAGATTGCGATTTTTATTTAATTTAATTTAATTTAGTTTTAAGTTGACGTAAAACGAGGAAATTATAAGGAATTTTTCCATACAAAATATATTGTCAATCGACTTATAAATCGAATGTTTTACGTCAAATTATAATAATAAGTAAAAATCGCAATTTTCTTATCATTCCACGCGGTTTCTCAGAAGGAAGTTTACGTTAAACATACATGATGTTTTACAGCACTCATCGAACCCTTTTAAATCGATGGAATATTCCATATACCTAAACAATAATAGAAATTATGCTTTTAGAAGACATTACGTGTTAAGAACGAAGATTTGCGAAACGCTAAGCTCCATCGGAGAAATTGAAAATAGTGATATTTAGTTGAATGAGGCCCTAAACTTATTTTGTTGTCCAACCGATGAAAACAGTCGGCGGCTGGCGGCGGCTGATGTCATATTTTTGTATCCCTGACCATGATGTGCGGATGCGAAAACCTGATCGTGATTTGCTTATGCAAATTTACATGTAAAATAAAATATACCGCAAATCACGGTTATATTGGATCTTGACGGACACCATAACGCAAATCTCGATCCAATTAAAAAATTGAACTTAATTAAAAAAATTCTTTAAATATCGATTATTTTTGATTAATTGCGAAGCCAAATGTTCATTCTTCATAATAAAGTTAACCATTACTCCTGGATGTCAAAGGATTTCAAGAAAACGACTTACAAAGTTAAAAATTGTCACAATACCACAAATCACGGTCAGGGACCTTATATAGGGGAACTATTTTTTGTGAGTTTTGAATGCACTTTTATATGGAGAAATGAAAAACTCAAGTAAAACATCGGTTTTCAAGATTCCGCTGATGTATCAAAAAAAAAAATAGATTTTTTTTTCATTCTAAGAATTGTCAAATATTTACTCTAAGGCTGTCTTTCAAATTTTCAAACAATAGACGCCAAACTGAATATTTTTCTGATGCCTTTTTCTGATCTTAGATTGAATTTTTTCTCATATTTGCAGCGATAGTCATGTTATTCACCGTCGCAATAGACGGTATTTTTCTTAAAAATACTGCTTGAATTTAATATTTTTTCTACTCTATGAATCCATAGTACCCTCATTTTGTTATATTTAAAATGTAAATGGAAATAGGAATGCAAGTCAATTCCATTTTATTTCTATTGTATGCGCAACAAAATCATTTTTTTTGTAATTTGGTTTTTCTTTTTAATAAAAATAAAATTGAATAATGTTGAACACTTGTTGTGGCGTTAGTTGCAATAGTTTCGAATGACTAGTGGTTTTTCTTTAAGGCTATGCTTTATTATGGTGAAAGTGTTGGAAGAGTTGGAATCGTAATTATACGCGTTTGAGTTGTATGTAGTTACAGTGGTTGCTGGAGTTATGTTTTTTGTTGCTTCCGTGGTAATCGGTTGCTGCGGCAGTGCAATCGGTGGTGATGGGGCACTTTGTGCGGCTTGTCCGGCACGTATACTCTGAGTTATTTATCGTGCAACAAAAAAGCCTCTGAAACACTGAAACTGAAGTTTTATTATTTTGAATTTTGACGAAACTCACTATGAGTTGCATCTGTAAATTACCAATATTTTTGAACGACGAATTTGATAGCGTAAAGAATTTTTATAAGTCGTCCTATGCTTTGATATTTGATAGACGGACTTTGTGTTTTTGAAGTGAACTTTAGAAGCATAAAAGATTTGAATCAATTTGATTTGTTCGAATGTTTATGATGAGTTGTTGGAGAATCATGGATTGACGTTGATGAAGAAGATCTTTACGTTTTGCCGGGTTATAGCGCTTGTTTTGCATCTAAAAATAGCTTCGGTGGTGGATTAGTTGTGTTTGTTTTAGACAGTTTGATTTTTTCGCTTGATGAGATCCTCAGCTCATCTTTTTTTACATTTCTTTGACTGTCCATTTGCCCGCGAACTACATAGTTCCAAGTTTAAGATTCATTCCTACTACATGCCTCCTGTTGAATTTAATGCCAATGAGTTTCTTGACCACTTGGCAAAAGCCGTTGATGATGATAAGTTCGGTTTGATAGCAGGCAATTTGACATGTTGAGTAAAAGGCTTCACCGTGGCTCTTCAGTCAAACGACAGCATCTTGGAGAGTTGTGACTATGCCATTGGTAATAACAAAGTGATTAGGCCAGGTGACAAAGTCACATCCTCGCCCATAAACCCAAGACTATTTCAATTAATGGTTCTAATGAAATGGGAGAGTAACGTTACAGAGAATCGTCGGAGAACACATCTCGACTAACACTCATGTGATATTTGCACACTTACGCACTCATATGATAAATACGTTTTTCTTTCTATATTCATGAAATTCATTTAGATTTTGTTGCTGATAACTTTAATCATTGCTAATAAATGCGACGTAAATCCTTTGTTGAAGACATAATTTTCATGTTTATTACAGATAATATTCACGTTTAAGTAATTTTGCATTTATAATAACTCTCTGTAATTGAAAACAGAAGTTAAATCTTGTATTACACAAGAAAAAGTGAATTAGATGTGGGATTAAACGGTTTAAATGTGAACGTTCGTTGTTCAGATATTTGAATTATTGCGATTTGTAAATTTGAAGTAAATAGTCCACCTATGCAACCCTAGATTTTAGTGCCAACATCAACCAACAGCGAAAAGTTTCTGTCACTGTGACTTAAAACGTCACATTTATACTGAAACTCAAATCAATAACTTTTTCAAAAAAAGAGCGTGACTAGTGGAATTGCCCACCATAAGTGTTCCCTAATACTCACCAGCACCTAAGCGCATTTGTATGTTTGAAATATTCGAATATTCTACCCCACAGCTGTTGGTGTATTTTGTGTGTGTAATAGCATTTTAACCTGTTACAGACGGCAAGGACACGACCAGTGTTATCATCGGGTCTATTACTTCCATCGATCAATAGTACATTACGTCCGAGGTTCCAAATTTTTATTTGGACGAGTGGGGACGTTATGTATTCCCACTTGTCAAAATAAAAAATTGTAACCTCGTACGTACGGTGCTTTACGTGCTTCTGGTCGGTAAAAAAATTGCATTGTATTATGTATTATGCCTGCGGCCTGAAGCCTAATACAGTACTTTGGACCTCGAGTGCATAAATTTAATCAATCGGTTGAAATAGTTTGATCAAAAGGTGATGAAGTTTGATTTGCTCATAATTGTATATCGCATTCCCTTGAAATGGGCGAAATCCTGACATTTTGCTAAACCCCAAATGTCAGCCCTTCCAAGTGAATGCGATATGGCTCATTCTAGCTTCCATTACATTCGTAGAGTTCTAAGAAATTCCACAGAATTTTAAGAGAGAACAAAAGCATTTCTGTTGAATTTTGTAGAATTCTGAGAATGTGATAAAGGCAGCGCTGGAATGCTTGTGAAAGGTTAACAGATCAATATTAGCTGTAGTTATAGCCAAAGCATATAAACCACTGTAGGTATTTAATGCACATCCGCAAAAACACGCGGAACAAAGGTTTCGGTGTAGTTCGAGTGTAGCGCAAGTTCAATTCTAGGAAGATTGCGATTTTCACTTATAATTATAAGTCGAATGATCGAAATGGAAAAATGGAATAGTTGTACTGAAAAGCAGTAAAAAAATCAATAATTTCATTTTTGTTATGATTTGCTAATGCGACTCGTCACCTTTCTGCATTTAACTATTCATTAACCATTTTTCACGAAGTGTGTACTCGCCTATACCGATAATTTACAAGTCTAACGTCAACTCATAATTATAAGTAAAAATCTCAAACTCCCCATTATAGTACTTACGATTGCAATAGAATTTGTGCACTTTCGAAATACTTTTCCAACATTCATGCTATCGCGTATCACATTCACCACATTGCATCAATTCTATAGAGTTAGCGCTACCCCAAACGAAATATGACGAGGTGCACTTAAATTCATCCGAAACTTGGGCTCTGAATTATATGTGTTCCACTGTAGATTTGCATTACCTTTAGTGTTCATACACTTTGGCTGCAGCATGTAAGTGCAATACTCCATCTATTGCCATATATTATTACCAAATACAAGAAAAATCCTATTCCAAACAAATAAAAATAAAACAATTACAGCGGAACAAAGGAATATGATGGAAATACGATATTTAAGCCAACACTTTCTATAACAATCCATTGACAATAAAGTAGAAACAAAAACAATAACAATCCTTTACACATAATAACCATATTCCCCGAAGGGCTTTAATAGAAATCCCAATAAAATGTCTCTTCCTTAACTCAACAACGATATTCATGTTCATCGAAACTTAGAACAATGTAATAATTTCAAACACAAACCATTATTAGATAAAATGTTATGCCAATGTTTCTGTCTGTGAGAATAACTTTGAAATAAGTTTCGGTAAAAGTACGAAAAAGAATTCCCATATTCACTGCGGCATCGTCTTTTCAACCTCAATTTTGCGAGACAAAAACCCTCTAATGGTATCACAAATCAATCGACTCAAGCCATTTCTGCAAAGCGGAAACGTAATAAATGTATAAGGTTGAACAGCAGCATAGATACTCCACTTTTTACCCCAGCCCCTTTTACTCATGGTACAAACGTATAGCTAGAGGTCATCATTGAATTGACTTATTACATGTACGTCAAAGTCCGTTGGGATTCGATTCGAAAAAAAAATAGATCTCATTCACGTTCTGTGAAACTTTTGCTTCGTTTCGTCTGGTTTTCGCTGTAAGTTCCGTGTGGGATATTTGGAAGGAAGTCACTCAAAACGAATGAAGAAAAGGTAAAAACCCGTCATTGACACCACAACATTGGGACCATCCATAACTCGAAAAACAATGAAATGTTATTGCAAAAATATTTCCGAGTGGAAGGTGGAGTTGTGCGAAAATCTCACAAGCAACAAAAAAATCGCGCATGACTTCATGTTCGATAAAAAGGCGGTGCACGTTTGACAAATAATTTTTGATAACAGAAATATACCGAAAATAGTTGAACGTTCTTCAGTTTTCTTTTTCGTATCCTCAACATAAACATGCAGAGAGATAGCACAATTTCTATCTGAGCTTCACTTCATCCATTAATTAACTGTCGACGTTCAAGGTTGGTTACATTCTTCTCTAAGATCTAATGTAGTATGACATTCAGACATTCAGATATATTCAAATTTCCGAATCAGAAAAAAAATTGGAAAAGGAAATTTAAGTCAGAAATCGAATATAAAAAATTATATTATAACTATACACCGGAACTCTCGTACAACATCTTTTTTTTTCTTCCCCCAGTCAGAATAAATCTCATGTTTGTTCAGGTAACTTTAGCGAACGGTGAAAATTTAATTTACGAACAGAAAAAGATTGACATTCAGTTTGAATATTGTAATTAACGGCAACCAAATCCAATTACATAAACAACAAAAACGAGTAATTAGGAAAGTTTCAGACATGCTGTGGTCAGCGGATATTATTTTTGGTGGTTTTTGTTTTGTTTTTGTTATTTCTCTGCTCTTTTTCGGTCAAGAGAGTGTTTGAGTAGAGTGAAACATGAAAACACGAACAATACATTCGACATCGCCACATTGTCAAAATAGAATTAAGTTCATTTCTATAGATGACAACCAGACCCGAACTGGTCATTCTGTGAATGTGGGTGATTCGCAAATATATTTTTTACTTTAGTATGAATAAAAAAAGTTTCTAAAACGCTTTCATCGATCTTTTGATCATAAATGTAGATCATCGAATACTATCATCTGGTATCGACAACAACTCCAGAAAAAACGACACACTCTTGCTAATTTGATCGTATATAGCAAAAAACATGTTCACAAAATGAAGTAATAGATTTGAGGCCAGTCTCAATCAAATGAAGTAATAGATCTGGCCACTTTAACTAAATATTTAGTCTAGCTCATACTCAGCAATAATTTCAATTTTTTTTTATTAATTTTTTTTTTCTGTCACTTACATGTACATTCAACTTCAATTTAACTATTTCGGATTCAATTTTCGTTGCCACACACAAAACGTACAGATATTTGATCGATTCTGGAAATGATTCACCTTCTCATAGTCACCATGAAAAATGTTTGAGCAGGGTTGATTTGGGTTTCCTTAAAGGAGTTCGTTTTCGATTAAAAATCGGTGTCGATTTTCCTTGATGAAAAGAAAATGTACTTACCCGTTATTAGGACAGCAGCTAAATGATCAATGTAGCTTTGTGCAAGGCGTAATGTTTCGATTTTGGATAACTTTCTGTCAATCGGTTCTGTTGGTATAAGATGTCGTAATTTACTAAAAGCTGAGTTGACGCTGAAATGAGAGAAATAAATTGCAATTTACATTTGTTCATCGTTTTATATCCTCGATAGGTTATTTGTCTATAGCTGGAGTAGTGTTTTTAATGTATTTGTTGTCCCTAGTTGAACAGGGGCACTCAACGAAAGAAGATTGATAGGGGATGTTCATTTATGACGTCCACTGGTTTTTCAGAGTATAAAAGACCCCTCATCCGATCGTCTACGATTTTCCTATATCATTTACACGGTGTCACACTTCGCCAGACCGCCATACCGACCAAAGTGAAAGTCATTCATGGATATCCCATTGTAAACGTTTTTCGACTGTTTGCATTGTGAAAATGTTGTGTGACTTCGTACAAATTATTATTTTCAGCAAAACCTATGACTATGCTTAACAGATCGCAACTTTAAGCGGTGAGATCTCACACAAGATTCCGAAAACACAGAATCTGTGCCATAGATCTAAGCTAATCTTCTGTTATTGTCAGCTAAGGACACGCAATGTATATTCGGATCTATCGGATATCATTACATAATTACAAATAACTAAACTGCACCTTCACTATTATTCACATAATTATTATCTTGCTCCACCGTCAAGAATGATTAACTATTTCACTGTGCGACTTTCCTTTGATGCTTGTCATCAATTTATTTACAACAAGTAAAACATTAAAATGAGAAGTCTGACCCCGATAACGTTTTCAAAACGAACGAACACAATGACTCGACAAGATAAGCATTAATTTTGAAGATAATGCAAAACGATCAATGTTCACGAGAAATTCCAATTATATGTAATCCACATTATCGGGCAAGATTCATTGTTAAAATGCAATGAAAACGAATCAATGGATACGAGTACCTCTGCGTTCTGTACCTCTCTCTAGCATTTGCTTGATGTCTCTGTTTCGGAAAATCGATGTGATCCGGATTCATTGTTTGGAATTTTTTCATAAAATCAGCACTCATTGCTGCAGATTATATTTTATGCGATCACTATTAGTATTCGGTGTCTCAATTTCAATTGAATATCACATCAAAAAAGACGTTTACCAAAATATTTTTGATTTAAAAAAATAAAAAAAAAAAAACTACGCAAATTCACTATGCACACAATAAATGTCTGAGAGTTACGTCTTCATCATCAAAATTACTGTAAAATACTAAATTGGAAATTGTATTTATTTAAAATCCGAACCTCCTATTCACCATTCATATTTACATATCCACAGACTGCTGGTATATATTTTATATATAAATCAATTTATTATAAAACAGACCGTATATTTACGAAATAAATTACACATAACAAATCTCAACTAAATCTCTTCACTTGGCAAAGAAATTAAGTCGTTAAAATTAAAATTAACGTTAAACTGGAAAAATAAAAATAAAAAAATAAGAAGAAGAAGAAGCAATAAGAACTACTATACTCCTCTCGATATAATTGAGCAGCATTTAATATAAACCACAACAAAATCTTTGTTTGTTTATTTATTTCAGTTTTCTTCGGGTTCAATACGAACATAAACAATTTTTTTTTCATTCTCGAAATGAAGATGAACTGCGTTCGATATGTATATATATTATGATGAACAAGTCGCAATGCAAAGTGGTTAAAAATTGTGTTAAGAAAAATCGGGGGGAACAAAAAAATTGCTGAATGCTATCATAGTTTTACAAAACATTACAGACTTACAACAAATGTGTAAAAAGAAAGAAAACAAGAGAAGAGGAAAAAAAAGGTCGTGCTCTTTTTATGTGCTGTTAAAATGCCGATAATTTGAGAAACAGCTGGACATTATGGGAACTATTAACATCCGTTTTTTATTATTCTACCGCCTTTTAAAATAATCATCGGTTAATGAGTGAAATATCGTCTGAAGTATTAAAATTTTAATCAATGAAAGAGTTGTCGTGAACGTAGTCAATTTAATACGGCACTGGGTGTTAGAGTAAATTTTATGAGGCGCTGATGCTACATCTGTTTACGTTGACAGGCAATTTATCTCTAGTAATTTCTAAATTTATGGCACAAAGTCAGATTTAACAGAAGTAATTAGATTCTTTAGTCAATTCAACAAATCGAGATAAGCCCCTGGCTGAGCCTTGGTGTAGATCAAATCAAGTAGTAATCGATAAAATTGCAATTGCTGACGAAATTAACCAATTAAGTCGTAAAATTATTACTCGAAGGAATAAGTTTACGAATTTTATGCCGACAATTATGCTAAGTTTTCCATTGTTTGGTCTATGACGAATATCGGATTAATGGTGGAAAACGCAGCATAATTGTCAATCTCAACCACTCAAAATTTCTGGTCTGTTTTCGGATTTAGGAAATCATTTGAAAATCGTCTGCAAAATCACTCCTAGTTTCTTAATGATTGTATGACGGCACATACCATGAACAAGCCTGAAAATTACCGTTCTTCTTTGTCCTTCCAACTTTAAATGGAGAAAGGACGTAGAAGAGTAGTGTCCTTTCAACTTTACTCTTCTACGCCCTTTCTCCATTATCCTCAACTCTTTTAGGATTCAAGAATTGGCCGCTTCGCAAATGTTTTACCACCTTAGAAACCATAAAAAACCATCAGTCTAATTCTTAAACGATAATAACAGTACGGACGGATCGGTTGCAAACACATTGTCAGCACCCTTTTTAATATAACTTTCAAATCGATTCCACCTGAAATTCGTCACATCCAATCGAACCCAATTATTACAAACACAGCCGATTGCAACAGCAAAATTCCACATATTTTTTTCATTTAAATTTTATGAAATGTTCACATTTCATTCGTGGTTTCCCACATTTGGAATGATCATGTAATCGACTGGACATAATCTTTGCACCAACGTAACTTATCTCCGCCATATACTCGGATATTCTCTCGTTTTTGTTGCTTCTGAACTTTGGCGGAGGATATTTTATTTCCCTTTTCCGGTCGTCAATTAAATCGTTTTGCAGTTTCTGGCTCCGTTTGAAATACTCAATTCGTTCGGTTATTGTTCTGTTGTCGGTGCATTTAAACCGAGCATTCGCAGTATCGTTGAATTGATACTGGTACATGGTTTTGAGTTGTGGATTGGTTTCGAGTTCTTTGGGTGTCTTCACCAGTTTTCTTCGTACAAACATGCTTGTTGCGAGTAGATAAAATAAAAGCTTTCAAAAAATAAATTACTTTGCAAATAATGTGAAGCTATCCAATAGAATGTATAATCTACGTCACGACAAATTAAAATCCTAATTAGAGTTAATTCGCACAGACTCCTTTGTTTTGAGTTTGATTATGACTGAGGCGTTTGACGTCTTCAAAATTTTCTCAACCAAGGTTTTTCAAGATGTATGAAATGATCTCCTACTTCATTTCAACACGCATTTCAAATGACCTATTTCCAATTCTTTTCGCTTTTGCTTAAACTATTTTCAAAGTTTTTTTCATTCTTCAAAGTATCGCCTAGTGTTTGACACAAAATCTTTTACTTCATTTGTTTTAACATTCATTTAACCACATTTACTGTTGGTTGCTTATTTGTGCAGATACCAGATGATCAACTTTTTTGAAAGGTTTAAATTGTCGTCATAGGGAATCCTGTCCACCCTTGTGAGACGAGATTTATAGATGCACCTTAAGACTTCTGGACGATACGAAACATATTTGACTTTTGCGAAATTTTTCTAACAACTAACTACCGACAATTGGATATCACATTGATCTCGTAATATGAAATCTTGTAAAAGATTCATGTTAGACAGACCTTTGTAGAATGTGATTATAATCTTATCATATAGGCTATCCAAACAAACTGATTAAACTGTTAAATACTAATCAAGGTATAAAATGTTAATCATTTATCAGTTGGGCTATTGTTCACAAAATACATTTTCTCGCGAAGTTGTTTGTGACCTCTACATATTCCCAATGAATAGTGTTTAAAAAATCCCACTTTCAACTAAGCTGATCTTCTTGTTTATTCTGATTACTTTGATTTGAGAGGGGAACGCAGAGGAACATCAGTACCAGCTTAGTTAGAAAAGAAGGATTTTTCATTCCCCTGCTTTTAAATCTTTAGTATTTAGTAAACGAGCCCTTAACTCCTATGCTTGCAAACAATCTCATCTCTATTGTCTATTTTGTGTTCTCTAGACAGTAGGAGTTCAAAAGATTTTCCAAGTTATTCAAATGACGAATGTAAAGGAGAATGTGAGTGACTTGAACAAATCACTGCAACATTTTGACTGGCCTGACTATGCGGTCTTTGTCCTGATGTTGGTCGGATCAACGCTCATTGGCATTTATTTCGGTTTCGTCAAAAAGAAGACTGAAATTAAATTACTGCGGTCCGATCGTCGCGAATCCGAAGTGGCACGTGAATATTTGATGGGAGGAAGACAGCTGTCAATGTTTCCCGTTGCCCTTTCGCTGGTGGCAAGGTAAGCCATTCAGACAAACAAACTTTACCATTAATTCACTCAATCATCTCGTTTAGCTGGATATCTGGAATATCCTTACTAGGGCTGGCAACTGAGATTTATTTGTATGGAACCACTTACATTTTCAATATTGTTAGTTTGATCGTGGCTGGAATATTAATTCGTTTCATTCTGTTGCCCGTGTTCTATAATTTGCAGCTGACATCGACGTATGAAGTAAGTCTCATCACAAAAGAAATCACTGTCGCCTTTGAATTACAAATGAAAAGTTTTCAGTATCTCGAACGAAGATTTGATAAACGTGTACGTCTTTTCGGCTCCATATTATATACCATTGCAACGGTGAGTCTTATTTAAATAATCTTTTTGACAATAAATTCGCGACAACATACCTTCTTCAACCGTAGTTAGCATATCTACCTATTGTGATATATGTGCCGGCGTTATCCTTCAATCAAGGTATGTGAAAAAAATTGACATTCCCCTCTTAAACGAATGTTTTTTTTTTATTCCTTTACCGCCAGTAACTGGTGTAAATATTCATGTCGTGACTCCGTTCGTATGTGTGGTGTGCATATTTTATACGTTGGTGGTAAGTGATAAAAGTATGACTGAAATATTCATAAGGAACCATTTACCATTCACTTGGAAAAAAGGGTGGCATCAAGGCCGTCGTTTGGACAGATTCCGTACAATTGATTTTGATGCTCTTCTCGATGATTGTAATAATCATCAAAGGCACGATCGATGTTTCCGGATTACAAACGGTGTGGGATCGTAACCTGCATGGCGATAGGATCAATTTACCAGAGTAAGAGTCTCACATCTACTCACATCTGACTGACCCACATGACAATTGCAAAATTTTAAGATTAACGACAGACCTAACTGAGAGATATTCGGTTGTGTCACTTCTCATAGGCGGGGTGCCATTTTACATTTACACATGTAGTATGGGTCAGGAAATGATGCAGAGATACATTTCGCTACCGACTATAAAAGATGCGAACAGGGCACTGTTGATCTTCATCATCCTAATGTCAGCGTTGATTCTAATTTGCTGTTACAATGGATTGCTCATTTATGCTTGGTATGCTGGATGTGATCCGCTTCAAACAAAAGTCTGCCTTAAATATCAGTCAATATGTTCCGAACATTTCATAAGTTTCTATTCAGTTGATCGGCGCACCAGACCAACTCCTTCCATTGCTGCTGATGAGTGTACTCGGCGATTATCCGGGAATGCCTGGTTTGTTTATTGCCGGAATATTTAGTGCAGCTTTAAGTACTCTGTCAACATGTCTCAATGCAATGGCTGCCATCGTGTTGGAAGATTTTTGTAAACCATTTGTTAAAGGGCCACTAAGTGAAAAGCAAACAGGCTACGTGATGCGAGGATCTGTACTGGTTGTTGGAATCGTTTCTGTTGCTCTAGTGTTTATAGTACAACATATGGGCACAGTGTTTCAATTAGCTGTTAGTTTGAGCAGTGTGACTGGTGGTCCAATTTTCGGTATGTTTACAATGGGTCTGATTTGTCCGTGGGTGAAGAGGAGGGTAAGTAAACGGATAACTATTTTAGAACTTAATCCTCTTGAAATCAAAATCATCAATTTACTTGAATCTTACTTGGAGCCTCCAAGTTGGAGGTCGTTCACAAAATGGCGTCAAGCTACTCTACGGATTTTTCGACACTCTTCTCGTCAATCAAAAAGAGTAAAAATTGACCCAGATTTGGTAGAAGCGTCACGTTTTTCCATTCCTCCTAATGGCGTGACGTCATTTGTGAACCGCCCCTCGTAAAATCCTAAAATAATAGATCTGTGCAAAGCTTCGATTTCTACTTCCAGGGAGCATTTCTCGGTGGAGTAGTCTCACTAATTGCGATGGTTGTTCTTTTAATCTACGCTCAACATGACATGGCCACAGGAGCTCTAAAGTATGCAGTAAAACCATTATCGACCGATGGATGCAATTACACATTTCCGAATGTCACTGAGCCGACAAATTCAACCACCACTTCAGCGAACGAAGGAAGGTACATTTGAGTGAATTATTTCCGTTAGAGATACAATAACGCACTTGCACATCTATCTCACGCAGTATGTTCCGAATTCATCATATGTCCTTTCTATTCTATCCCATATTTGGAGCGACAGTTGCAATAATTGTTGGCAGTTTAACGAGCTTGATTTGCAGAGAAGAAGAGTGCGATTTGAATCCGATGTTGTTTTCACCGTTCGTGCGAAAGTTTATCAATACACGCGTTTCGTCATCACACACCGACCAACGGAACTGTGTCAGTCATGTTTTTGATGAGAAAGATACGGAGTTATGAAAAGTGTACTATACCGCTTTGTCATTTGAGTTGACTGAAAGAGATGTCGACGAATATTTTCGTATTTTTTGACGTCGATCTATGGCCTCTGTGAACTGAAAGCAAAAAAAAATATTCTGTGTACGAGTCTAGGCTAGCTAATAGTGTGTAAGTATAAGCAGCTGTTGAATAAAATTTCTGAAAATACGTTTTTTTTGATGTTCGAACCCTCCAAGACTGAAACGAAAGCATCATAATATCAGCATTCATTCAAAGCACAAATTTTAGTAAAGCTGAACAGCAAATGTATTATTTCCATTTTCATTTCTATTTAACTTCATTCTCTTTATATTTCCTATAAGGTTTCAATTTCGTATTCTTTTGTACTATCAAACAATCGAAAGGCAATATGTTAAAATGGTTTCATCGAATTTCGAAGAACATATCAAATTTTATTAAAGTGATTTCCACACATTTTTCTTTTTCCCTTTTTTTTATTCGTTTGAAAATGTTTCCATTTGAAAGTTGTATGTTGCTTAAAACAAAATAAATAAAAGGAATAAAGCAAAATATAAAGAGACGAAGAAAAAAACAACATCCACACACACAATAAACGAAACGACCCACATGTATTTTGCAGTACCGCTTCTTCAGTCGAAGACGGTGTGCTCGAAAAGGTCGATTCAATTTTCTTTTGTTGGCAGCACTTTTAGATCTAACCGTTCGTTATGATTTCCTTTTATAAATTCGATCAATTTTATCATGAAAAATAAGGTGCAATAAAATAATTGTACTCACCGCACCCTAAAAAATTAATGAGTTTTTTCTTCTGTTAAAATACTCACACTGATAAAAAAGGTTTTTGAGATATGTATGATATACTTCGGTTATACATACTATAAGTCAGGTATGAATAGTTAACGTGACGTATGTAAAGTATACATACAATAAGGATGTCACATCTGACGCATATTACACGTAGCTCATGTATAACATTTACACGTATGTACATCGCAAAATTGCATCATGCGTCCAACACGTATTGATGCGTAAACGTTTATGATGGATGTAAGTACATGTCGTCCTCATCATCTGTCGTCTTACTCCTCGATGGAGAGTCTACAAATTGTCGCCATAGTATTCGGTTCGGTGCGAGTGCCTTTACCGTAATTACATGTATGCTCACGATGATTTCGATAGGTCATACTTCTTGGACGTAAGCAATAGCTGTACACATAATGTATCAGGGGGCCTGCTCAGATGATTCCGAGGATTGTGGGATATCGGAATAAAAAGGTGTTTTCTGGTCCGTAAGGCTAAAATAGAGGACCAGTATTTTTTAGATTTGTACAAAATTGCTTTACAAAACATAGCTAACGCCGACCCGTACGAAACACCTATTCGTATCAAAAGCCTTTAATGTGAAACTCTTCATTTCTCTTACTTCATTTTCTTCTCTGCTGAAAAACTATTCTCCCTTTAAAATCACTTACATTATCCACTCTTTGCCTTGTTATCATATACAACTAAATTGCCGGAGGCAATATAGACAGCCCCGTACGAAGACAAATTTCATAAATTCCTATTTAAACAGCTATATACCGCTATATTTAACTATATTTCACTATAAATAAACATTTCACAGAGGAATATGCTATTATATAGCTCTATATGCCTGTATATAGCTCAATATAGCTGTATATAGGTATATATAGATGTCCATATATGGAATCCCTGAAACCCCTCACACTTAACACATTATTTCCATGTTAACAGAAACTCTCTAAGCATCATTTTTCCCACTTTATATAACTTTTAATAAAATCCAATATGGCCGCCGGCAGCCATTTTGTTAGGAAACCGAAAATAGTACCGACGCTTTACATTCGTTAATGCCTTTCAAACAAAAAAAAATCATGAAATTCGGTCAAAATTTACTCGAGATATTGACAAAATACTCCACGTTCACTGTACGGCCGAGTAGCCAGATAAGAGCTCACTCCAAGAGACCTAGCTCACGCTCCGGAGAACATAATTTCATAAACTTTTTTTTTCCCTGATTGGTACGGTCAATACCTATCTAATAAAGCTAAAACGAACGAAATATGTTCAAATTTGGCCGACCTACAAGCAAAAACTGCTTGCCGCCCTGTGCCTGTTTCACACCAAGGGGTCTAACTCACAAGTCGGTCATCCGATTTCCATAAACTTTTTTTTTGTCGATCGGTATTGTAAATATCTTTCATTTGACGTATCACTTACAAGTGTAACGTTTGAATGTCCGGAGATATCTTCGAAAAACCGTAAAGCACTTATTGGGCCACAGCTCGGGAGGGGTCGATCCAAAATCACTCATCTTCGAACTTAGTCTGTCTTTTGACATTACCAAATGGGGAAAAAAAGAATTTTCAAAATCGGATGCGTTTTACTCAAGTTATCGTGCAGACAGACAGACAGACAGACAGACAGACAGACAGACAGACGGACGGACAGACGGACATTTTTTTTTCGCGGATTTGGCATCTCTAGACAACCACAATAGGTTTCCCCTTACTCAGGGAGTCCAATTCGACGTGTTACAAACGTATGCGTAAACCTATAAGACCCCAGTACTTCGTACGGGTCTAAATATGAGGAGAGCGAGGCATTCAATTGTATGAAATCGTTGGTTAGAACAGTGAAAAGATATACACCATGTTTCTCCTATCCTCTAACCGACGCTTTCGTACATTTGTAAATATTATTATTTTGACATAAATTGTGAGTGCATTTAAGAATAATTTATGCGATCAAATAAACGCCATAAGTCCTCTTCATAATATGAATTTTGAAGTACAATTGTTAAAAGTTTCCTATGTGCAGAATGAGCACCAGCTGAATATCACCAGCTGGATCTACTAACACACACTTATTGTATGATAAACAATCAAAACACATTCTTAACAATCACTCATACGTGTTATGTGCGCGCATAGATGACGTTAACGTAGAAATACACTGTGTGTAGGTTGTATTTGAATTGTTTACAATACAAAGTGTTTTTGTTTGTATACCAGCTGGTGCTCATTCCGCACATAGGAAACTTTTAACAATTGTAGATGAACAAATGACTTCAAATAGTTATTTAAGCAACAAGTTGAGAAATAGAGTTAATAACCACATCGTGTGACAAAAACACACAATTTCTCAACGTATTGCATACACCGTTTGCTGAAACACGTTTTGAATATAGAAAACCAAAGACCCTTCGACCGTCAAGAAAAAGTACCCTTTTCGCAACGCCGTTGCAGAAAATTAATTTCAACGCACTCGATGTGAGAATATCGTAAATGGGCGTAACTCAACGTTGCGTTTTTTTTTACCCCGTTACCGTCATTTCTTCACCTCAATTTCATACTTCACGCTTTAAATATACTGTGAGCGTAAAATTGTTATTTCCTCACTGCTCCAGAAAGCAGAAGAAAATAAATCAGAGAAATTCTTACCGACGCCAACGACCAGCAAGTATGTCACATCAAATCTTCTTTTAATCTGTCTTTTACAGATTTATACGAAAATTTCAGTTGATTAGTCTTTACATTTGGTCTGGTATACAATACACAGCGCCTATTTCTGTCGTTACCATAGCACGTTGTAGTGTTATGGCAGCTGGTAATTCTTCACTTCTCCGTTTTACCACTCCGTTAAGGGTGTTTATTCGGACACGATCACGTGACAATATTCATCCAATCAGAATTGTACACAGTGTACTAAATAGAGTGTAAAATTTGACTGCGATAGACTTTATTGTAATAATTCTATGTATGAAATGTATGGATTCTGATACAATTTAAACAAAAAAGGAAAAGTGTGTCAGTTTTGTTTGCTGTTTGGTAGTTATCATCAATATATCCACATTTTTTGAAGCATTGACGTGTATGTGAGAGCTAAGTGTTACGTTAAGACAACGGTGTTGAGGAATTTCGCGCCGCGTGATTTACAATAACCCACAAAGTGACAGTTTCCTTATACAAAATGTGTCATTTTGTCCATTATTGTGAATGACGCAGCGCGAAATTCCCAGCAGCCGTGATTTTAGCGAATTTACAGCTATCTCAAATGGTAAAATGATTTTAATGTAAGGCAGGGACTATTTTTGAGAAATTTTGTTTTTTTAAGTTTCTTAGACTTTTTTGTGAATTTTCTTTAAAAAATGAAGAAACTCAAAAACAGGCCATGACATCAGCTCTATTTTACATACGATTACAAAAGCGAACCATAATATGGCTCATTTGCTATAAAATCTCGAATCAATTCCAGACACTTCCGGTCTACTTCCAATCATTTCTGATTTACTTTCGGTTCAATTTGGCTTCACTTGCAATGAATTCCGGTTAAATTTCCGACACATTCATTTCTATCAAGTCACATGAATTTTATGTACGAGGACGACATGACTTCTTCAAAAAATGAGGTTGGCTTCGTCCGAAAATAATATTTGCCTCTATTCAAATATTAAATTAAAATATTGCAACTTTTCGGGTTTTCCATCTGTAAGCACACAGAACGCAAAACCTACATTGCACTATTATTATTCCTTTCAGGTACCGAAAATAAACTTTGTTCGTACGATTTTCTATTGTTTTGTTGCACACCAAGAGAAAGGGAAAAAAAACTGTACCGAAACGAAGCCCGAATTCTTCGTTTCAATTCAATGACGATAAACCTCAATTCGACAGGAAGTAACCGATAAAAACAGCATTGAGAATTATGGGGTATTACAACTGTTACCAATATATTAAAGCTTTGCTGTGTTTTATGGCTGTGTGTCGTTTCACTTAAAAATGAAAATGGAAAAGCTTCGTGAAAAATAAATTGTTGCATTATGATTCGGTGGAATGTCTTTAAAAAAAATAAATTTTATGAGCTACGGGTACTTTATAAAAAAATCAAGTTTTTTTTAACGTTCGTTTGTATAATAGACAAACCTAAATACTTTCAATCGAATACTAACTGGGTCAACAATAAAAAAATAAATAAAAAAAATTGCCGTATACATGACCAACAAAAGAAAGCCCAATAGAAAAATTCCACAACCCATGCGACATCCGAAACAAAAATCTCTAATCTTTTCCTTTATTTTCATTGTTAAATGCTGTTTGTGCATATATATATATATATAACACTCATATGTACACGGAAAAATGTCCCTTCTACCGTTTTGGCCCATAAAACATTTTCACGATTCAACACTCCACACAATCCACACATGCTTATCGCACTTGTCTGCACTTTATTACCCAACAAAATGACGAAAAAAAAATTCCTTTTGTTTGGGGAATTCAGTTAAATAGCCAAAGAATTAAAGTTAAACAAGTGAACGACGAGAAAACATTTTAAAGCCTACATACAGATTTATGTGATATAATTAATGCATATCACCTGGAGCAATGACAACGATACGTGCACACACACCATCCATCCAGTAAATAGATTTTTTTTTCTCCTTGTTAAATTAATGTGTGTGGAATCCACACTGTGGATCGTTGTAAGCAATTCAGCAAACCTTTGGTTAATTAAACTGTATGCTAATGTGTTTGGATACAGTTTGGCCTTAACTATCACAACACATTGAAATTAAATTGTTAATTTTATTACTAATTTGTAATTGCTAATTTCTGATGTTACACGTTAAAGCATGATAAATCTTGGGAAATTAATTTCGAGCCTTTCGTGCATGGTTAATGCCATTAGAAAGTCACAAAGGCTCACATATATACTCAATGCTATTACATTGTAAATCGTCTATAATGCGTGTTATGCGGAAAATTGTCTTGCATATTACATTATTACATCTTGTTACAGAATAAATAGATGTTTTAGTTAGACGACTACACTCAAAGATTTCCCTTGTAATAAATATTCGCAGCGTTCGCAAACTTCATTGTAATCTGCATTCGCTTGCTTCAGGCTGTAAAATATCCTGTGTCTGGGATAATTCGGATGATGCTATCGAATAAAAGAGTAGTGTCGTTGACGACATTTGGTTATAAAATTTCACAACCGAAAACACTGAAACCGGGAGATCAGAGAAATCGACGAACCAATTACTTATGTTGTAAATAAAACAAAATTAAATGAGCTTCGAGCGACACTTTATGAGAGTGGAGTTTTTGAATTTAAAATTTATTTTTTATTAGTTCACCCAGATATAAAGCTAGGCATGATGTTCAGCTATTCAAATTTTACATTTTATTATTATTTTACTGACGGCAATAAACGTATAAAACGGACTACGGATCTCAGTTTTTTTTGTACCTGCTTCAGTTTGTCATTAAAGTAATGAGGTGTTGAATAGAGCCAGTATTTAAGCGTTGTTGCAACAAAAAGAAAACAGAGAAAGGGAGAGAAAAGTGGCATAAATACAATACAATACAATAGTCAATACTTTTAGATAAAACAAGAGAGCATTATATACCAATGGAATTCAAAGCCCTCACAGATTGTAATCCTCACTTTAAAAATCCTTTATTATATACGCTACAAATTACCATATTTTATGAGATAAATCTAAGACCCTAAAATTTTAGCACACTTCCAGCAATTGGTCACTTTCATAGACACGGGTAGAATGTGAAGCTCTCTAAACTTTTTACGGTAAAATACGGATGCGGATGCAATGTGGTTATCTTTCGACACACTGAACCTCGCCCAGAACCGATTTTCATATAATTTTCTTTACAGGTTGGCCATATCTTACAGTGACTATTTTTGGGAAAACGTTTTCTCAATTTTCTGTTTTTAATTTGGGAAAGTTTGAAGACATTTATTGTGGATTTGTCATCTATAACTCGATAGTCATAAACTTATCAGCGTCCAAGAATTATTAATTTTCGTGCAATAGCACCAAAAATGCCAATTTCGATGTGGCTAGAAAATAGTTATTTGTTCATCTATGGAAAAAAGTTGGAAATTCCATTTCGAGGGCATTGTTACCAGAGCGTAGAGAATGAAAACACCCGAGAGAATGAAAATTTATAATTTTTTCCCGATGTCAATACAACATTTTGCACAACAAAGGCTCCCGAAATTTCAGCCGAGGTGAAAAAATGACTATTTCTCGCCTGTGTTCTGAAAATTCTTTATTTTTATTTAAACTTATCTCTGTCCCAAATTCGAACAGGTACTTTATACTCGGACCTGTTGTTATGTCTGTTTTAATAATTGGAAACTCCGACATGACACTTACTCGTGTATGGTGTATTTGTACCACGGCATCATCGTTCGCATTGTTTAAAGACAATAAAAGTTTTTTTTAAATTCTTCTACCCACTATGTACTACACAGTTATTTCCAACTTGTCATAAAACAACACGGTATAATAGGATACCTTTAAAATATAAATTTCTTTTCTCTCGCATTATTGTCATTAAGTAAAAACATCAAAATCGACTGAAAACAACAATTTTAAATGACTTAATCCCCTGTCGGTTTTTTGAGATACATAATTGCTTTATCGGTTCATTTTTGCAAGCATAAATTATTAACGTATAACAAATGTTCTGCAATACTCTTTGAAAATGTTCGTTTTATAAAATTGTAGTCATAGTCTTTTCCATTGACAAACATTGAAATTCATGAAATTGTGCCGGTATTTCGGATGTGAATCAGTGGAGCAAAGTTGGACTGAATTGGTTCCAAACTTATTAATGGACAGAGCGTAAATGTGGGTAGAAGCTGTAGGTGAGCAAGATAATCTAATCTCGCGAGCTAATCTAATCTCGCGAGCTAATCTAATCTCGCGAGCTAATCTAATATCTCGAGCTAATCTAATATCGCGAGCTAATCTAATCTCGCGGGCTAATCCAATCTCTGAGTCCGTTGCCAAAGCACCTAGCAGGGTAATAGAAAAAAATAAAGTAGTACTTTAATCGAAGTATGCGAATATTTCCATACCTTTTTTTTCATAATGTCATTGCAAAATTACCATTAAGGCTGCTAATGGTATTATTGGTATCAAAAAACTACTCTATTTGACGTGTAAAAACCTCTATTACCCTGCTAGGTGCTTTGCTGAAACCAAAATTTTTATCACAAAAAATTCTTGATCGAAATTTATAAAAGATATTCCGCCCAACTACTGAACGCTGAATTTTACAAAGTCGTTGTTCGATACTTTAATTCAAATCATTATCAGAAAAATTTCAAAACTAATAAGTTACGAACGTTCGATAATTCATTTGATATTTTCAAAGAACCAACATCAATGGAATGTTTCATTGATATATCCAAAAATATCAATTTTTGGTTAATATCGATTGATAATTCGATTATCAGTCGATATTTCTCGATTATCGATAAAACATTCGATTGACTTTGTAGTCGAGGATTTTTTTTTTGTAAACTTTGAGGACGCTCATCGCTTATGCCGGTAAGACTTACAATTAGGATTTATTGGAATGATCTACAATAAATTAACATTTTATTATGAAGAAATAAATGATTTGTAAGAAGTTTTAAATAAGTTATCGTGGGCAATTCCACTGATTTTGTTTCAATCTTATTTTTTGTTTTCACATACACCCCAAATTAAAAAAAGAAGCAACAATTCATTTTTCAGCCATCAGCTTGTAATGCAACACAATTAGTCATAATTTTTACCTACTAATTTGCGAGCTGGTTAATCACACGATCTACAGTAGTTCTTCGGTCAATAGAATAAACTTACATATACATACACATACATACACACGAAACCAGTTGCTTATAATCCTTTTTGTCACCCCCACTCTAATTGTTGAAACTTGAAACCCTACTCATTGTAGTAAAGGTAAAGTACCATTTACCTACCATCAGAAGCAAAGTTTGTCTTGAAGCGATCGGACGTTGAAAAGGTCAATTGTAAAATTTGTTCATTGTTGTAAAGATTTTAGTTGAAATTTTTTATTTTTGATCTCTAACCACAGCAGTACAATTATATAATCCAAAAATGGAATTTTTGATAAAAGTTTTGCCAGAGGTGCTGTTTTGGTGTTACTTAATTTTATTGATTGTGTCCGAAGTTATGGCATTTCAACAAAGTAACAGTAAAGCCGGCAAAAGACTTCGTTCGAATACTGGAATCAACTCGGACATCTGTTCTAGCGAAAAGTTAATCAAGGAAAATTCCGAGAACGTTGTTGAAGAGGCTACAAATAGCGAACGGCGAACATCAGTCCAAGGTCGGAAAGACCGTAATCGAGACAATTTACGCGAATTACGCAGACATCATCGTACAATGAAACAAAAATATTTTGAAAATAGCGAAAATCTATTGTACTTTTGCTTCTACAAAGGAATCACCGAGAAATATTACAATACATTGCAGCAGCCTTAAATTGATTGAATTTCTGGATCAGTGGGAGAGTGGTATGAGATATAAGACTCTATGTGTGTTACTTGTGAATGAGACTCAAAGTTGGTGAACTGTTAAAAATATTGACACGGCAGCGAGAACGTTAAAATTTGAATTGAAATGATTTTTTAGTGAAATTTTAAGTGTTTTGTAAAACTCATCCAACGTTTTATCGTTGCTAAAAGAAAAATGTGCAAGAAAATTAGTTGTAATTTTGTGAATAATAATTTTAGTTCGTTTTCCGGTTGTACATAGCTCAGGTTTAAAATTGTGTTCATAAAGTATATGTCACTCTCCGCGGAAGTGACTAGTTTGGCATTTTTTATTCACCGTCATACATTATTGTCAAAAATATTATCACGGCAGCGAGAACGCTGAAATTTGAATTGGATTTTTTAGTGAAATTTGAAGTGTTTTGAAAGACTCATCCAACGTTTTATCGTTGCTAAAAGAAAAATGTGCAAGAAAATTAGTTGTAATTTTGTAAATAATAATTTTAGTTCGTTATGAAATATTGTGACAGTGGACCAATTTTTGGTAAAATTTTACAAAATTTTCTTTAAAAAAATTAGGGAAATTTTAGCAAATTAATTGTCCAAAAATATGCCATGGTGACAGGCCATACTCTCTCGTTTGCTAGAGAGAGAGTATTGTGACAGGGGTAGATGTCTGACGACGATTTTTATTTGACATGACTCCTTGTATTTTTTTTGTCTTAAGCTAACAGTGAAGTGATCCACTTCCTACATTGTTTACTTGTAACTATAAATATTGTTTTATATTTGACCAAGTATAATGCTAAGACACTCATTATTGTGATATAAGTTTGACAAAATTTTGTTTCGTATAAAATTTGACTCATACGCATACGCATACTTATAAATCTAATATTTGAATTAACTTTTTATTTGACTTTGAATAAAATTTAATAATTTAAGCATATAACCTTTCAGCGCTTTTATTTAATCAACCAAAGGTCAACATTATAATACTGCCACCCTTTACCACCAACTTTAATTTTCGACAATGACAATTTTAACAGTGACGATTGTTAATGGAAAATTCCTCAATTTAGCGATCAAGGAAAGTTATCAAAGTTTTTAATTATTTCCTTCTTTCGGACGTGTGTGCGAATGATAGACTTAATCGATGGTAACGTAAATCACATTCGTTTAAATCGAACATCTTTGGTAGAGAGTTCAGTTACGAGCCTATTTTTAGTTCGTATTTTAGTTACGAGTTCATAGTTCTCTTTCCGTGCTCGTAACTGGCTCGATTGCTGAACATCAGGTGAAAATATAATTTCTGGTCCGGATCTAGTCTCCAATTTATAGAAAACATTCGAAAATTCTCATGATAATGTGGCTTATCTCTGTGCCCGGCCTGTCCATAGAACCGACGCTCCTATAGATTACTCTTCACAAAATATTTCTGCGGTTTCCCATATTCAATTTATAATAGGCATTGCAAGTCATCAGTCAGAAAACACTTCATATTTTCCGCTGCTTATATTTTATCCCATTTATGCTGTTTAACGTTTCGAATGTCTGAAGAGAAAGTGGCATCAAATACGCAAACCATGGTACAACGCCTGGAAGACCTTCGGACTGAGCACATGTCCTTGATCAATAGTTTGGATTCGCCGAAAACCGAAAAGTCAGATATCATTTTGAAGAACATAAAATGCATCGACGTCGGTTTGGATGAAGCGCAATTAATGATGGAATTTACGTTGCATTTGCAAAATGTTGAAATTGAGAAGCACCAACTTAACGTGCAGTTAAAGCAGTTGTCTGAAGAAAATCGCGGTTTACGTAACGAACTAAAGGCAACGCAAGATAAATTGAAAATTTTCGAAAAATTAATGGGAAATGCCGGAAACGAAAAAAGTACGGATGAAAGTATTCTGGAAATCGAATTCGACGATGCTTCAATTGAACCAAATGCCTTGATTCAGGACTGTGACTACGAAAGTGACTCCACTTTAACGCCTAGAGAAGAGTCTCAGAGCGGTCACACAAATTGTGATGAAAGCGAATCTTTATCGCGCTTTCTGAAACTAAAAAAACTTGCAATGCAATATGCTTTTGAAGGCAATTACGAAGTGGCACTTCCGCTGAGCCAACAAGCTGTAGATAATTTGAAGAAAACAACTGTTGGATGCTTTCATCCTTACATTACCAAAATGATGTCAATAGTGAGCCTAGTTTACGGTATACAGAAAAAGTATAAGGACACGACAAAATTGTTACACGCCGCTATTCGCGAAAAAACTGAAGCACTTACACTTGACAGTAATTAAGGTTGTCTGGTCAATTAAATTCTCAATAACCGTAAAAGCACATGGTAATTAGTATAAAAAGTAGTAACGGACACGATACCGTGTTTTGTGCGAAGGGATCAAATACTAAAATCTGCCACCAGCTTCATTGTTCAGAGTTTTTGCTTTCCATGCAATGTAATACTAGGCATTTTCGATCATTCATTCGATATTTTCAAAAAAGCTAATGTTTTATCTATAATCGATTATTATCGACTACAGTCGATAACACACATTTTACAGTTTTTCAGAGTTTTGTTGTCGATGTTCCCAGCCAATTAAGTATTTTCAGCCAATGATATTTTGGCGCAACATTTAAATACGCCTTTTTGTATTCAAATTTCATGTCAAAATGTCATAGACAGGGAACCACTTAATTGACTGGGAACATCTATTATTTTTAAAACTCTGATATCTAAAATTGCGTTTCCTAAAGATGAACACACTGTAATAATCGGTAAAAATCGACTGATAGTCGGATTGTCAGTCGACATTTATCGATTAGCGATAAAATATTCGATTGATAGAGATTGTGGAAATTGTTATCATCACTACCGCAAACATCAACGATGTCTGCCTTCTGTGTTTTGGGCTCCACACAAATCATTTGTTAATACTATTATACAAGACTTTCCACCTTTTTTTTGATCCAATTCAATGGAAATAGAAATTCAAACAAATATACCGAAGAATTAAAACTCAAAATATAAAGATAGAGCGGTAACTTTTTTTAAATGCTGGACCCTTGGTCCATTAATTTAACTGAAATTTAATCGCTTAAAGTAGAAGTATAATTGTGTTCGCGTGTCTTGGGTAAGTATTTATTGAATTATACTTTCGAAAACATGGAAATGGCGAAAATTAATGGATTTCAATTGTTTTTTTTTACATGCCCTTTCATGCCCGCCTCAATATAAATATCCAAGTAAGTATAAATACCGAAGCCAAGACGTTACATTTTTTTTTTATTATTTAGAAATGAAAAAGATCCATAAATTAATGGAATTGGTTCTCAAATTGATTATAGTTCCGCTCCGTATTGTGCCCCGTTTACTTTTTTTTTGTGTACCGTGAAAATTTATTATGTTACATGAGGAGAATAGTGTGGTTATTTTTCGGAACATTTTCAATAAATTCAATTGAAGTGTTAGAAAATATTTGAGCATTGTGATATTGTGGAATATTTTCGTATATATCGATCAAGATAAGGCGAAAAAAAAGGAAACCGTATGAGAGAATAATTCGACAGTATGGGTATTAAAACTCAAAATGTACGAAAAATTCTGTGAAAAAAATTTATATTCCAAACAAACAAAAATATTTTCCTCACGCAATAACACGAAAGTTTTCACCTAAAGGTAAAGGTAAAACTTTTTCGGTAAATAAATATAAAAAGTTTTTCTGACGTGATTTTATTAGATGTGTTGTTACGAAGCATGATTTCTGTACTTACTGTTGATATATGTAGAGGTGTAAAATATTGTGCATTAGATTTTAAAGCACACGTGCACTGCACACTCACACAATGAAATGAACATTTTTAAGACGGCATCAAGCTTATTACACCGAAGCTTTTAACAAATATAAGTTTTCCTTCTTTTAGCAATGACTTAGTAGCTGTAGCTTGTTCATGGAAACGATGGAAGTAAATAAAGTCACAAACTATGAAGCAGAGTCATAACCCGCGCTCCATTCAATATTGACTTTAAATTTAAATTATTTCATTTTCATGGGAAATGTTTAAGTAATGGCAGCTAATGCACGTAACAAAAATGTGATGGACTTCTAGTAGGGAAACACACCTTTAATGTTTGAGGTTCTATATGTTGAAATAATTTTAAAGTACGTGGCCGAGAAATGGTAAATTTTCTTTCATGTCTATTTTTAATTAAATGTCATCCAAACCCTTCACGGTTTCGCTTTACGAAAATGAACGGAATTTTTGTGTTTGTTTAGTTATTGGTCAATGATAAGCATTCATCTGTGTACACTTATAAGACAACATACGTCAGGTATGTAAAAAATTGCTTGCAGACAGATTCACTTCTGTCTTACTTCGGACACGTATGCTGCTAACATATGACATGTGCGACGTACATGTCTGGGGTGTAAACATACGAGCAATTCGTATGACTTTACGTCGGATAAGTACGATGTACTGTACATGTCATACGTTAGCAGCATATGTGTCCGAAGTAAGAATGGATATTTCAGAAATCTAAATCTTTGGGTAGATCCACATTCCGAATAGATTCTGAGTTAATGATTTTTGTTGCATAAAGTGCTGTTATTGAAATTCTGTGTGAAAATTTTGTTTTGTATCCACTTTGCTCGAAGTTTTTTTAACGAAAAGTTAATTACGGTCTAACCTGGAAATATGTAAAAAAAAACATTTTCATGTGTCGGGGCCGAAAATGAGGGAGTTTCGAGATTTTTCTCGGGTTTTCGACCCCTTACATGAAAATTTTTTTGAGTATCTGTTTTGGACGATTGATTTTAGGCACTTTCACATGTAGCCCTCACTTCGTTCGGGCTACAACTCGCGAAATTGCCTAAAAACAACCGCCCAAAACAGATACACAAATAACTATTTAACACCTTCTTGGGTGAATCAAAGCTTTTATACGCTTCAAAATTGCAAGCACGTCATTTCCATACCAATTTAAAACTTAAAATTGAACTGTCCCGAAAAGTTTCGAAATAAATTCTCCACACTTCGAAAACGCACAGAATTCGAATGCACAACTACTGCGCAAGACAATATTTTCCCCACTAAAGAAAAGCTTTCAAAGAGAAATGTGTAATCGGAATGTTATGAACAAAACAAAACGGATAAAAGGCAGTAACCTTCCGGCTTCTTGTCATGCTGTACGGAATGAATCGTTTCGAGCCCGAAATCATGATGATAAATACGTAAATACGTAAATTTTTACATTTCCTTTCTCAGATTCTGGGTTCCTCTACAAATTATTTTTAATGAAATTGATTTCCACATTAAAAATGATTTTTTTTTCGAACGGATTCGGTAAACCAATGCACCATTTTTTGAGTGAGGACAGCACACGATTCGAGAATGCAAAATTAAGAATTTATTGTTCAAATGTTTGTAATGAAAAGGTAGAACAACTGTTTTATAGATTGACCATTTGAAAAATACAGAAACTTTATAACAGGTAGATAAATAGGAATAATGTTTTTAAGTTGAAGTTGCTCATACATCCCTGAAAAAAAAAAGATATTTCAAGAGTCACGTTGATATCGACTTGAATAGCTTTCTCGCACTAGTGAGATCAATGATTTTCACATCATTTTTTCGCACTATTGTGGTAAAACATTTTGTACACAATATAAATTTTCGATATCAAAATCCAAAAAATTTTGTTCGATACTTAATATGGTCTTTTATGGTGTTTTATTCACTCGATCAAAACTATCCTGTGGATTGATAATCTCTAATATCACATATAGTGCGTAGTAAAACAACACCAGTTCGATTAATGCATTGAAAATAGGTATTTCGATTTAAATCTAGAACCAATACAACAATTTCAATAAATTCTTTAGGTAAAAACGGATTTTGAATAGTCATATTCAGTTTCCTCTGTTTGCGTGGATGAGTGGCGGTGTTTGAAAATTCTCGATAACATTACGGGAGTACCTATATTTGAATTGTAGTTGAATTTTAAATTGTAGTTTCGCTGAATCGATCTAACTATCGAATCGATAGCTTTAAAACATTTTTTGCCGTGGTAACTCAATTGATCACTACCTCAAAGGAGCTGACACTAATTTAGAGATCTGTGTTTACTTTTGCAAAGAGGGGAGTTATTGAAATACGATAATGAACACATACGCATGGCCTATTTTAGCTAGGGTTGCCATTTTTGAAAATTCCAAAAGAGGACATTTCGTACGAAAAAAGAGGACAAAAAGAGGACGCTTTTTAATTCGAAAAAGAGGACAAATAATGAGTCTTAGCTCTTTTATTATTCCATGTGGACCCATAGATATTCAAATTATTAGTAAGAAAAGTTGAAATTGGAATTTTAATTCCGAGGTTTCAGTACCTACCATTTGTAAACATAACTTATTTTTCCTTATTTTTATAAAAACCTTCATATTCTTCCTTATTTTCCAGAAAAGTGATTCTTTTACTTTTTTTTGCTAACTTTACTGGGAGTTCTTGTACTGCAAGCTACAAACACGCTCTTCATTTTAGAAAAAATTCCGATTCCGAAAATCGATTATATCTTCGTTTCTCTCATTTGCCATTTGAAATAACAGAGAAACGAAGCTATAATCGAAATTGGGCAAATTACTTTTTAGTTGACTGTACTCCATTTTTGTTTTAAAGTAAAAATCAAAAAAAAATAAGTAACGTGTGTTTCTTAATAATTTACAAATCTAGGCCTGATTTAGGCACATTTTATTAAGTCTTTCCGTTTCTGACGAATTTTCTACAATCTGCTAACAAATATAGGTTCATTTTTAAATTGCTTATAGAAAATGACTCGATTATAACGTAATTTTAATTTCGTTTTTTTAAATATACCTTCCTCCTTATTTTACACATAAAAATTCCTACTCTTCATGCTAACACCTCCTTAATGCCTTAATATAAACTATATCATTCGAATGCGTAAATATTATACTTGTAGGATATTTCGAAAGTTACTGCCGTAATTCGCATGTCGGACTTAGTGCAAAATTTAAACAAAGATTTCTTTTGTTTAAATTTTGCACTAAGTCCGACATGCGAATTACGGCAGAGTAGCTGTAGAAATAGCCGCGCAGCGAAATTTTTTCCGTAAAATTGGACCACATCTGTTAAGCGTTGCTAAAATTTAACAAGATTTTAGAAAAAAGAGGACAAAAGAGGACGTATTGTGAAAAAAGTGATGTTCTTAGAATTTTTACAAAAAAGAAGAATTAGACGAAAAAAGAGGACATGTCCTCTAAATGGCAACCCTAATTTTAGCGGAATTAAATTCCCTAGTTTTTCAGTCATATTTTATCTATTTCTCCAAAATAACAACAGATCAAAGTGCTTCCGTAGTCTTAATGGCTAAATTGATTACATTCGGATGGCATTTAAAGAGGAACCAGAAATAAGTAATTTTAAGGAAGTTTTGGAGTTTTATAGTTTATAGGCACTGAATAGAGTTTAAACCAAATAGGAAATACCGCGCAAGAACTGTTAATAACTCAACAAAAAATGTTATCACGGTAATAGAGATACTTCTTTCGAAAATTGTGCAAAGGCTCTCCGGGATCAAAAAACACTGCTGTACTATTTGAATGACGCGTAAAGCCTAAGATTAACGACGAAGGTATTTTTTCCCGACAACTAAAATAAATTCTAATTAATTTGTTCAGTACGTTTCTCTAACATTATTTCATGATAAATCGTCCGAGAATCCTTTCTGTTTTACAATATATTTGCTTTTTGTATTGTTGCATGGCCAGTGGGCTACGAAAGCTTATCATTGTTTTTACATACACGAAATCAGTAAAGGGCGGCGACTTACGCTTTCTACACCATCGGAAAGCTGATAACTACAGCGTGAAAAGTATTTTTGTTCTCGTAGGTAAAGTCGATATTTTTTTTCGAAGTTTGTACCTTTGAATTATCTTGTGCTATAGTAAATACATGGTAGAAGGTATGTCTAAAAGGCAAGAGAAAAAAAACACCCGTACTTTGTGAATGACTCCTAGTTACTCAGTATTTATAATACACAACACAAACACACCCACAGCTTACGCATTGATTATTATTTTTACACACTTTTCAATTTGATTCTTTAGAAAAAAGTTTGGAGGGCTAATGAATTTAGAGGATTTATTCCAAAAACAATATTCCGAAACTTGACTTCCTTTTCTTCAATTACTTCTATGGCTGGTAAAGTGACATGAGATATTTTGTTGGTAGGTAGGGCTTCAAATTTCCATCATGGATGTGCACACAAGTTAATTTCGAACAGTTTTGAGGTAGCAACTTTAAATTGTTGTTTAAAGCAGAGGTTCATATTGAACCAGAGATAGTTTCATAAAAGTTATACGATTTGAGTTACAAAATATGACAGAAGAATGTAAAAAAAATAGTTATTTGTTCACCAAGTGGAACATGGCTCTTCCATTCAAGATTGACAAATCAACTGACAAAACCTTATATTATTATATTTCCGAGGTAAACAAATAATTTCTCGCAACAAAGGTCCGAAGTTTCAATTGAGGTGGCTATTTTGTCACTTACATTAACAAACAGTTTTTTATTCCTCCGAGTGATAAATGTTTTAACGTTTTATGTAACCCCCCACTCGGGTAATTTTTATTGCCTTCGGCTCGGGAAACGAGTTTTAACGTTAGTGTCCGTGAAGGAAAACGAGTTTCTCAGTGGTATAGCGAGTAATAGTATATTTCAACATACCCCAATACACACAAGATGTGTGTGCACGCGCGGGCGAAGCCCAAGCGAAAACACACATCGAGTGTGTATTGGGGTATTTTGAAAGATATTTTTCTGTAATAGTGAGAGTGTGTTGGTGCTTTCCTTCCCAACCGTTACTTTCCTTCTCGACCGTTTACTTTCCCTACCGACCGATTCATATCATAGCTCACCAATACACTCTCACGTATACAGAAAAATATTTTCTTGCAATTCAGTGACGAAAAGTAAAATATTCTCAACTCATTGACGAAACGTAAAACGTAGAAAGAATTTAAAAGTATAAAAAAATCACAAATTCTGTGAACTGTTAGCTTATTAATCAGAAAATTTGTGCAGAAAAGCTAGGTCCGATGTCGGCATGTTGTTTTTCAAAAAAAGCCCCTTATTAGTACACTTCCTAGTTGTTTAAAGTAAATAAAAGTTAAATAACTTATGAAGTAAAAATAAAATCCTGAATTATTTGTATTTTGCGTTTAAAAAAATTGTTTTCCAACAACTTATAAAAAAGCTTTTGTTTGTTCCTAGTCTATTGTACTTCACTCCGTAATATGTTGAACTCGAAAACAATTTTCCCAAAATAAATGTGTTTGCCAAAACACGGTAATTGAACGACGTATGGTTCTTCATTCCCATGTTCTGTTCATGTTTTGCGAATATCTTCCTGGAACACCATAATACCTTTCCTCCGCATATATATGTATATGTATACATATAGCACATTATAATAATGTGCGACAAAGGAAACGGAGTTTTTATGCAAATAAGTTAACTTTTCATTTCATACTCCATATACGAGTAGGTAGCTCGTATCATAAAATATAATTTGGTGTTAAAATGTTACCTTAACCCATAGATATGAGTTACGGTTATTGAGTGTTGTTCCACGTTTATTTTTGTAATATTATTATTAACGAATGTGATGTAGTTCTCTGTATGGGTATAGTGTACGGATACGCTTGCCCTGAAAGGATTGCGGAAAGGACAAGTGGCAGTAATATATTCCGAATAGAATAACATTAATTTTGTCCTTTTTAGCATACGAATAGCCACTTTCAACCGTCTGCCCTGTCTGGTTGACATACCTTTTTTTTATACATTGAACTAAAGTCGATTAAGACTTCAGGCGGCTTAGGGTAGAGGAATAACTAAAAAAAGTTTTTATTTTGACAGATGAAAGCTTTTTTGTGGAAAGCTTTTGTGAATGTTTTGAATTATTATATTTTTGTACGTTGTGCTCAAACCAAGCTTTGAAATTGAATTGAAATTTTATTGAAATTTTTATTTTATTTCAATCCGTATATTTCCACATCTTAATCAAAAATATTATTTTTAAACTTTTGATGCGGATGCGGATACGTAACCGGTTTAATTGAAATGCAGTTCATGGGATGTAACTATGGATGTAAATGATTGTGGCACGGACATTATGATAGTTAACGGCTGCTTGCATTTTATATACGTTTTCAACGATCGCTCACCATTGAGATTTGTGTTGAGGTTATGTTTATCGGTCTCTTTGATGTTTCAAACGTTCCTGAAATCTATGGATAAAGTAGCAGTAATCTATTCAAACTTTGATTTTTAAATATAGGCAAATGATGTTTGGAAACTTAAGCTCAAATATAATGGATTTTCGTATAATTCTAGTACGTTTTGTCATTAAATTTTCAAAGCACTGGCTCTATATTTTGTGCACCGACTTCATTACGATGACATTTCATGTATATTTTACCAGAGTGAAGTTATATCACCAGAAAATCGAGCGCAAAAAATGAAGTACTGAAAAAAAAATTCTGACGCCTCTACAGCCTAGGTTTTCTATACAAGCCATATCCAAACAACAGCGCTAAAACTTTCAACTATGTCCTCAGTTGTCGCTGAACATGTTCAATTCGTTCATTTTCTAAACCACAATTCAATTGTTGTCAATATATTCATGTCACATGACGTTTATATTAGAACGATTTTCAAAACAACTACGAGCGGCTGTAACAAGTCCATTCAATCTTAACTCGTACAAATTAACATACGAAATGAATACGTTCCTACTAATACCCGCTGCCAAGTGTCACCCTTTTAAATGAAAATTTTATTTTAAGAAATTTATTTTTAATCAACTATGCGGGTATGAACAAGTCGACAGTGCCAACACCCTGACATCAAATCATTTCAAAATGTTTTTTTTTCTACTTTCCTATCGGCTTTTCCGCATTGATTTGTTTGTTTCCGTTTTTATATGAGCTGCAATTTTTCCCATTTCAAATGTTTTTCCTCTAAAAAAAAACAACAACAACAAACAAATAACCAATGTTATAGGGAAAAGTAAAATTAATATTTTCCGCAGTATTAAAAGTAGATGAAAGGGAATTTTTATTGACATATTACATATCATATCTATCGAATGTGTATATATGTTATAACATTCCGACACGATTTATTGTACATTCAATACGATATTAAAAGTTGAACATGTTATAAGGCAATGAAATGTGATATTTACCAATGGTAAATTTAATTGGATTGAATGAAGGAAGGAACGTTTTGTTGCTATCTTCAATTAAATGCAGAGCCGTTGGGCTTGAAAATGAAATTCGATTCGACGGCTTGTGTCGCGTCGATTAATGCTTTCAATTAACACCAAATTCAGTAAAAGCCAAAATAAAGCTGTTACATGCACTAGCTGGGTGTGGGTGTGAAGGAAAAAATTCGAATTCTTTTGAAAGACTTAATCGAGCTTTAGACAACGTTTATGTCCTACTTTTGCGGTTACCCGGTTACCGAGACAGTACTCGACAATTTCGAACCATACTCTCACTTTTACAATATTGTACTTCTCACATTTTCATCCGTTAAAGTTCATATACAAGACCAAAGATGCCACTTTGGAATAATTCCACGGAATTCCACGGAGTGTGAGATTACACTGGAAATGTGAGACTGTGGTTCGAAATTATCTACTAGTGGTTGTTTCAAACAATGCTACGAGTTGCATTAAAGTTGATAAAATTCATAAGACCAAGAAATAGTTGGCTGAACCTTCTTAATTTGAAAAATCGGCGCAACATACTTTAAGATTTATGAACACTGACATATGACAAGAGTAAATTTCATTCTTGGAGAAGAGTACCTGGAGACAGAAAGGAGAAAAATCATTAACGGCTTCTCCCAGGATCATAAAACTTCTCAACAAAACTATGTACCATCTATGTATTTACTGCAGGGCGAAAAGTTTAATTTACGAGCGGAAATATTCATCTGATGAAATTGTAAACTTAATTCTGTACATAATTGGTGTTATTCTCGGTAATTATTCACAAAACTCTAGAGATGAAAAGTAGGAACGTCATAGTTTTCGATTGAAGTTTATTGATCCAAGAGGAAGCTTGGTGAGATTTAGGAAAAAGAACAACTTTCGACCCGCATACATGTTAATTTATTTTTGTGTAACAGGGAGAGTAAATGTTTATGTGACTCGAGTGAATATTTAACAATTAATAAAAGTATTTGTTCGCGCAGCGAAAGTTTTTACAACCAAAATATAATTTAGCTATCAAAAAGATTTTTGCCGATTTATTAATTAAAAATAATTTTTTACAAACATTTTGAAAAATTAAGATTTCTTATGAAAAAGAGCACAGTGACATACATGTTTTCCGCTAGTTTTCAACTGCCTGGTTAAGTAAATACAAACAAAACTGCCCGAACGTCTTTATACGATCTTACCACTACTTCGCGTGTTTTTACGCTCAAAACAACCTTTGCTTTGGAAATATTTAACCATTAGACCGTTCTATTGATTTTAACAACTTTCGAGACACAACGAATTTTTCGCTCGGAAGCGCTTCCCATCATTTCATGAAAGTATAATTAAAACACAGGATGATGAACAAATAAGAGATTTGCAAATATTTTCTGTTTTTGAAAGCATCCCTTTATCTCTCACCCAAAGCGGGTCACCATTACATATCCCGTACAATTTATTAAATTTTCGTAGAAGAGCCAACAATTGCAGTAAAGTAAAAAAAAATATATGCATAATCGCAGGCGAAGAACTCTGCAAACAAGATTTTATGAGAAAATATTATTTTAATAAAAAAGAACCATTAATCCTGTGCATCCATTAATATCCGCTTTAGTTTAAAATTTAATTAAATAGTAAAATGTGTGAAGCGGAAACAAAACCCTGTGAGGAACGAAATTGAGGAAAATAAAAACGATAATGGAATGGTTATCCGTGTTAACACTGAAACAATACTCGAAGTTTGGGGCTTTCCACTAATCAAACCTTTACGCACAACGACATAACAGGCCCACTAGAGGCCTAGGTGCTACAGAGCTCGCCCGGCCCACTTCAATCGTATATTAAACTTTAATAGTTAGTTACATCACTCGGACTGAAACCACGAAATTACAGTATCGACTTCGTCTCGACGAAACATACATACTTATGCAAAAATTATTCTCTCGGTATACGAATTCACACGTATACTGTAATTTCGTGGTTTCAATCCTGTGATGCACACAATTTTACACTCGTCACACCATGAAGTACACAAACAACCAAACCAAATATAATACACACCGTTCAAGGTTGAACTTGAATGTATAGAAGAAGAATGAGAATAAAAACGAAACCGAAAAAACGCGATATAAAGCCGAACGAGTTGATCGTTCTATGTACATCACACTACTCGTTGATACGGAGAGTAAGCTCCGCCTTCTGATCAAATTTCTCTCTTTGACGAATAACATAAACAAACTCCACCATTAAGTAAAACATCGCCTGGATCCCTAGACCTGTTTGCAAGAGAGAACAGTGTTTTCATGGTTTGGCGAGTGTAAAAATATTAAATTTAGCTGATTACAGGCTCATAATTAAAAATGAATAAACCATATGTGTGGTTATGTTACCCGTACCTTTAATGTAAACTCTCCATAGGAACTATTTTCAGGTATCAAACACATCACATACGAAGACTGTTGTCACCTTTGTCAATGAATGAGCATAATCAAAGAAAATCTCAAGGAAAATCTATTCAACCGAGTTTATTTAAAGTTTATTTATACTTTATGTAAACAGTAGATTTATCATGAAACGATAATTAAAATGTAAAATTCAATATTACAACAAGTAAATATTTATTTTTCGTTCCCGATAACACTGCAAACACCAAATTTATCGTTTCGACACCAAAATCAAAGAGTAAAATTTAGATAGCATTAAAATTTAAGAGCTGACGGCAAAATTAAATTAATGGTAATGTAGACGTTAATCGTTATAATTCGTATTTAATTAGAAATGTTACGTTTATGTGCGAGTGTATACAACTAGAATAACAACTAATAACACAGAACAAGCATGCAAATTAGATCCGATGAATTATTAAGTCATATTGTAAACTACATAACAGTTGAATTTGCAGAATCATGTAGTAATGTGAGTTGCTGAATTTAATTTTTATCATTTACAGTATGTACGTCCTTCATATTCATAGTAAGTTTGATGAAGCAGTAGAGGACAACTGAAAAGAATAATCATTACCAAGAGTCAGGGACTATTTTTGGGAATTTTTTCCCCATAAATTTTCCCGCTTCCACAAAGATCGGACAATTTGTACCAATTTGTAAATTAGGGAATTAAGGACCCACAAATTCGACAGTCTCTTCGAAAAAAGACTAGATGGTCTGGAGGGATGAATTGACAGCTGACAGCTGTAATCGGCTCGCTTTTGGTTACTTTCGTTCACTTTAGTTGAATAAAAAGTAAAATGTGAACGAAAGTGATCAAAAGCGAACCGATTGCAGCTGTCAGCTGTCAATTCATCCCTCCAGACCATCTAGTCTTTTTTCTAACTTAAAAGGTCTATTGAATATTGAATGTTTTTTTGAACACGTTGCCGGTAATTGCGACTTGTCAACTTTAGGCACACCGGAAAGTGCTAAGGGAGTAGAGGAATACCTCTAAATAAATTTCTAAAAATCAAAAATTCCTCGACTCCCTTAGCACCTTCTGGCGTGCCTAATAACAGCGTGCTCGAGCATAATCCCCTACGTGTTACAGTAAACTGGGTGTTATTCGCCTAGTCGGTTGGCGTGTAAGAGGCGCCACATTTTAGTTCATGAAAAAATAATTCAGTGACACATAACAAAACGTACAAAAATGTAACAGTATGAGATAAAAATCTATTACATTTCAGTATTCATTTCAAAATAACCTTTGCCTAACGTGTGCGAACAAGTTTAAGTATAGTTTCCACTTAAAAAGAGCACTCCGTTTAGCCTCTGTCTGCATGACAGTTGTAAAATAGAACAAAGGAACTGTCACGTAAACGGAGTAAAAAATTGAAATAAATTCAATTTCCACTCCGTTTGCGTGACAGTCCTCTTGTTTTATTTTACAACTGTCATGTAGACGGAGGCTAAACGGAGTGCTCTTTTTAAGTGGAAACTATACTTTAGACTGCGAAGAATTCGAAAATTACGTAAAATATTACAGCTGTCAGAATCTGTTAGCCAAATTTTCCAAAATGTACCTAAGACAAACTATTCTTAGACAGGTATTTCGTACGGTAAAATGTGCTCCAACATCAGTTTGTATAAGATGCATATTTCGTACGATTTTACATAGAATTTTACACTAACTCATGTAGGCGTTGTATTGACATTTTTGGTTTGGTTGTCAGTTTATTATTTTAAAAATCCAGTATCGCGTATGAAAAGTTTTGTTTTTATTTAATATTCAGGACAATTTACTATTAATTTACTGTAAAGACATTGTGCAGACGCGTGTTCGAGCGTGTTCTTTGGTGAAGAGAAAAATACTCAACTTTCAAGTGTTTTTTTTATGAATAGTGTCAAAATAGTGTCAAAATTGTGGGAATTTGAAAATATTTTTTTACAAAACCTTTTGCGTATTTATTAATTTATTGGAATAAATCACTCTTCTTGGAGTACACTTCTTTTCACTAAAAGTTTTCATATTCATCCCTAAGGTAATCGTTCAAATATTTTTTTTTTTATTCAAAAGATTTGTGAAGTAAATAAAATTTAAATTTTACGCGCTAAAGTGCTTACTATTTCTGCCCACCAATTCTCACACTATCAAATATTTCGTTTTTTATGTCGAAGACCAACGAAGTGTGTTGCGAAGACACAATTTTTACGTAATTTTGTTCGTAATTTCCAGTCTAAGGGCGTGGCGTAATTTGGCATACGGTGCTAAAACAACGCATTTTTCAACTACGTAAAAGGTGTACCTGCACACGATTTTTCGATACCAAAATCTTGTAAAAGGAGTCATTAAGTCGATGACATGGCTAAAAGCATTTGCAGCCTGCGTGTGCGAATTCATCTTTTACATAGTTTAAAGGTGCGTCCCTTTGGCACCGTGAGCCAGATTCCCCGATCCCATAAATATGAAATGTGCAAAAATGTTGGCAAACTTCGATAGGTTTTTAGCTGATAAGGTCTTGTAAAAATCCAAGAGCACGATCAATAAACTGCGTAAGCACGATTAGAACAAAAATAAATCAGAGCGACTTGCTGCATACCAATGCTTTAAATAAGCGGGTCATGTCAGTGATTACGAAATATTGTTGTGTAGCCAGCCAAATCCCGCTATTGATGACTGTTGGTAAGTAATTCTTCAGAAAGTTTTCGCATTTATTTTCAGTTAGAAAATTTATATTTCATCAGAATTTGTTTTCTTCTGTTTCTTCCATCTGCACACAAACGACCATTATGTCTTCTTATCACATTTTAATGCTCAGATCCTGATATTGTATTTCTATACACTAGCTTCTCAAAGTCAAATAATCTTTGGAAAAACCGGGAAAAAAATCTGGAAGAAAATTCAATATTACCGTCTCGATGAAAATTTCACGTACAAATCAACATAATCATCATTATTATTTGCAGGTAAGCTTAATCACACGTTTTACATTCCCGAAAGCGATTTCTATATGCACGTTGTAAAATCACAATCAAATATGTTATATACCAGGTTTTGACTCGACATCGAAAGAAATTACAATTTTCTGTCCCACATTCATATTAAGACAGGCGATGGTTATATAAGTATTATACGTGTATGATATCAATAGACTAAAGCCACATAAAAAGAGATTTTGCGACAGTTAATAGGGTAATAAAGCCTTTCATTTTCATGGTATTTTTCATACGTTTTGCTATTTTTTTTTCGGTTTCAGCTATTGGATGGTGTGTCACATTCGGTATTATACGGTGTTCAATGTCGTTTGCCATTTTTCCGTATTCACCTTTAGGTTGTAGATTACTTTTTTATTAAGATGTCGAAGAGATTGAAATATCTGTACGTACATTCATACGACTCGACTGCTTCGTGGTATGGGGAATATATTAAAGGTGGGTATTGAGTCAAATAAGACATCTAATCGGAGATGTAAGTAAGTCGAAATTGTGTGACAGATATTCATGGAAAGACATTTTTTTTCTGACATTACATGGAACACAGTGTTTTCGTCAAAATATTTCAATGATGCTGCCAGTCATATACAATACTGAAATGAGAAGAGATGTGTGTACCTTGAAAGAAGACAACCATTTGTCAATGGATGTTTGCTCTATTGGGCGATGCGTAATTAATTAAAATGTCAATTCAAATTTCGAAATGCCGAGCGGAACTTTTTTTTTTGCTTTCTTCTTCTTCTCCGTTTTGTTTGGAAAGTACGGTACAATCAATAACACAGACATACTCGTGGGAACGATATACCGGACTATTATTGGAATCTTGACCACCAACTATATAATCCGAACATAAAGTTATATGGCTATCCAATCTAAGTCTGAACTTATTTCCCGTAAAAAAAATAAGTACAAGATCCCTTGAGGGATTTTCTGTTTAATGCGGATAGAAGTCGCAAACCATCGCAAACAATAACACAGCGAAAAATATAATACAGGCAGTGGTTATATATACATTTTCGTCTGATTCGGTTTCATTCGGCTGTGACAATATTATTTGCTGTACAAGTACCGGCAGATAAACCTTTATGAATGTTGGTTGGACTGTAATTTCTTAGCTTCATTTGTAATATCGCCGAGTGGACGATCGCTAAAATAGTACACAACGTATCTGTTTTGAACAGTAGATCTTAAGCTATTTCATTTGTCGTAGCATGAGCGAAGCGAGAGTCACATGCGTATTTGCCTTAAATCATCCGTCTAAAGCAGAGACGTACCCAACATTATATACGACGGGACGTAAGAATTTTTTGTCCTATAAAAACAAAAACTGTGATCATATGACGACGCGAGGGGTTGGATGTTTGTAAAATTCGTTGATAACGAGTTTTCAAGGAGAAATTCCTCTGATTATTTTTTATGAGTTAAGGAGGATTTTGTATACTATTTTCGCTGGAGATTAGGGTGTAGCGTTTTGACGAAAGTATTTTGTTTTTTACGGCCTGCGGGTAGGTTAGATGCAGAATGGTCCACTGATCACGAAAATACCAAAACAAAAAAAAATGTTCGAAGCTCCCATGCGCACCTCTGAAAACCGAGGTGGTCCCAAAGCTATAGTGAGATCAGTTCTGGCGACTGTGTGAAAAAAAAATTTGTTAAATGTACGTGATAATTACTCGTAGAGACCGTGGCTTCAATTTGGCATACTTTAAAATTTAAAAAAAATTTACTCACCGATGAAAAATTGCAAGAAGTGCTTCCGACCATGACTTTTTGAGAATTTTTATGGATTCAAAGCTTGGTTAAATCTGTGACTGGGAAGCAATATAGTCGTGTCGTAGCTCATTTTAAAGGAAATTTCAAGAGCTTTCAATCGAATATGGATTCGACGTAAAGTTTCACCGGGTTACAGATTCGTTGACCTTCTAGTGTGTACCATATTTTTTAATTTTTCACAGAATTTATGCAAAAACGGTTCCAAATTGTTCTCAGTATTGCTGGCGTTGACAATGCAAAAAATCTCTTTTTTTTTTTGTATTTTCGTGATCAGGGGACCATTCTGCATCGAACCTACCCGCAGGCCTTAAAAAACAATATACTTTCGTCAAAACGCTACACCATACCGGAGATTCAAGGATTTTCTTCGATTTTCAAGTGACGGTACCAATTTTATGAATATAACGGTAGAGATAATTAAAATATTTGTAAGAGGAAAAATTCCAGTGGTCGTCCCACAAAATATAGTCGTCAAATATAGTCGATTTTTCAGTTTAAAGGGTTTTCTTAGCTTTGCAGACTGAAAATGTAATTGAAAGCCACTACTTTCAGCAGAGCAACAGTAAAACTTAAACATTATAAGTTGATACGGTTGTGCAATACGCATATGCGTATATGCTCACATGCATACAACAAACACTAAAACAAGTTGATTATGTTACGAAATAGCTATTTTGGTACCTAGTTAGTAAATGGTGTTGTTTTGCGCCCTCGGCTCATATCGGCAATATATCGTATGCGCAAAGCACCCATTTACTAACGGGTTAGCAACAAGATTTTCTGAACAGCAGTGAGATCCTCATTTTTTACAAACGTCCATTCACGCAATATATTTATATGACAATCCATTTGATCGCACTGCTGTACATAATAGTTATTTATGACACGAGGCCGCAGGCATTTTATATTATTTTATATTCATGCAGACCAAAAACGTCACATTCTCTCACCAAGAGCAAAGAGCCAAAACGACAACAGATTTTCCCAATTTTTCTTCCTACGTCAACTTTTGTTTTGACTTTTCGGTGCGCCTGAATATATAGTATAGAATACGTTACTCGTCATCCGAGGATGGAGCGGAGCATAAGTCCTAGTGGCATACGAAACTATTTCATTTAGTCATTCTAATTGCAGACATATTCAATTTTTGGAGATTCTTAATGCTAACAGTTATTTCAAAGTTGACGGAGACTTAAATGCGAATAGAACTCGAAAAATTACGGAAGTATGGATGTATTTTTCTGCTTTCAATTTTTCTATTGAGTGTTTATGTCGACAATACAAACATGTTGCACTCATAGTAAAATCAGAGTGACAGATTTCTGTAAGGTCTCCAGATTTCTGTAAGGTTTCTCAAAAACGCGTTACTACTTGAAGAGTTTTCAAAAGAGAGGTGTAGTAGTTAGGACGCTGAGCGGCTACATTTTACCATATGAGTTAAACGGCAATGCGTCAGCTTTCTAAAAACTAAATATTTTCCGAGTTTTGATTTTCTTGATTTTTAGAAATTTGATTGCTTTCTGAAAACTTTTCATGTTCTGCTGACATGCCATTGCAATAATTAAAACATGTGAAATAGTGAAATGCAATGATGATAAATGTACTGTCAACATTTGGTCTTGCATTACATTTAAATTTTGCATTATAAGGGTGGATAATGTGTGGAAAAATTAAAGGGTCGAAATGCTTGGGGCAGAGTAAAACTAATCTACATAGTCCCCCTGATAAACATGGACATGTACCTTTGTATTATAATGTCCACTAAAACAAAGAAAATTGAATCCTTTTCTTCAAAGTTTAATATAAGTAAATTCTCAGCGTTGTCATCGATGCATATCTGATCGTTCTAATCATTTACTCTGCACATTTTAACAAGCCTCTGATTTTGGTCAACAAGCACAATAAAATGTTGTTTTGTGTTTTGTGTGTCGCTTTTATTCGTCATAAAACATTTATTGCAGCCGTCACACGATTTTTAAATTGAATTAGTCATATCAATTAATTAATCACCGAAATTTTTACGTTCACATAGGTATATCATTGCAACAGAGGACTCAATTTAGTTTGTGTTGTTTGTAAATTTAATGATAATCTCTTCGAGGTATGCTCGAGGTGTATTATCTTTTATCAATTCAGGGTTTTTTTTGTATCCGTTTATGTTTGTGCTCGTCCAATTACTTTAACAAGATGTGTATAGAAAAACATATTTCAATTTAATGTTTTCAAATCAATGAAGAAAAGAACGAAAATTCCATAAAAATGTATAGATTGTGTCGTATTATATGGTTTCTCGAACACATATACACACAGACAGTCTATGTATAACATTAAAAGCACAGACTTTTATTTTTTAAAGTTAAGGTTTATTGAAGCACACGAAAAGAATGCATTTCCATATAAAAATTTATGTAAAACACCACCACCCACATCATTATTTCGTTCGGGTTGTTTGAATTGCCAACAAGTCTATTACAAACACAGGGAAATATCTCTGTATATTTATTATTATCATTGTTGTTATTGAATTGAGTCTTTCTCCAACATGATGGCCCATTGTGTACATATGTATTGTCTAACGAATGTGTATGCTTCGAGACGTTGATGTGATGCAATTTTCACTCAAATTTGTTTACAGCGTTACTCGTGTCTGACAGTCTCTTCATTATTTTTTTTTTTGTAAAAAACCAAACGTGAGCATATGTCATATTAACGAAGTTTTCACTTGTTACAATGTGATGTTTTTACGGTCAGTACCTCGAAAGAAGTATTACACACAGTGGACTAAATGGGAATGGGTTGAGCGATGCTATAACAACCCATGAAGGCTTTGATGCCTATGGTTCTAATCTTTGGTCATTCATTGCCGAAATATTTTAGTGCGCCAGTGCACAATAACTCAAGATATATACCCAAGTCGCATATGTGTGGCTTATGATGGGTTTAAAAAACTTTCATTGTTCACGGTCAAGTATACACTTTGTTTTGATCCGCTCAAGTGGTGGCTTTCGGTAAAGATACCACTGACTGGCCACAAGCAAGTTAGCAAGTTTGGTGATGAGATGAAATTTCATTTCGACTATGATTCGCTAGACGTGTTCGTGTGCAAATCTGTATAGTGTTCTTTGAGCATTGCATCGAGTACCACTGTCGGCATGGCCTGAAAGACGTATTTAAACTTTCACTCAGATTGAAACAGTGATCGCATATCTTTGCTTCTAAGGGTCACATACTTCTTCCTTCTGATAGATTCTGAAGTAAATCTAAGGCCTGATTTCCACTTACAAAAAACGCTCCGTTTGTTCAAAGTATAAACGTAGTGCTTTTTACATAAGTGGAAATCAAGACTAACTTCGTTATTTTCTAACGCCATCAATTGAAGCCAGATTTGTCGATCGAATAAAATGGACTATTAACATATTAACCAACATTTAACTGTGCATATGGTCATGGTCACACACTAAAACGCATTCGCCGATATAAAATCAAAGCTTTATGATAAAAATATTAAAAATACTTTATCTCACAACAACACATGCATCCTATTGTGTTCTCTACCTTTAACCGAGCTACATTACTCTCTACATTCTTGTTTCATGCTATAACACATTGGAGGATATACACCATTATACACACTCTTATTATATGTTGCTATGCCGTTCAACAAATTCAACAACAGTGTTCTCTGTTTGCAATTTAAATTAAGTTCCCACAGCATTTCCCTTTTCAATAATATGGTTTACAACATCTAAGGCCAATTACAAGACAATATGTTGTCGTTAAATTTGATTTTAGTGACAAAATTACTGGCAATGTCTTACATAAAATTTATATGTTATTTGTGTAACACCGTCGTCGTCGCGACATTTCATCGTACTGTTTTGTAGCACTGAATCATGTCCGGAGCGTTAGCGGAGGACTTGACGCAGTCTAACTTCCAAAAAAAGAACGAAGAAAATTTTTTGAGACGCGGCAACTATATATAGGCGAGAATTTAAGTTTCTTTCCTTTGGCCTGTATCACCACAAATCCTATTCTATCTTATTCGCGCTTCAAATACGAGCAAAACGAGCTATCACTCGACTATGTAGCTTTAAAATTACCGGAGACACATCGTTTTGAAATTGGCACTTTTCATAGAAAATACACCAAATTGACTTTTCCCAAACAATCAAAATCTTTCAACTTACTCTGTATGTTTCTATCTATCTAGCTAATCTATCTATCGACGAACGATCTCGGAAACTAGTCAGCCAATCTCCATGAAATTTTGCAGGAACCTCATGGTGGGCATAAAAATGAAGTTGTGATACGCCATTACCCCAGGAAAAACCAGAATTTTGGTTTATTGGCCTCGAAGTGGTTTCTGAGTGTGGTTTTCGAGGGTCGGGAACGCGTTTTCGGCTGTAGCTTAGCTGTATTGAAACCTACAGAGGCGTGCGACCCATCAAATGAAAGGTATTCGTAACACGATTCGAACAAAAAAATAATTAGAAAAATCGGGTCAGATTCGTTTGAGCTATAGTGATTAGAGTGACCAAATTTTGAGCTACTCGAGCGTAGGATGAAAGGACTAATATTTTTTTGGGTTATGACAGATAGAGAGTTACTTTCGTCGGCAAAGTCTCAGATTTTTACGAGTAGAACAGAGGGGCACACGTGAAAAATGTCGAAAGTTGGAAATGGGTGGGTCAATTATGTTTTTAGAGGTATTTCTTGAATGGTGGCAGATAGAGTAGAGTTACTTTCTTCGGCAAAGTCTCAGAGTTTTACGAGTAGAAAAGAAGGGCTATTGTGAAAAATGTCGAAAATTGGAAATGGGTGGGTCAATTGGGGTTTTGGAGATATTTCTTGAATGGTGGCAGATAGAGAATTACTTTCTTCGTCAAATTTTCGAATTTCGTCAAATTTTCGAATTTCGTCAAATCTTCGAATTTCGTCAAATTTTCGATTTTCGTCAAATTTTCGAATTTCGTCAAATTTTACCAAAAAAATCTGCGTCGCAAAGTGGCAAATGTTCAGGAGCAGACCAGCAAGAAAATTTATCTGCCACATGCGACGCAGATTTTTTTGGTAAAATTTTGGTTGTTTCCAGTCAATTTTTTTTTTTTTTGGTTAAAATTATTAGGCAGATGATGAGAAAAACTAAACCAGCTTGTTTGAACTAAAATTGGGTGTAAAATTTAATTTTTGCGTAACGAAGCTGAAAGCGTCAACTCTAGCGATATCATTCATTTTAGAAATTGTACTTCAAAGACTGCGTCACACTTTTCTCGAAGAGATTTTTGTTGGGATCTGTCTATACATAACATCTGTATATCTATATGCGATGCGAATGGCGAACGTTTTCCACATTCCACCCCAAAAATATCCAACATTTCAAGTAGAATTCAACAATATTTCACATAAATTTTACAGCAGAACGGGGAGAATTGAATGCTGGGTAGTCAATTGTGTGTTTTAACATATTTGGTAAATGATATGCTACGGCACCTTTTCACAACGTGTGAGTGCGAGTGTAAGATGAAAACTCTGAAAATCATTTTCACCCAGGTAAATATTCCAGTTATTATCTCGATTTATTGATGGAACAATACCGGAGAACCGGCATGGAGGGTTGCTTCATATACATATTTACATTTACATAATCGCAATTCAAATACATAATCAATTCTAAGTGGTTGTTATCGTCACAGACAGTTGACGCGACATTTCCGCGACATAATGTAAAATAATTATTGTTGTTTTACGTATTTATTAGTTGGAAGTAGTTCCGGCAGTCAGTGATCAGTGTATTGGCAAAGCAATTTAGTAATTGTCGAATACCGGTATTTGGAACTTTTGTTTTTTTTTTTATATCTTTTTCAAAGAGTTACATTACCTTGTTGCACAGACTTATTTCGGTATAATTTCTTTGATGCAAATCCACTGTTAGGCATTGGGATGAGGTGTCCAGAAAAATTGAAATAAAAGCCACTACAGGGGAGACAGTGTCACGTGCATTCTCTTTTTATGGTCCTGATTAGCCACCCTATGAAATGATCATCGATATTGCTATGGGATCATTCGGATCCAGGACTAAATATCCCCAAACAAGTTCTAGTGCCAGTGAGTAGGTCTCGTTACATTTTCGAATTTTAATGTATTTAATTACAACATTAATTACATAATTAGCTTAGAAAACGTTTAAAATTGAAGATTTCGTATTGTCAGAACCTGGGAATACATTCTAAGCTAAAAAAAATTATTGATTTGAGGTAATCCGACTTTCGACGCCAATATTCCATTTATCAAAATCACAACTTTTTGTCAGATAAATATCAAATTTAGATATCCTAAATCAAATCAGATGTTTTGTTTGACTCACGGCGGTCCATTTAGCATATTTAACATTTAATTTACATTTTTGCACATTGTCATCAAATTTTGTAGCGAGATTAAAGTCTTAAAATCACCATCGGGGAACTTTGACAGTTACTAACTCAAAAAATATTTTTTTGGCTCGATCTTTTTTGTAAAATCTGTGAAGTCTGGAGATTAGATTACCATATGGACCCAACTTTTTATGTACACTGAGCCCACCGTAAAAAATCGATGTGACGTGGACTGAAGCCGACGAAATTTTCAAAAACCGATCTGGCGGCAGCACAAAATTAAAGTTTGAAATTTTTTTTCTTTCATGAAATCATCAGATGGACCAGCTGAGTGGATTTCCGGCCAAGCCTTAAAAGAAACAAGACATTTTGTAAAAACCGCTACACCCTATTATCTATGCGGCGTACGAGAGGCGGATGTTTGGGCAAATTATTTGCAAGAAGAAATTAGTGTGGGGATTGTCAATGATTTTCTGAGGATTTTCTACAATTTTATTAAGATTTTCTTTACCGTTTTTGCTGGACGTTCAAGTATTTCCATTGATTTTTAAGGATTTTATGTCTTGAAGATATTCTGCAATTTCTAACGATTTTTCTTTATTTTTCTGTGAATTTTCTTTGGATTTTAGGATTTTCTGAAATATTTTTAAAAAGTACTTTTATTCTAGTTGACAGATGATGTTTTAGTTTATCAACAGAGTAAATGTTATCTCAATTACAAGTTTTCAATATTAAATTCAAAGTGAAAAGTTTGACGGTTAGATTATTTGCATGAAATGGAACAAATGTCTTTATGTTGCATGGGTCCGGAAACGAAAATAGTATGTTACTATGTGATATGTGATACGCTTCAGCCCGAGGTACGTTTACTCATCGTGACATGAGATATCACATCATTTCCCGTGGATTGTATTGGGCTTTACCTTACGAGTGTTTTCAAAGTGTTTTCCCTAGGGGCCACATTACCTCCCCAGTACGGTAAAATTTATTGATAAATTAAGCTCTTTAATGAAATAGCTGAAGTAAGATCGAAAGAATACCCTTTGCAAAGAATCTCGGTCGCAATTCAACGTGGTAACGCTGCTTGTATTTTAGGAACATTAGAGAAAAAGAGGATTTTTGAAAAATTTGATTTTTTACCGAATGCGCCACAATCATGAGCTGCCTTTTTTGTCACATTTAAAATAAATTTCGGCTAATGAAAGTGGACCTTGACAACATTTCTAATCCTAGTCAAGGTATATCGTTTGAAAATTTCAGCCAAAACCGGTACTGTATCATTTTCATTTATATCGAAGACGTACAGAGTAATGCATGGGCGAATATTACTAAAAAAAAATTAAACGTTAAAGTTATACACGTACAAATAAAAAGTGTGTAAACCATTATTAAAATATCGTTTCAAAATAAATTTTGTTTAATTGAGTGAAAATAGGGGTATGTATATTGTGGCTATATATTGCACAGTTAAAAATGTTGAAAATAAATTAAATTTCGAAAATTTGCATGAATATTCATGGAAAATATTATTTAATATTATACAAAACGTCGATGTATAATATACAGAAAAGGATAACACTGAATGGCTGCATGTTTTATGTGCTGTTTAAATATAGAAACAAGTGTTATGATATGATGTAATACGTATACAATATTTTACATTTAACGAATTTCAATTAAATGGAAATGGGATTTTACTTTTGTTAAAGGTATAGGATAGATAATCATAACGTACTTTGTGCGGATGGATCGAGTTAATAGAATCATCAACGAAATTATTAATTATTCTTCATTGTATAGATAGCTACATGTTCTAATTATTCTGACCTATCCAATTGGAATTATAGGTCCTATTTATTTTGTAAATATACATTAGGTGTATAGGCAATGCAAAATTAATAGCGTGAAAATAGTATTAAATTTTTTGATTGAGCATTTCGGGCTACAGGACATGGTACAGACCATAAGTTATGTACATGGAATTTACGTAGATCGCTGGAACAGCATAACCGTAAAATTACAGGTAAGCCTTGCTTCATTTTCGTACATAATTTCAAATCAGTTGAAATTTTGTGCCAAATTCCGTTGCAAATTACCAACATTTTTGCAGTTCTGTCGCAGTGAAAAAAAATTGCGGTATTCGTAATTTACTTATATAAGACATTGGTTCAAATAATGATGAGCAACAGTTGCTGTAAATAAATAAATATTTGCTTGGTTATGTGTTAACCGTGGGAAAGAAGTAGGAGATTTCATTAATATTCTCGGGTTACTAGTGGCTCTCGTTGCGCGCTAGCCACAAACAACACTGTCAAAATAACATTAGAAAAACTTCCTATTTAGTAACTACTTCTTGAACATATTCATTCTTTGTATCTCAGGTTCTGACAAGATCAGGACTCATGCTCGACTCAGAAAGATTCTAAAAAAATCTTCAATTTAATAATTTTTAGTAAATAGGACATTTGATATTTTTAATGTTGCGAATTGGCAAAGGACCATTAGAATATCATATGAGTGACGAGTGAGTGTTACATAGAAAGCGAATGAAGGAACAATCATCTTGTCCGGAAACGGATTTGGGACCTCTCGACTATGAGGCGTTGGATTACACTAAGACACTGTTAGTGGTCGTTTTAACGTTGCAACGAGAAAGTGCAACGGACGCTGTCTTCAACATCATACAATAAGCAGCTAGCTGAAGAGAGAGGAGGAAACCTAACTACCTAGTGAAATAACGATCGAACAACGAAAGATGCTGGAATAAAAATAATAATAAGAAAACCCCAATTTTGACAGTCAACTGAATCAAAACAACAAATCTATCAAAGGTTTTATTGAAATTTTTTCAACAATTATACAAACAAAAGAAAGAAGTAAACTGATAACCAAAACGTCGAAGGGAACAACAATAGTGGAAAAAACCCCAAAAACAAAGAGCTGAATATTTGGAAGAATTTAAAACTGCAGGTTTTCAGTGAATACAATAAAGTTTTAACCGTTGTTCATGTAGCCATATTTTCAGGTAAAATCAGGATAGGTCAGAATTGATTGAATCAGGTGAAACATTTAAAACTTTGAACTTACACTCGCGGAATTTCGAAAACCGACACATTTTCTGTTTCGTGGTTTTTTGTGAATTTTGCGTGTATTTTTATATGGAGAAATCAGAAACTCAAGGAAAACACAGAAACACAAAATGTATCGGTTTTCAAAATTCCTTGCGTGTACGAGTATATCAAGTCTGTAGATTATTTTTCTCTTCAAGTAGAGGTTTTTCTATTTAATTTTCCCTCCAAATTCGTTCATGACCGTCCTGCTAACAGATGTTTCCTATTTCTTCCAATGGTGAACACAATGGTTTCTCAACGAAACAAAAACATCAATTCACCATTAACATTGAAAACATATACAAAGTGACAGTTCAAATTAGAAAAGTTCTATCTTCTACACAGGGTAGAGAAAGAGCTGCACTTTTCTCACTAGAAATGTTGTTGGAAAATCTACTCACTAGAATAAAATGCTTCTCTTTGGGATGCTGTCCTCTGAACATCGAGTCAATAAAACAACTATTCTTAAAATTGCAATCATCATCAGGGTTCTTTTCATGACTAAAAATCTCTTGGTGCTAATCACCTTATCATATCACATAAAAAACGAAAACAAAATTTGGATCATCTGATTCTACGTTACTCCACACAAATATCATTCGAACAATTGTTAACGAAACGCATTTTTCCCATGGTCTATTGAGGGGAGAAAATAAGTTTAATCACACCACACGCATGAAAAATAATGTTGAAATAAAATTTCTATAACTTCGATGTATTTTTAAAATGTTTGATGTTTATCAAAGGCAAATAAACTTTTTAATAAGGGAACTGTATGAATAAAAAAAAAATTATATTTTATCAAAGAATATGCCCTCCTGTACTCATCGAACTAGCATTCAAATAGTTTCATTTACTTTAGTATACATAATATCCAGTACAAATTTGTATCAATGATAACAATAGAATCTTTTTCATTGTTATAGCACACAACATATGCGCAATAATAGTCATTATTCGGTACCAAAAAACCTGATGTTACAATGTTTATCAACGATATTCATTAAATAAATTGAAAATTAATTTCATTTAACACTCCATCCAATATAGTTGTGATATTGACTATTATACGTTTTCGCCTTTAACTTAATGTTTCTAATGGAATATTAGAATTAGAAATGTATAATGCTCCAACACAAGCGATATGCATATGTGCTGCCAAAGGAGTGTTTAGTATATAAATATCCTTGCCGAGAGGTACCACACATAAATATATGACACTGAATGGAAATTTAATATACCGAAAATGGTTTTGAGAATTGAATGCTGTTAACTGAAAATTTATATAGGTAGTTGTGTATAATATACACTGTGTATGGATATACCAAGTGAAATACTATGAGTTGGCAAAGGAAAAGCATATTTATGTTCACATAATACCCAACAGAATATTTGTTAAAGGGGTTGAATATCAAACCTCCATCATTCAATTTATACTTTCTGGTGTCATGTATATCAAATCGGAAATTAAATTTGCATCAAAAATGTTTTTTTTTTTCGGGGTATGTTTTTCATATTTCATTCATTACATTATGAATGTATGAGTCGTTACTTTTTTTTACCTTGTTTATAGATATTTTCCATTTATTCCAACAAAATATTTGATTTTTATTAAATTTATTATTGTAAGGGCATTCAATTCTATTCGATTTATCTGCCTATAAAAACGCCTGTTTCATTTGATGCATGTCACAACAGTAAATAATAATTGTTGAAACTGAGTTTATAATGTACATACACGTATGTACCGAGGTATGTACCATATATATCTACCGAATTAAGTTGAATATTAAAATAAATATTTTGAGAATTTGGTTTGGTGGTTGGTGAAAATCGATGCATCATTCAACCACATTTGTTATAAATTGGACATTTTCACTAAGCGGAATGAAATTTAATAGCAGGAAAAAAGGACACAGTAAGCGATCTCTTAAAGAGAACAGCTCTATCATCCTTTTTGTACGGTAGAATTAAATTTTCCTTTTTTTAAATATTCACAATTATTAATCCGAATAAAACGTGATTAGTGAATGCAACCGCTAATTGAAAACCGGTGAAAAACCGGTATTGATGATTACCGCTTCCCGGTAAATGAAATTTTATTAAACGATGTTTGCCGTAGAACATTATCTACACGGTAGAAATGATCAAAAATTCCAGGAATCTTGCAAAGGTCACAGTAAATCCAATTCAAATAATAATGCTTTGATGTCAATCTCTTCAACAATTATGTGAAGTTATCGTTGAAAATACATTTTACTTGCAACACTCTGCGAAAATAAAATTTTCGGACTGAGCTAGAAACCTCCCTATCGGCAAAATAAAAGTCTCCAAACAAGGACGTAATGTACTATTACTTGGAAGATCGTGAAAATGCAATGTTTGGATACAATATGCAGAGGAGTTCCTAATAAAACTCAGTCTGACTCTGTAAATGAAAATGCATTCACTAAACGTGATCTATTGGCCGAGTGTGTCAACGTGATGCATGAGTGGATGATATTAGTACACTTTCTGGGTCTGTGCTAAAATTTGTTTTTCTTCGGGGGGAAGCTTGTGTACTGAGCCGAAGGCGAAAATGATATAATAAATTAATGTATGGAACGAGAGTGGAGCGAAGCGTATATGGCCAATTCGGATCTATATTTTATCACGTATGCCGGGGAACTTGCAGGAAACATAAAACTTCAATTTTTTTGCGGGTAGTTGTTATGTTGCAATACGAAACCAATCACAATGGTCAATTGCCTGAATGATTAATTTTTTCAAATGAAACATTGTATTTGAGGTCATTCGTACGGGTTGTGTTAAAATTATATCTGAAAAATCAATTTTGTGTCGAAGCCGAACTATTTTCGAGAATTAGAACTATTGAAATTCTGGATATGTCTTGAAAATAAGTTTCAAAAATTTCAAAATATCGGAGAATTTCAAAAATGTTTTGAAAATAAGCCTTACCTGTCAAAGTGCTGAGGAAGGTCGCTTATTTAAGGCTCGGAACAGGTCAACCTGAAATCTGAAACAAAGATTAACTGAATTTGATTAGACCTGAACCTGAATAGAAAATTTGTACCTGCTAAGGATTTACCTAAAATTTAACACGTTGAAGTTTATTGTGGCCTGTGAACTTTCGGCACCCTGGACTTTACTTAAATCGTCGAGGAATGCCTCCAAATAAATTTCTAAAAATCCAAAACGGAATTCTAGATTTTTAGAAATTTATTTGGAGGCATTTCTCGACGATTTAAGTAAAGTCCATGGTGCCGAAAGTTGACAAGCCGCAATTAACTTCAACGTAAAGACCAATTCAGGTGAATCAGGTCTGATTTCAGGTATATCTGAGATTTTTTTAGGGTATACCTGAAAGCTGAACTGATTTATCAAATTCAATTAATTTCAGATGGATTCGAGTCCAGTCAGTTAATCTAGCTAGACTGAGACCTGAGACTACGTTCGAAATACGTAGGAATGTAAATAGCACTTCGCTCATATAAAATTTGCGTTTGCATTGCTTAATCGCGTAAGGCAGAGTACGTGGGTGTTTACAAATGTGAGTCCTATTAGTTGTCACATGAATTTTTCAGTAATAATACGCACACGAAGAATTTCTGGACAAACAACTAATAACTACAATTAAAATTGTTGTCCAACGTCATTGGTATAAATCAAAACTTTCAACTTTAATACAGTGGTTCTTGACATCTTCACTTTCCATCAAAACATGAATTGTTCAAAATTCGCCACCCGAACACCAGCACCAACAATTGTCGATTTTATGAAACAGATCACACAGTGTACAATTTATACGAATGTAGTGCTCTGCCATCACTCAATTTATTTTGTGGTGTCCCGAAAAACTTTTAGGAAACTATTCCCAACTTTTTGCTGAATGTTTGAAAGTGTAGAGTGGTATATCAAAAACAAAAGTTTTTTTTTATGTCATATACAATACGGATATAACGTGCATACGATGGCTGAATGTCCTCACAATTTCCTAGAACTATTTTACTGTTTTACTTTGTGGTATCACCAAGATCACTGGAAGATATTTCATTATATTACACGTTTACATTTCACAAAAAAGGTTTTCGATTAACAGGAAAAACGATTATCCTGGTAAGAAGCTATTGAGGGTGAGAAGATGTATTATGGAAAAATGAAAGATTGTGTATGCAGATACAGCAAAACGCAATAAGCCAGTATGAAGTTGGTGAGCATGATATAGTTTTCCGGCGATCTGCACCAGATCATTTTTTGTGATAAATTGCTCTATTCGTAAGACTTTCTACTTTTAGAACCAATCTGCTTTACTTAGTAAAGCTAGAACCCTTAACAGAATCCATAATTTTTACATTTCTGTTAATTCTCTCTCTTCAGACTTTCCAATAAATGAAATTGGCTAATCTGTATTGCATTAAACATGTATGTCCTTGGTGTCTCACGGTTTTATCACAGCTGCAGGAGTAAGTGACGTACAGCCGTTGATAGGTTGATAGGTTTTGTTGAGTGACAAAATAAGGTAGAAAGACACCGTCCCAATCGTTTGCTTCGGAAGCTGTATAAAATCGATATCGATATTTCGAAAATTCTTTGAAATTGCCTGATATATTTGAGACATCTTTGACAGAAAGTTTTATGACCTAGGCGGACCCGTGCCAATTTTAAGAAATTTTTGGGAAATTTTTATGAGAATTTGAGAAATCGTTTCCCGAGATAGTCCCTGATTTTACACTTTAAAAGCCCTATCAATAGTTAAAAGATTCATCCGCACACCACACTTTTTCTGTTCTAGTTCTTTCTAGGACAGTGTGATTTTTACGAAAATAATTAGCGATCAATGAAAATTGTTTGTACTAAATAATCATCGATCACTTCGATTAGAGCATTGTATGCGTTTTACGTATTACAGCAGCTTGAGCTAATAGGACCGACTGAGAACAAGCGCCTCGGACATTTTATCACTTCCATATCTAAATCTCAAACGTTCATCGAGTTAATGAGACAGCAAAATCTAAACCAACAAAAATTTTCGTAAGCCTGCCCATTGTGTACATAGCCATTCTAGTAAGTAATAAGTATTCCGAATAAAATATAGCAAAAATTCATCAAGGAAATAGTTTGTTCATTATCATTGAATATAAAAACCTAAAACAGAGCAAATACGTCCCTAAAACAACTAAATAAAAACAAAAGAAAACTTCATTAATTTTTCCATCGTTAAAAGCGGGAAAGTCGAAAAAATATATCACGCAATAATAATAACACCACAAAGCATGTAGAGGCATATATACCCCCATATTGTCGAGTAGGCACGTAATGCTGTAATGTATTATGTACACACATCTTTATTTGTTCAAATTATTTACGACTATAAATACTTGTCTGTCGAAAAAGGTTAAGAAATCCATCACGCTAAATTACATGCTAAATGGCATAGTGTATTAAGTGAGGTTGAACGAGTTGGTTTTGTATCCGACGTTTTGTAAACATACCTACACATGGAATGGTATTTCAAATGTTTTAACGGGCTGTGTGTGTACCTTTTTTTTACGAATCGGAGGTAAATCGATGATAAAAAACAGAGAGAAACCTGCGATATATTTTGCAACTATTACAGAAGTTTAAGTATATTTAGGGATGTATAATTGAACGAATTCGAAGGAGTCAACGAAGAGTCAACATAAGTACACATTACATTACAAGAAATTGCAAAATGTAAATAGATCTCGGTCTCAGATCAACTTTCGTGACCAATAGAATAGTAGAAACAATTCCGAACTTGGCCTCACCTATATCTCTCGGAAATGTTTCTTCTACGGAACGAATCACTTTTCGTACCTACGAAAGGGTCTTCAGTTGCTTCATAAGATTTCTAGAAAATTCTCCAAAGATGTTCAGAGATTATGACCTGTCTTGTGATATCTCAAAGCTGTGTAACTCGCAACCCCAGACTTACATTACATTTATTCAACAAAATCTGTAAAGAACAGTTTTGGTTACAGTGACGACATAAGTAAGCGACACCCTGTAGCAGCGAAATTCGTTTTTTTTTGTACTGCCCACAGCAACATATTTGTGTCCAAAAAAGTAACTTTTTTGGCCACTGAATTCGACCTCAAAAGCTGTACCCTGAAACCCAAACAATATTTATTTTCGTTTTTATTTCCCTTTATGCTTCGTAAGGACAAGTCATAGAAAATGTTGCCTTTTTTCACTTGGTACAAAATATACTGATGTTAGAGACCAACTTACTGATACAGACTGACAATAAGAAAATACGACCCTGTCGGGATGGATGCTAATTTGTTATAAAATACTGACTTCTTCGTAAAGAAAAAAAAAATCGTAAAGTCGCTTTCCCAGCTCTAGGTGCTTTACTAGAGATTTTATAATTTTTTTTTAGATTTTTCACAACTAACAGAACAGCACTAATGAAATTGTTCAAGCGAAGACCTGATCTACATGAGGAAGAATTTACCCCAGTTAAAACCAGAAAATATTGAAGAATTTTCTTTGTGCTGACTGCTGACCCCATTCACACGGTGAGTTTGGAAATAATTTAAACAGGGTGCCTAGAACACCACCGAACACCTTCGTCTAGTCACGTGACTCAACTAATGTACAAAACTCCATTCATCTACATGGTTGCTATAGCATATTTGGTGGTAACAGGGCCTATTTTAGGGAAGTAAATTTCAGAAAAATCCTGAACTCTGGTAATACAATGTCATGACAACGCGTGGGTATGTACGATTCCACATTTTTAATATAAGTAGTGTAGGGACGAGTTCTAATTCTAAACCAGAATAGAAAAATTCTCCTTATACTGGTGATGAAAGTTTCATCATGAAACTGCTGAGTCGAAATTTCGATATTTTTAAGTTAAAATAGTCCTTTAATCATCACATGGTGGGATTTCCTACTTCATCTAACGCTCATAATAGATTTTATCACATACGCGCCACGCCAGTCCAACTCCCCGATTTGCTTTTATTATAACATCTTTTAACCATTCCATTCATAAGTCAAATCATTCGTACAACACGTACGTTTTTAGCAATGACGACACAATGACTTTCGTTACATTGATTTTTCTTATCATCATTCATTGCAAAGTAATAGGTTTACCAATCAGTAGTGTGTCTAGTCCGGCTAAAGCGGCTAGTCATGCTGCATTGCTGTTATTTCTTCATATCAATTGTTTGTATTATCAGTCAGATTAGACCATCTACGATATAGAGTCTACATTTTACATATTGCCATCACGTTTATTACAAAAGGAAAAGTAGAATTTCGTAACGTGTAAAATTAGTTGATAGCGCAGGAGCCCATCGTGAATGATATCTCCATTTCAGTTAGAAAGTATTGGTCATAGCACTGTTGAGAAGACTGTTGTTGCTTTGCGATGTGTCCTAAGAAATACTTCCGGGAAGGTATTCGATATCTAGGAGGGTGACAACTTTGTCTAGAAATTTAGGTCAAGAACTCGGAAGTTGAAACCACATCAAAAATATTATTGGATCGGTTAATGCAGTACCATTTGCTATGAAAAATCTAAGTTTGAAACTTCTTATTGATTTTCACAAAATGGACGGTAAATTAAATGAGCTGAGCTCCTCAACTTTGCCTCAGACATGATTCTTTCGACAAAATATAAATAGAGAGTATATCTCTGTAATGATGATAGCAAAGTTTCTCATTCAGTTGTCAAGTACATTACCGTCAGTTAACAATGAAAATTGTACATTTCGGTGTCGTTTTTGTGGTGCTTCTATTAGCTGATAACAGTGAAAATGCTCGAATTTTGGGTGTCTTTCCTACTCCATCAATAAGTCATCAGGTTGTCTTTCATGCGCTAATGAAAGATTTAGCTGCGAGAGGACATCATCTGACTGTACTAACAACAGACGCTCTAAAAATTGATAATCCGAATGTTACCGAAATCAATCTACATGATTCCTACGATGTCTTTCATAAGGAAATAAATTTTGTGGAATTTAAGGAAGGAAGAAATGATGAAGAGAAGCTGATGAGAGCCTTCATGCCGGTTTTACTGAAAGTCGTTGAAAATCAACTGGAACATCCAGCTGTTAAAAATATTATCGAGAACAGAGACAATCAAACTTTCGATGTCGTTATAATTGAACATTTGTTCTACTTGTCTACAGTGGCCTTTGCAGAAATCTACGATTGTCCCATCATTGGCATAACGTCGTTGGATACAGTGAGCTTCGCTCATGAGGCTATTGGCAACGAAGCGAATCCGGTTATTCATCCAGAAGTCTTCTTTTCATACAAACATGGTCAATTGAGTTTTGTGGAGCGGTGGAAGAGTTTAAAATTTTATTTGCGACAACTATTTCTATTTAGTACCGAGTACGAGAGAGACTACATGATCCAGATTCGTAAACATTTTCCAACTGTTACAGCATCGCTCGATAGTATGAATGAACGAATTCAACTGGTAATGACGAATACTCACCCGGCAATGGGATTTATCAGACCGATTCTTCCTAATACAATCCAATTAGGCTTTATGCACATCGAACCACCAGCACCTCTACCAGATAGTGATTTAAAAACATTTTTGGACAGTGCGAGGAATGGTGTGATTTACATGAGTTTAGGGTCGAATGTAAAGTCAAAAGATCTGAGTCCGGAAATTCTGGCCATATTTTTGACCGTCTTCGGAAATTTGACATACAATGTGGTCTGGAAGTTCGAAGCTGATAATCTACCAAATAAACCGGACAATGTGTTTATATCAAAGTGGTTGCCACAATCTGATCTCCTTGCACATCCCTCGATTAAACTCTTCATCACCCAAGGTGGCCAACAAAGTATGGAAGAGTCAATTGATCGAACTGTACCAATGATTGTGATTCCATTCCTTGGCGATCAAGACTCTAATGCTAAGAGAATGGTACAAAAGGGTATCGGACACCATTTGGAGTTACATGCGTTAACGGAAGGTAAACTTCGTGGGGCGATAACAGAAATGCTGAAGCCAATCTACAAACATAACGTTCAAAAACTAAAAGAACTGGTTAACGATCAACCGATGACTAGTAGGGAGAAGGCAGTCTGGTGGACGGAATATGTCATTCGACACAAGGGTGCGAAGCATCTGGAATATCCAGGAAGATCAGTGCCCTTTTATCAAAGATATTGCTTGGATTTTATTTCCATAGGATTTGGTTTTGCAGGTCTGCTTTTTGCTTTTATAAATGCTGTGCTACGAAAATGTTTTAGCTTTAAGAAGTCTAAGATTGAATAAAAATGTGATCTAGGTTATTGACGGTCAAATATATTCGAATATTTTTGTAATTAATTCCGGTGTTTTGCATTCCACATTCACGGTAGATGGAGTTACTACTTTTCAATTGTGAAATCGATGACTCATGAATTAGTCAGAAGCCGTATTGCGCCCGATACTCTCATATATTACAAGTTCTATCGTACTTGACATGTCAAATTACTAAGTTGCCAGGTAGGAAAGACGTTAGCACGTTAGCAATGTGTCATCGGGTTCAATCCGTGGTAATCAAAAAATTCGTCCGCAATGTCATACTTCATAGAATTATACTCAAGAGGTCACATGGTGGCTTTCCACTTAATAAATACGACATATTATGTGTGTGTGAAGACTCGGACTGGCCTCATTGGAATTTGGACGTTTCCAGGGGACTTTTTCAAATTTTGAATAAATGAAGGATATTTCAAAAATTTTGTGCAAACACACCCTTTAGCCAGACCGACTCTGTGGGCTAGTAAATATCTGTATTTTATTTACGAAGTCATGCCAACGCTATGCAAGCTAGAACCAGAACAGAATTTTTTAACTGTCATTTGGCCTTTTTTTTATGGAACTTCGGAAAATCTGAATACTGCTTCGGGCCTTATTTAAATTCGTGTCTGGTGCCTCGTTTGCAGTGTTTTGGTATTGCTAAATATTGGTGAAATTTTTGAATTTTTTTTTAATATTAACAAAGTTTCTAAAGCAGCTTTGTTAGGCTTAAGGGCTGCGGAAAAATGGAAAATCGAAAGCGTCAAGTAACTTATGTTATTGACTCTATACTACTTCCTTATGTTACTGCAATCGTATACTTACAACAAACTTCTGTCGATTAAAAAAAAGCTCCATATTTCTTCTCAAAGCTAAATGTCTGAAATTCGACCAACACACTTGATAACTAATTGACAATGTTAATCGTGAATTATTGTCAAATTCTCCTAATCAAATGTGGGACTTCAAAACCTATCCGTATACCTTTTATCCAATTAAATTTTTTCCCAACCAAAACAACAACAATCTAACCATTATTCTTCCACAACAACCGCACACCGACACGATCAGATACCGAAAACGCATATTCCACACAGACTCTCCTATATAAATGCGAAATTAAATTGAATGAACAATTTTCAATTTTATTGTTGGTGCCATATTACATGTCCATCGAAAGTGTCAATTTAACAAAAACACTCTTGCCAGTTTCAATTATCTGAAAATGTTTGCCGACTATATTTGTTTACTGTTTGCTCGTCATAGTGTGGAATTTGATATACAATGTGAATTGGGTTATCGATAACTTACCCATGCAATTGAAAATTCTGCTAGGATTCGGACTGGTATTTTTTGCTGCTTGTTTGTTTGTTTTCTTCACCTTCCTCGTCTCATATTTTTTTTCCAGCCACCGATTCACATACATACGCAGCCATTCAATTGGTTTACGAGCGACCGGTCGAGTTTACCATATTCACAATTTTTAATTTAAGTGCTTAATCGGTTCCAATTAGGGAACTCTGCTAAGATTTTCCACAAGAAAAGTTCACAGTGTAATTCTTCATTGCATTTATGTAAATCATTAAAGTACTTAATCATCGTATGGTTTTTGGTGTTATAATTTTGCAACATATATCCATACAATACACATACGTAGACACCATGCAAAATGACTGATATATGGGACTCAAAGAGTATGTCGACACGGTTCTCAGAATGGTGAAAACTTGTGTGTTTTCATGTGAAAATTTATATGTTAGACGAGCCACGTTAAGTTACGATTTTAATGGCTGTAAAGAGATGAATTAATTTTAAGGCTTTCCATGCACACATGTGGGTGTGTGTGTAGTAATATAATAGCTTGTACGTAGGTGGAATTATACACGAATATAAAACAGCGATAAACCATAGAGTAATTACGACACACTATAACGCTACCAGGGGATTCCGGGACTGTTTTCGGAATGTTTATTGAAATTAAGTGTTACAATAAAACTGTATGGTAAAGTGAAACACTAATAATTTAAATCCCGGTTTAAATACGTTGTTTCGGATGTGAAATATTTTGACGACAAAAAGTTTTCGGATAAAATTGATGAGCTTGACTGTATCTGGTGGCTGAGACGTCGTTTTATAGCTGAAGACAGTTTTAATAGAAAACTTTTCCACTAACAACAGAAAATTCAATGTTACTGATGCATATTCAGACATTCTAATTGCAATATATAATTTCTGAAAATTTATAATTGCGCGCCAATTGCTAGGACTTTTATTCGAAAAAAGAATTTTACATTTTGCTGCTTAACATTCGTAAGAATTTATAATTGTACTCGATCGATATTATAAAAACTATAATTGCCTAGTACCGAATATGAAAAAATCGAAACAACTTCATAGGTATAACAATTTATGGTAAATAAAACGAAAGCGCTGTTCGCATATTTTCCTAAAGAGTTACTATTCGCAACTAAGAGTAATTATACCTAAAGGGGAAATTTCGAACAAAATTACGTAAAATATGTGGTCCCAACATGTAATACGAAATGTTTATTGGTATGTGTGTTTGCCCTCAAATTTAACTATCAAAAGGGAAATAGCGTCAACGCATACATGGATTGGTGTAAAATTATACAAAATGTGTATATTATACAAACTGATGTTGGGACCACATTTCGTCTTACGAATTTCCTCTCCAGGTATAATTACTCTAAGATTCGCACAATATAAATATGAAGTACTAGTGTACTTAATGCAGTGTATCGACCTTTGCTCGGGACTACTGGAATGGAAAAATATTTAATTATTAAAAAAAATATTGTCGCGCGTCAAAAATGAAATTTCCCTCTAAAGTTGTTTCACGCTTCAAAACAAAATTTTTCTTTCAAAAAAAAATTTCACTCGTTAAAATTTTCACGCGTCAAAAATTTTCCATGTTTTCGAAACGCATCCAAACAGACAAAAAAAAATCGTGTGTCAAATAAAGCATGAAAGTGAAAAAAATCCAAACTTTTCCTCATTAGCCTGTACGCCAAATTTTAAGTCTATAGGACTTTCCGTCTGGGCTCCACAAACAAACAAATAAGCATTAAACTTTATATTATACAGGATCCAGTGATTGGTAAACGGGTTATTAGAGGGCACAGAAGGGCAAACCACTCGATTTGCAACTCATTTGCAAGACTTTTTTAGCGAGCAATTGTTTTTAAATGTGCAACTCTTTTTCTTAGTAACTCATTTAGAACTATTTTCGTATTTAACTCGTTTTCTTCCACAAAATGTAAAGAAAATCAACAAAATTCGCAAAAAATTGGGAAGAAAAACTAAACTTCCACCAGTAAAAATATAATAAACTGTCGATATCGCTGTTTCTGAGTACTGATAAAAGTAGCCAATGGTACCAATAAGATTTACCCGATAAGGGTAACAACAATGAGCGAGTCAATTTTTTTTTCTAGCTTTTTTGTCAAAAATAAGCATTTTATCAATGCACTTCAGGCATGATGAGTACTCTAAATAAAGTACTGAAACTATACAGTGTATCATGCATCAATATATCATACATATTTTGGCAATATTAAAAAAAATTTGAAAAAGTTTTCACACAAAAAATAGTACTTAATTTGGCAGCACTTTTGCTTGAAGTTCGTTGATTTGTTCAAATTAATTTCCACGCGCGCGGTGGGGCTGAACGAACTTTAAATAAAAGTGTAAGTTAACCTCCCGGGTTTTTTCATAAGTCAGTTGGGGGAGGAAAGTTCTTAACAAGTAAACAAGTTTTAGCAAAATCCCCTGAGCTGTTTCTGAGAACCAGCATCAGCGCCAGCCAGGGCTTGTGAAACACTGAGGACTTAAGACTGACATTGGAATTGATAGAGGGACAAATTCTAAGACTTACAGTGTAAAAATTAGTGCTCTAGACATTTTATTCATAGAGCAATAGAAGCTGAAAGTCAAAATTTCACCATACTGTTATCTCCCTTACGAAAAAACTGAGGAAGCCTGTAAATCGTAATCCCAGACTAGTCTTGCAAACCCTTTCGTAGCAAAACAAATATTTTTGAGTCGAAGTTCTTTGTTACATTTTCAGAAATTGTACTTTTAGGCTACCCTTTGGCAAACTTTGGCCGCTTCTATACCTTATTCCATATCATAGTGTTGCTAATGTGATAGCCTAGGGCCTCAGCTTTACAACTATACCAAATATGCCATCGGGATTACTTTATATTTGTTAAAGACTGTTACAAAATGCCTCTTTACACACTGTAGATGTCGAGTAACTCCTGATGGATTAAATTTTAATTCCAGAAAACATACTAATCTCTAAAACTTTTACTTGTACATCGTTGGGTGGGTTGTTGCGTCGGACTCCGACAAGAGTACTGAACACATTCTGAGTCAATTCTCCAAATATCAACAACATTTGTCTGACTATAATGTAGAAACTTCATAGGTACGTAGTACTAATGGTCTTACTTTTAAACCGTAAATGTAGTTCGCTCGATTAATCCTTCCACCTGAACTATTATCTTTAATTTGTTTCCAAATTTCCAATTATTCAAATAATTAAAACTTTACCACACACGAAACATATGTCTGTTAATTTGCATATAATATTTTCATGGACAACGCAATCACTGCGCTTCAGCATAAGAACACGTTATACGAAATTTTCAAACAATATTCTAATCGATCTCAATTATAATATGATTTTAAATAAACACAGTTACAACTCCCAACACCTTTTAATCATTTTGCATATTTTATGTTTGAAAAACAAAATATTTGCACACGTACGGTTTGTAACAATAAAACAGGGCGAACCGCAAGTTGTATTTTGTGAAAATCTCGTTAACCCATTTCTTGTGGGTTCTTACATGCAGATGTTCGGATTACTAAATACAATTCAATTTTCAATCACCAACAGTTTTCTAAATGAATTGAAAATTATATGCCAGCTGTAGAACATTGTATAATTGACGAGGTGATTCCGAGGGAGCTTCGATATTTTTCATTAGAAAATTTAACTGCGTACTTTTCCGCGAGTATTGCTATTATTGTCAGACACCAGGGCTTCTCGTGTGTTTTTAGCACGCTGAAGACAATTGCCGTTTTTTTTAAAATTTAAATTGACGGCCTACTCTACAGACTGTCAGCATATCGCAAATATAATAATACAAAAAAAAATTTCAACGGATCTATGCTCTGTAATCTCTTACTTCATTGGGTTCAATTAGTGAGACCAAAGTTCTGAAAGATCATATTTCGACCCCCACGAAGGCGTCGTAAATTCAATCGGAATTCTAATTAAAAACCTTTTTTGCCAGACATGTTACCGGTTACCCTGCTTCGAGTAGTTATGCGAGAAGCGAATTTTTGAAATTTCCAATTATTTTGCCATGCGGTTTAGTCGAGACTTGTGTGCATAGATAGATATTTTTATAAAATATTGTAGAATTTTATCTGGGGCTTTCCAATAAGCATCAGCGGTGACTTGGTGAACTCTAAAAATATCCAAATTGAACACAAATTGATTAATATTGATGGGACCCTTGAGGAATTTATTGTTGGAAAATTTGTCTCGACACTATATCTACCAATATTGAGCGTAACACAGGCGATCATATGAATTCAGAGAATACAATATCAACTACTTTATTTATAGTACCCGGACGAATGGACTTTTTCATGTGGCTAAAAGAAAAACACTTCTCGGTGACTCCAAATCATCGGTTTAAAATGTACAGTGAATCTTATTTGGCTTTCATCGCATAAGTGAATCAGTTCAGGTCATAATACGAAAGTTTTTAAAATGACGTGGAACAAATCCAACCATGAAACATCAAAACCATAGAAAGATTAGTTTACGCTTTCTGAAATTTACTTTTCAAGTTAAGAATGTTATATGAAATTTCATGAAAATTTTGGTCAATAATTCGGAAATCAATTTTTCATGATTCATTTTTGACAATGAGGAGGCAATAGTGTTGACCACAGAGGTGAAACTTAAAATGTATTTTATTGTTACTACTTTAGCACTGTTCAAACTGACCGACGTTTTTTTTTTAATTTTTAAAGAAATCGAAATTTAGGCAACCTCGACATCTATTATAAAATACTTGAATTGCCATTAGGTAATTGCTGAAATTCTGTGGTATTTTACGACAATTTCTACGTGGACGTGTTATAGCTCTGTGGTTTTTGAGCAAGATAAATGTTTATTCTGGACGAATCCCCAGAGGCATTTATCAATATATCAATCGTTAAAAAAAAATGAAAAATTAGTAAAACATATTAAACTAAAATATTGTTCGTTAGAAATTCGAGTAAAATCTAGATCCATCTATTTATTTCGTGATATCAAACCCGTGTTTTCTTTCATTCAATTTTGATTCATTTCAATGAAAAATTTATGAAAATTTCTTTGTATTCAAAGTCATCATAGCCGGACTGGCTGGACTGTCACTATTTAGTTAAAATCCCTATATTGGCGCCTCTTTAGACTAAATACTTCCTTAAGTTTCCATAGAGTATAATAATAATCCATTTATTTAGCAATGCTATTCCTTTACATACATATTCATACACTCATATTCATTGATAATCCTTTAGTCCATTAAAGAAATAATTCAATCAATTAAATTTACTCAAATTCTAGAAAAATTGAAAAACTGATCCCTTGAATTTACGTCATAGTCTTACACAAATACTTCAAATTAAAGACAAATCTTTTAAAAACTCTTTCTCCTTTCAATTCGCTAGGCAATTCATTAAAACACTTTAAACCTTCATATAACAGCATCCTTTGGGTGCATGATTTCCTGTACAATGGTAGTTTGAAGTCACCGTTGTTCCTGAGGTTGTAACCATGGGTACCGCCACTTTTGTCGATTCTGTTCGAGATGTATTCCGGCACTAGTCCTTGTTTTATCTTGAAGACCAGTTTCAGACCAGTCCGACCCTACACGCCATAGGTATTAAAAAATCGTGGACAGAGGTCAGAGGGAGACACGGTCAAGAATTTCAAGGGAATCGGGGACGCCCTTTATGGACAACATGTATTCTTTTCCTCTTTTCTTAAAACGCAACAAAACGGTTGGAAAAGTTCCTTTAGTTTGGTGAGTGAACCTATAATACATAAACATTTAAGTTTAAGTAATATTATAAGGCCAGTGTGTTTCAGCACTCACGGCAAAATTTTGAATGAAGGTAAGGAATGCAAATACTGTTAGTTCTCATAAATGAAGTCATTCATTCATTCGTTTCTGTAAGGCACAACGTTCCGGAATACACAAAGCCATTTATTTATAAAAAATTTATATTTATTTAAAAATTTATTTAGTATTTATTTACACATACCAACGGCATAGAAAACATACAAATACCCATCATGTAGTATATTTATGTATCATATTTCGTAGTAAAATTTGTGAGTAAAAATGTAAAAGCTTTCGGCACACACCAGAGCAGCTTTATAAATTGTGCTGCCGATGCAAAAAAAGGAGAAACTTTTCTCTTTTATGTGCACGCCAAATGGATATATGCAAATGTATGAGATGAGAACAAAAAAAAAATTATTTAAAAAGTAGAAACTTTGCTTTGATCTCGTTAAATTTTCACCGAATTATAAATAAATTACACAATGGGTTATGGCGCACATTTTCGGTTTGATACAATTCCACTTCATCAATTTCCGCATAATTTAGTATTTTGTCACATACCCACTTCTATTAGACCATTAATACGGTAACATCACACAATGACAATTGATTTTCACTCATCGCAGCATTTAGGCACTTCTTGTCAACATCAATAAAGAACATCTGCCCTCATAAAAGTCATCTTCAAATCACTCACGTGATGTGAATGGGTAAATTTCCTTACTGTGTGCTCTACACGGATTTTGTGTCGGAAGATGAAATTATATATGAAAGAAAAGCACTTAACGGTGGTGCGTCTATTGTTTTTATGTGATGGTTGCTTTCTGCCTTGATTGTAATCGTATGTGAAAAGGTGCGTTTTGTTTACGTAGCATTTTTATTCAGTTATGAATGGAGTTTGCAGAGGAATGTAAACAGTGGATTCGGGAGTGTGGAACAGTTCTGTGTATTCAGTGTTTTCATTTCGAATGGAATTTGGGTCACAACATCCGGTGAAAGGTTGTTAGTTTTTGCGACGTGGAACATTCATTAAAAATACTCTGCAAGGATGCACTGGAAAGTGTAAATTTAATTCGTCAATACCTCAATGTGTGGCACTTTGTTTCGTGTAAGCGAAATTGAGTTTTTTAACTGTAAACTTTGAATGTTAGAATTGAAAGCAATGAAATAGATGGGTTTGTGTAAACTTTAGAATTCATTTCACAACTGAAACAGCTATTACATGCGCTCTAATGTCATGAACGATGTATATGGAATTTGTTAGTTGAAACGGAAAAACCATTTTTTGTGTAATTCAGAATTAAATGCTTCAGCCGATCATAATGTACGACTTTTCATTGTGCCGAGAGACATAGCCATTATGCCGTTTTGTATGGGTTTTGCGGAATGCGTCAATTAGGGAAAATCTGAATGGAATGAAGATCAAGCAGCGTTTCATCGCCACATTTCACATTGATTGAGCAGGTAATGAACAAGAAAAAAATTAAACGAAAAACTCAAACATAATGAGAACAAGCTGTTCCCTACACAACTTTACTGTTCTTGTTTAATTTACAGTCACCTAAAAATATTTAGCAAGAAAATCACGTCTTTTTTTATTCCAACAGTTTTCACAACATGTGACATACATACACTCTATGTACATTACGCCAATTGTCTCACTCTACACGCGCGTATAAAGCCGTAAAAATCTGAGAGAGAAACAGAGAGTTGCATGAGTTTCCTAAGTATTTTGAGGTTAGTGTACATCTTTCAGACTATTGATTATCCGGGAAAGTTCTGTTGTGTGAATGTCGTCTATAGAGTGTATGTTGGTCTAAACAAATCTAGAACTGTTCAAAGTCTAAGAAAATAAATGTTGGTAAACACATTATGATGATACAAAATATTTAATCACATGAGAGGTTCGTCAAATTTGCCAGAATAACTGTTAAACGTAGCGTACAAACAATAAAATTATCATGCGTGACTCATCTCACAATTATTTTTTTTTCATGCAACAATTAGAGACACCAACTGCAATATAAATGAAAACTAATACAGGCGAGCTTTAATTAGTCAAACTAATTTGTTGGAATATTGATACTCTCCTCCCTTACACCCCAAATGCAAAACCGCAAATTTGTTAATTTGAATATGAAAATAAAGCCATAAATTACTGTATACATGACCTAACATATTATAATATTCACTGGGCTACAACATTTGGTATTATACACGTAAATTCATCATTTCCATATTTATGTCAAAATTGTATGGTTCTTCATTTCGTGTCCTATAGTTAAAACTCTCAGAATAATATTCATGTGAAAAAATTAGCGGAATATTTAATTTAAATGTTTTCATTAATTAATCACATCAACAAATATTGTTTGATCTTTACTAGCTAAACATATATCTATCGCACTGCTAAAAAGATAGACTTAAATCGATCAGTGGTATGATTTGAAGTCGACATCAATGGCCTTTCTTTGTATAAATGTCAATGGTTATACGGTGGGGACCGTTAAAAAAAACCTTAACGTCCACTACTGTAACAGCCATTATGTACAATAGACTGATGTCGACTACAAATCGTACTTTAGCTCAGCACCTACAAAAACTACATTGTCACTTCAACCCACATTTGTGTATGTATACATTGAAGTACTAGATTTATTTTGAACTAGTACTTCAAGGCAAATATGTATCAGATCTGTGGGGTCATAAAAACAAGTCTGAGTACTTGCTATATTATCATGGCCCTACGTTAGTGAAGAGCCGTGACGCAAGTCCGTTCACACTGGAAAATTTGTCAAAAAATTTTCCACATGACTGAGGAACTTTTTGACTTTTCATTTTTTTGCTCCTACTACCCCCAAAGTATTTTATTCATAATCTGGGCGTCCATACGAGTTCAACGAGCTATCACACGCCACATAAGATTAAGATTTGGCCCAGATATTAAATTTCAAAACTTGAAAATTTGTATGAAGAAACTGATCGTCCAAAACCACTCACAGTGGAAGTGTGACGCAAGTCCTGTTATCCTCTTACAAAAGATCTGATATCGGTGTAGGTGACGCTTACAGATTCGACACGCAAAAAGATATGTGTCACAGATGGCAGCTGATGAGGAAAGCACGAGAAAAATTTATCAACAAAAATTTTACCCGAAAAATTTTAAGAAGAAAATTATAACAAAAAAAATTGCGTCACAAGTGCTAAAGGCGTGTCACCATTTTCGATACAAGTGCGGAAAAGTACGGCAAATATTTGGAAATTACACGTATTGAAACGATGTAGCTATGCGCATGTGAAGGTCAGTTTCGCACGAATTCATGAGGCAGAGTAAAGTAAACCAGGCATCTTTACACTGTCGTTATTGAAATGGATTTAACGTGAAATGTATGGATATCGAAGCATGTTATATCATCCCTTTTCTTTATCTCTTGCACTCTGTCCATGTCGTATTACGATCATCAACGAAGAGGAATAACTTTCTGATGTAACAAAGTTCAATTTATACCAAGCAGAAAATCTATTTTCGTTACATTTTTGTTTTACTTTGTTAGATCACTAAAACCACAACTATTTTCAGCAAATGCTTGGTATTTTGTTGCGAATATAAAAAGCTGCCTCATCACATTCGAACATTTAAGCCAATCCTTCAATAAATAACAGATATCAATTGAATATCCCATGCTGATATAGAAAAAAAGGACATCACAAACATACCGAATAACGGATTCGTTTTTCTTTCACAATCATAAAATTCTCAGTTACACATCTTATTCTCTGCATTCTCAAGTATATATCACTTTATCCACAATGGTATTTGATATATCCTCTTTCGCTTTATTGTTTTATCAGAACAAATATAACACATACGAAATCACTTCAGGGGGTTCTTTTCTTGTTTATATAAATGGCATGATTGTCGATCTTAAGATATTGCGGTGTGGGTATTTTTGTTGTTCAGTTTCCAATGTTTTTTCAAAGTGCGTTTTATTTAGTCACTGGAGGATTCGGTTTCCATATAATTTCATTAACCACATCGGGGCATCTCCTGCTTCTGTCGTAACGGTTGAACGAAGAAACATTTTCTACTTTCATCGGTTGATCGATTTCATGTAAAAAATAGGCTCAGACATTAATGACAAATTATAATTGGAAATGAAATTGATAAAACTGCTTCAATTATAATTAGAAACTAAATAGTCAGTACAGTAGTAATTTCCAGATTCTCATTCAAAGTTATCGCTTTTATCACTTTTGTGACGCTTATCTGACCAAGACGAACAATTTAGTTACGAAATTGGGATTTTTTACGTATGCAAAACAGTAATTGATTCGGAAAAAAATATTGGCAACACACGAACAATTTCTGTTGCTAAGATCAGCAACTATTCTGCGTTTTCCGTTGTTTAACTTTATGCTACACCGGTTTATAATGGAAAATGCGGCAAATTGTTGCTCTCAGGAACGCAACATTACCCGTGTGTAGTCGTACAATCTATACGTCTCTAATCGACTGATACTCTGTGTTTTAATGTTGTGTATTCGATTCCAAGAGAAATTAAATAAAATTCAGAACCAGCCATTTCGGCTCCTATATTAGTTCGTACACGGAAAATCCGTGGATTTCAATTAAGGCTGTGTAACTTATAACTTATAATGTGGCTGTAGTTTTCATAATATAGGTGCAAGACTTATCAAAACATAGCTAACGCCGACCCGTACGAAACACCTATTCGTATCAAAAGCCTTTACTGTGAAACTCTTCATTTCTTTTACTTCATTCTCTACTGAAAAGCTATTCGCCCTTTAAAATCACTTACATTATCTTTCTTTGCCTTGTTAGCATATACAAATAAACTGCCGGAGGCAATATAGACAGCCCCGTACGAAGTCAACTTTCATAAATTCCTATTTAAACAACTATATACCGCTATATTTACCTATATTTTCCTATAAATAAACATTTCACAGATGAATATGCTATTATAGAGCTCTATATGCCTGTATATAGCTCAATATAGGTGAATATAGATATATATAGATGTCCATATATGGAATGCCTGAAACACCCCACACACATAACAAATTATTTCCATGTTAACAGAAACTCTCTAAGTACTATTTTTCCCAAGATATATCACTTTTATTAAAATCCAATATGGCCACCGGCAGCCATTTTGTTAGGAGACCGGAAATTTTACCGACGCTTTACATTCGTTAATACCTTTCAAACAAAAAAAAAATCATGAAATTCGGTCAAAATTTACTCGAGATATTGACAAAATACTCCACGTTCACTGTACGGCCGAGTAGCCAGATAAGAGCTCACTCCAAGAGACCTAGCTCACGCTCCGGAGAACATAATTTCAAAAACGTTTTTTTCCCTGATTGGTACGGTCAATACCTATCTAATAAAGCTAAAACAGACGAAATATGTTCAAATGTGGCCGACCTACAAGCAAAAACTGCTTGCCGCACTGTGCCTGTTTCACACCAAGGGGTATAACTCACGAGTCGGTCATCCGATTTCCATAAACTTTTTTTTTGTCGATCGGTATTGTAAACACCTTTTATTTGACGTATAACTTGCAAGTGTAACGTTTAAATGTCCAGAGATATCTTCGAAAAACCGTAAAGCACTTTTTGGGCCACAGCTCGATCCAAAATTACTCATCTTCGAACTTAGCCTGTCTTTTGACATTACCAAACGGGAAAAAAAAAGAATTTTCAAAATCAAATGCGTTTTACTCAAGTTATCGTGCAGACGGACAGACGGACATTTTTTTTTCACTGATTTGGCATCTCTAGACAACCACAATAGGTTTCCCCTTACTCAGGGAGTCCAATTCGACGTGTTACAAACGTATGCGTAAACCTATAAGACCCCAGTACTTCGTACGGGTCTAAATATAGCTATTGAACGCATATTCTATTAACATTGGTTATTTACGTGCAATATGAGTTACACAACTATATTATGGATTACACAGCTACATTACGCATCGACATCACATGTTATAGCTAGGATTTGCATATTGTGGCTGTGTACTCTACATCATAGCTGTGTAACGCATATTTGACATATGAAAAATATAGCTGTGGGCTGCATATCAAAATAATGTATGGGACCATGCATTCAAGTCATCCGTGCTGATGCTCAATTGACATTTATGTTAATGAAAGAAAAATCGCACCAAAAACTGTTCTAAAATAGCTTAGCTGATTATAATGAGGTTTCATCATCAGGTTAATGTAAATGCCTATTCAATAGTCAGAATCCGTAGAAACAAAGTCGAATGAAAATATCAGAAATTTCACTACATTAGTAACAAATTCATTAACTATCCAAGTAATGCTCCTAAAAGTCAAACTCGTCATTTCACAGGAAATAATTGAATTGGCGATTCTTCACACAGTTTCAATTCTTTTTCTTTCAGAACCTAAAACAATGCTCTAAGTGACAACTCACCAAAGTAAACATTCTAAATATAAAAACTACACTTTTGAATTAGGCTGTGTGAGGCATAATATAGCTGCAGAATTTATATTGCGGTAGCAATAAGAACGTGTTAAAGCACGAGCAAAGTTAGCACAACAGCAGCATAGGTGACGCGGTCGGATTCTCGGTTTAAGCATCAATCGGCGCGGATTGTACTTGGATGGGTGACCGCAAAATTCATGAAAGTTTAGGATTTTTTTTTATTTCTCGTGATAGATGTGAAATGCGGCTCACAGCTATAATATAAGTTACACAGCTATTTTAACTACAGTCTTCGCAATATGAATTCCACAGCTATATGCCAAAAAATAGGGGTGCTAAAGTCCACTTATAGATCTCACATGTATATTGGGATTTTTCGTGTACCAAAAGGCTGATATTGTGTTGAATGAATAAAGTCGAGGTTGAAACGATTAAAATCGAAATATTTCTGGCATTAAGGAAAATTAGGAGGTAATATGTACCGTCTGGAACACTTGGTTTAGAGAGTAGGAAGTAGGTGTAGAACCAGTTAAGACGAATCAACACAACGATAAACTGTAGCCTAAATTTGTGCGAAAATATAATATATTCCCGATGATAACTTCGTATCCGCGTCCTTTCTGGAAAAAGTGAGAGCATCGTTTTGTGTAAAGAAGTGTTGGCTTTAAGTAACAATGATACATGTTTGTGGTTATGTAGCCTATTATAAGAAAACTCAGAATTTATACCAATTTTAGTGAACCATTGCGTTTTGTCGTAGTAAGTTACACCACCTCAAACATTTATTGTTTTTAGTGAAGTGGCCTGCGAATCCTTTGGTTCTGTTGGTCCAGAAACTTCGATTTCTTGAAGAAACTCGGTAAACTTGTAGCCAGAAATTCCGGCGAACCGCGGTCACTAGATTTACAAAAAAATTCAATATTTCAATCTCCATTCAGCGAAGAAACGCCACTTGTATTCGAGACACTTTTTGAGTTGAAGACAATTGTGATATTTTTATGTGATTTTAATTGTGATATTTGTCGCTTAGTTTTATTGTAAAATGCAAACTTATCATTTACGAAGTTATCATCGAAAATATATTATTTGTGCACACAAATCACACAAATTTAGGCCACAATTTAGCGTTGTGCTGAATCTTCTTAAGAATGTAGCAGATAACGGTGAGGCTTAAAAATTTTAAATAAACGTGTAAGCTAACATCCAGGTTTTTGTCATAAGTGAGTTGGGGGAGGAAAGTGCTATTCAAGTGCACAAGTTATAGGAAAACCCCTGATCTGTTCCTGAGAACCAGCACCAGCGTCAGCTTGTGGAACAGTGAGAGGACTTAAGATTTATATTGGATTTGAGGGACAAATTCTAAGATTTACAGTGTAAAAATGATGACTCTCGATAATTTCTTCATTGAGCAATAGCAGCTAAAAGTAAAAATTTCACCATTTTAAAAGACTGATATCTTCTTTGCGAAGCAACCGAGGAAGCCTTTGAATGATGATCCCAGACTAGTTTTGCGAACCCTTTTGAACAGCAAATAAATTATTTTTGAATCGAAGTTTTCTGTTACATTTTCAGAAATTAAACTTTTAGGAATCGCTCGGTGAACTTTGGACGCTTCAAAACCTTACTGGTAAGAACATTTCCCGTCAATTTGGTTGCTTATATGGTAGCCTAGAGTCTCAGATTTACAACGATACCAAATATGCCATACTTTATCCTGTACAAGAAATATTGATGAAAAAGTTTTGCATTGAGGTCGCTCTACTCGCGAATCTAGAGCTATCTAGAGTAATTATCTATTTTTAAGAAAAACAAGCAAACATTTTAATCGAAATATGACTTTAAATGTTTGATAGATATAAGAAAGACATTTATTTGTAATGTCGTCTTGAAAATAAGTAATTCCAAACAGAGAATTCTTTCAAGACGAATCTACACATGGCTAAATTGTCGCCTATATTAGGGCACAAAATTATTATTATTTAGACGATAATTTTAGGCACGAAAAATTGAAATGTTTGTGGTGATGTAACCTAAAACCAAGAAAACTCAAAATATGTGTAAATTTTCATGAAATATTGAGTTTTGATTCTCCGTACAAAACCCACTAATCAATTTCGAAACCGTATCTGAATGGTCTGTAACTTTGAAGGTAAACGGTCTTACAGCCCATGAAGTGTTTGAACAAACTGATATATGCAAAGATAGAAAATCCTGAATAAACCTAGCCGATGGTATACCGAATATGAAAACCTTCCACTCAAATCAGAAAACAAACACGTTCTAACGTTCCGCCATTGATGGACGGCCTCGGATTAGTTACATCTATGTAAGTGAAAGAAAGGGTACAAACTAAAGGACAACATTCTCGAATAATCTCTACAACATGATCTCGATGCGAATTGAATCATTAGCTTGTAAAACGAAAAACTTTTCTCGCTTTGCCTGTTATCCATATAAACAACAAAATAACTTCCTGCGATATTGTGACAAACTGTACACCGGTCATATCCCTCAGTTAGTAAGTGTGTATATATATCAATGAATGTAACACTAATCCGTAATATATGTAGTCTTTAAGTATCTTATTGTTGTGAACGATATTTTACACACAAAAGACAGCAGCAACAACAACAACGCACAACGGAAGAAGAAGAAGAAGAAAAAAAAAACAAAGTGTAAACCATTTGAGATTAAGATGGTTAATAAAATAAAATTAAATGAAAAACGTTCACGGAGTATGGTTACCGCTTTTACAATGCCGTTTTCTTATGAATTCAAGCATTCAAACAGCCGAGAACCACAACAGACTTGACTGACTGGCAAAATGGGACAGAACAAACAAAACTATAAAAACTTTTTCATGCTGAAATCAGCTAACGTTCGGTATATATTTACTTTAACCTCTTGACGGAGAAGCTTTTACTTTTCAGCTTTAATATATGTGTTTTTGTTTGAAATTTACCCTCGTTTTTGCAGTTTAATTTTCTATATTTTCCTTTTTATTTCATCTCGAGTGTATTATTGTTTTACACAGATATTTATATATCAAAGAGAGAGCGAGTAGAAAATGAAGAATGAAAAAGTCCTTAATTCACATTGAGCTGGGGCTGTCCCTTCCACACCACTTATCCGTGTTAACCTTCTTTTGTCTAGTTTATTAAGTCATCTCGTGCAAAGGATGGAAAAGATTGAGTGTGGTTTAATGAATGTTATTTTGGTTTTCTGAAGAACAATGGATTAAAAGTTTTCGAAATTTATTTACGGTGGACAGAGTGGAAGGATATTTTTTTTTAAAGGAGAGAGATTTTTCATATACGTGTGTGTACGAGCTGATATAAGGGAGATGCTTTCTATCACTCACTTTCGTTCCTTTTGTTAGTGTTAACGTATGATTGATGATACCGTCAGTAATCGTGTTATTGCAACAATGTTTGTTGTGCAAATAAACTGTATCGGATTGTAATCTCGGATGTTTTTTTAATATTTTCTTATCGATATGGACTAAATTGAACAAATTATTCACTACATTGTCTGTGCCAGAGATGGCATGGTGGCTCTATTAACGCAATTTATCGGTGCCGATTATCATCAACCAGCGCCACCATGTCACCTCAATAACTCTCACAACAAAAATTCGTTTCTACGCTAATCTACGTCTGAACGTTTTTCAACTCAAATGTGTGTGTCACACAACTCCTTCTGTCCACTTCTTTGAACGTTACAAATTTCCGCACAAACGGTGAAAACAGCATCGGATTGACATCCTCTTCGGTCTTCTCTTTCCAAATCAAACTGGTCACACTGCCGACGATTATTGTAATAACACCGCCGAAGAGTGTATAGAATAGGTATGACATGTGATGAATGCGGAACGTACTGCGATTAGGATGTGATATTCGTGCTAGCATTATTGTAATCGCTATTGATTCAAATCATTCAAATCTACCTTTCTTCTTCGTCGACTAGTAGAGTTGAATTTGTCGGCTCAACGACATTCGTAAATGAGTAATTGCATCCGTCCGTCGATAACGGCTTTCGGGTAAATTTTAAAGCTCCTGTGGCTATGTCGTGTTGTGCATAGATTAACATCAAAATCATTGCGAGCAACGAAACTATTCCACCGGTTAGCGCTCCCTGTTGACAGAAATATTTTTTTTTAATCATTGACTTCTCTAATGTGTGTGTACACACCCTTCTCTTCACCCACGGACACAATATTCCCACTGTGAACAAACCGAATAGAGGTCCTGCCGCCATACTGCTCAGGGTAACCGTTAACTGTAACACTGTTCCCAGATACTCTACGACAAATACGAGAGTAACCGAAATGATTCCGATAATGAGGACAGTGCCTCGCATTATGTAGCCCGTCCGCTTTTCACTCAATGGGCTTTTCACAAATGGTTTACAGAAATCTTCCAGTACGACAGCAGCCATTGAATTTAAACATGTTGACAGAGTACTCAATGCTGCGCTGAATATTCCAGCAATAAACAAGCCAGGCATTCCTGGATAGTCACCAAGTACGTTCATCATCAGCAATGGAAGAAGTTGGTCTGGTGCGCTGATCAACTGAAAGGAAATATTTTGACGAATTTGATGCGTAACAAAAAAGGGAATATTCAACACAAACTTTGGTTTTGAGCGGGTCACATCCAGCATACCACGCATAGATGAGTAATCCATTGTAAGAACAGATTATAATGAACGCGGATATTAGGATCATGAATATGATCAACGCCTTGTTCGCATCTTTTAGTGAAGGTAAGGCCACGTATCGTTGAAGCATTGACTGGCTCATGCTGCAAGTGTATACGTAGAGCGGTATTCCGCCAATGAGGAGCGACAGAACAGAATGTCTCTCAGTTAGATCCGAAGTCAATCTAAACAATTTGCGAATTATTTCCGTTGACAGCTTCAAACAAAATCTTACTCCGGAAAATTGAGTCGTCCACCATCCCAGTTCCGATCCCAAATCGTTTGTAATCCGGTAATGTCGATAGTTCCTTTGATGCTTATCACAATCATAGACAGAAGCATCAGTATCATCTGCACACAATCGGTCCAAACCACGGCCTTAATGCCTCCCTTTCAAGTCGGATGAAAAATGTTTCTTATGACGATTAAGGAAAGAATTTGAATCTCTTTCACTTACCACCAGTGTATAAAATATGCATACCAAACATACAAACGGAGTGACGGCATGGATATTTACACCAGTTACTAACAAAAAATTAAATTGTGGATTTCAATTGTGTCAGATTGATGGACTGTCCATAAAAACCAATTTACATTCTTTTTGAATCCTGATATCTCCCGTGTAAATAACCGCGAATGGACTCATCACCATCGGTAAAAACAGAATCTATCGCTATACAAGAACATAACCAATAATGTTATTCGACAGACCATTCAACAGGTCAACTATTATCTTTGTAAACAAGAACAGACAACAGCAAAACAAACAAAAAAAAAATGGCAAAACGCAATTATGGACAGCCACAAAACAATTTTTGATGTATACCTTGGTTAAATGCTAACGCAGGCACATAGATCACAACAGGTAGGTAGGATATCTGAGATTGAAACATGTAAATTATGAATGTTTCCAATTTTCAATCGTTGGCTCACGGACTCACCGTTGAAATGGTATACATTACAGAGCCAAACATTCGCAGCCGTTTATCGAATCTCATTTCAAGATACTGAAAATATTCGTTTGTACATTACTAATTAGTGGTCGGGTTGAATAAATTTGTTGGATTCATTCTGTTGGAAATGAAATAGTTCTTGAGCTTACTTCATATGTTGACGTCAGCTGTAAGTTATAGAAGACGGGCAGGAAAATGAATCGAATTATTATTCCGGATACGGCCAAACTGATAATAACGTAAATGTAATTTGTTCCATACAAATAGATCTCGGTAGCCGTTCCTAATAAGAAGATTCCCGATATCCAGCTACCAAAGTGTTGAAGATAATAAATGATTGATCTAACTTAGGGTAATAAAGATGACAATTTTGTATACCTTGCCACCAGCGAAACAGCCACTGGAAATACCGACATTCGCTTTCCTCCCATCAAATATTCATTCGCAACTTCAGATTCATGAGCAGTGTCTGCCGATTTCTTTTTCGAATTTCGTTGAACAAAACCGAAATAGATTCCAATCATGGCAGATCCGGCCAACATCAGCAGAAAAACCGCATAGTCCGACCAGTCGAAATGTAGCAGTGATTTGTTCAATTCACCAACATTAACGTTTTCGCTTGAAACCGACATTTCCACAAACAAAACCTGTGTGTTGTTACTCTAGTGTTTGACGAACAACTGCACCGAATTCGTTTAAAAATACGCTGTTCAGATATTAAATGTGTCCGGAAGACTGCGTACTGTAAAACGCAATTGAAAGAACTGGTTATTAACTATCAAATTATGTTGAAATTTAACGTCTGATTTTTGAAAACACATAAACGACTTAGTGGAGAAGACGAGTGACATCACTTAGAATCATAAAACTATTCAAGAACAATCAAAAAAAAATTTGATGAGTTCCAATAAAATATAACAATTTCGGATTCTGGTTTTTGTTATCGATATACTGAGATTACGTTTGTTTACGTTCGTGTAACTTGTTTGCTACATATAGGTTATTGTCACTTTAGAGAAGAAAATTCCATTATATCGTTTTAATGATGCGAACACATCCACTATGGTATTATGGCTATTGAACTCAAATTTTTGTCAAACTTGTAGTTACTCGGTTTATTACGAGACAGTGAGCATTAGAAACTCTTCCTTCTGAATTAGAGCACGGTGACATTTCAGAGCAGTGCGTATTACCCTCTCTTCATTATTTTCCCTTGCTTAAGATGTAGTTAATGTCAACCAAATTTGTGTCTAAATTTGCTTCAGCTGTTTTTGTACCAGCCGGTCAACTCACACCAGCACACTACTTCAGGGAATGTGACTCAATTTTAAACATATTTCTGACTCAAACAGGTCACTTATTCAGGTCATGCAAGTTTCATAGTCACACTACATACGCGGTAGCGATAAATACGTATATAAGCAGTGCGATTGCATGCGTGGACCAGCTGGTAAAACGCATACATTTGGTGAAAAAGAAAATTAAGAAAGTCAAACATGTTTGACATGACAAGACAATTCGATGCTCATTAAGCATTGATGAGCATTTTAGTTATAATTACACTGCATGACCGTGTAATTATGAATATAGAAAATGTGAAGTAGAATACATTTGCATTGTACTTTACCATCGTTAAATGTCGATCGTAAAGGTTCAATTTTTACCAATTTGTTGCTACATCTGAGGTTATAACGTTATTATGACACTTGTCTGACTATGACTATTGGCAATATATAAGTTCACTACATATTAAGGGCACGTGCCGTGGTAACTTGTTTTCTAATTTTTTTTATGACTTACGCAGCAAAGTTTGCCGAATCAACAGACATTCGGGACTTGTTGGTGTGCTTAGAGCTTAAGTGTTTGTGCTGTGTGAAATCTGCGAAGTAGTGGAAACATACCTCCTCAGACATCAATCGTTATTGTTTTCGATGTTTTTAAAAATGATTAACATTACCGATAAAATTTGATAAAAAAAAGTAAGAAGAGACGTTGATGTTGTTTATTCTCATAAAATGTTGAATTAGCCTAAATTGACTTTGCAACAAAATAATCGTTTTGGTGGCTTAAATTTGAGTTTTTGTAATATTGTTGGGAAAACTGGAGTTTTTTTTCGTCACTAGAGCATTTTAGAATATTATGGAACATTATATTGCCTTTCAGACACACTAACACACTAAACACATTAAATAAAAATTATCAGTTAAGTAGTAACTTAATAGAAATTAATTAACAGAGCTTATTAATTTGCGAATCAATTATATTTAATTATATTCAATTAGATTTAAATATTTTATATAGTTTATTTTCTTACTTTTTAATTATTAATACTTTGGTGTAAACAACGTTAAGACTGAAACATGACTGACACCGCTTCAGGCGAAGGTTCTGTATTTATGCAAAATCTTAACATAGGAAAGATAGACAATCATAAAGATGTCAAGTCGTCCTATAATCGCCCGTGGTGGATTGGTGGATTAGTGGTCCTATCCGCCTTTTGTGGATTTATTAATATGTCATCCACCGAAGCGTAACAGTCTTCGTTTCGTATTCTTTGTGAAAGTCAATCCCTTATTTCCTTTTTTCAATAAGTTGCATCTGCTGTGTCCCGTTGAGCTTGCATGTTAACATCTTATGTGTCAGGACAGACTGCAACGGTCGAAGTTTAGAATTCGTTCTAATTTGAAATACTATCCTGACGTCCGGTCGACCGAGGTCAAAATTTGACTCTGCCTGAAACTTCAGGTTAGATTTTTATTTTTGAAGAGACCTGACCACCAAAATTTCTGTATACTGTTCCCCTGAAATTTTCATCAAAATTTTCAAATATACTTGTCAGGTTTCAGGTCAGGTGAGTCGAGGAGTTGAACTAACTTTTATTGTTAAAAACTGCCCGAATCTCAGAAACTATCGGATCGAATGTATGAGTCACGCAACTCCTTTTATTGGCTTCTTTAAACATTGAACATTTTCTCACGAACGATGAAAACAGCATCGGATTCAAATCCTTTTCGAATTGCTCTTTACCAATCAAATAGGTTATACTGCCGACGATGATTGCAATAACTCCACCAAAACTTTGATAGAATAAATAGGACATGTGATGAATTCGGAACGTGCTGTTGGGATTTAGGGATTCGAGTTTCTATTATTCAAAATCGACAGTTCAAATTTACCCTCCTTCGTTGTATTTCAGTGTCGAATTTGTCGCCTCCGCAACGGTTGTGAATGCATAGCTGCATTCTTCAATACTTAATTGGTTTACTGTGAACTTCAACTCTCATGCAGCAATGTCAAGCTGGGCATACACTAAAATCCAGACCATTGTATATCATGCCGATATTATCCCCGTAAATGCACCCTGTTGATTGAAAAACGATGTTTTACCTGATGTGTAAATGGAACGAAAAACAAAGTGCTTTTCTCGTCTCTTCATCCAAAAAGGCACAGTAATCCCATTTTGAACAAAATCGGACCACCTACAATGATGACTAAACTGAAAGCATATTGCAAAACCTAAACATTCAACGGCGAAACCAAGAGCCACAGAAATGACTCCAATCACAAGGACAGTGCTTCTCATTAAATAACTTGAATTGTTTCGTTCAGCGACTTTCTGGCGAGTGGTTTATAAAAATATTCCAAAATGAAAATGGCAGCCATGGAATTTAGGGATATCGATAGGATGCTTAGAGCTGCACTGAATATGCAAGTAATGAACAGTCCAGACATTCCTCCCAGTATGCTAATCAACAGTAATGGAAGTAATTGATCCGACGTTATGATAAAATAAAATGATGAAATATTTCGAATAACTTGCAACGACTGAAATAACAAACTGAGCCACATCCAGCATACCAAGCATTTAATTAACGAATAATCCGAACTGAATGAATATCGATGAAGATTGAAGTCGCCATTCTTCGTAGCTGCTAAAGAGATGTGTCTTTGCTGAATTTCTTGACCTTAAAAAGTTCTCCAATGAGGAATGACTAAACGGACGACCTCTCAATTAAATCCGAAGTCAATAATTTTTTTTACAAGAAAATTTGGCCAGTGGATCTAATTCAGGTAAGTTTTCTTACCCCAGATACGACACCACAACAGTTTGTAATCCGGAAACATCAATCGTCATCAATTCGATGATTATCACAATCGTAGACATGAGCATCAAAATCAATTGTACACAATCCAGTCCAAACAACGGCCTTAATGCCACCCTTTCAAGTAAATTGAAAATTATCCTCATGAACGTTGTGCATAGTCGTATTGTTGTCACTTACCACCAGAGTATAAAATATGCACACCACACATACGAAGAGAATCACGACAGGAATATTTATGCCATTTATACTGACAATGGACTTTTTTTTTAAAGATTTTGGCTAACATGTAAACTTGATAGGCTGTGCTGTGCTGTCCATAAATCTGCATTCTATGTGGACGATGATAGGTTATTTTTTACATCTTGTCGTTATGTCTCCCACACAAGAAATAAAATCTCAACAAAAAGAAAAACAAACCGATTTAAGGGTAACAGAATCCAAATGCTTTAAAATTTATTATTGAATTACTGATATACAGCACAGCAACACGAATAAACGAGTAAAATAACCGACATAAAATAGTGCGTCATTTTGAAAATGCATCTCTAATTTGAACGATGACCAACAACAGGTTAAACGCGTTTACTCGATAAAAAAGTGTATCGTCAGCAAATAGAAATTGTTCGACAGCTAATTTATAGACAGCCTCAAGTTGTTTTTTAAGTACCTTGATTAAATGCTAATGCAGGCACGTATATCACAACAAGCAGGTAAACTGTCTAAAATTGTGAACAGTGTTTGTTTTTTTTGAATATTTTTGCATCTCTCTGTCGTCATAACACCTATATTAGATTCACCGCTGCAATAGTTTGTCTAATCTCATTTGTAGATCAATAACGTGTTTTTCGTAAATAGTCAGGTAAATAGGGAAATTAGATCACTGTGGACGTGGTGGACATGATGACGTCTAAAGTTATTACATTTTTAACAGGAAGCTGTGCATGAAAAACTGCTAACACAGAGGAATAAATTTGTTTATTTCATCGTGTGTGTTACAGACACTGTAACGGTGGATGAAAGTATTTTTGTCGGAAGCTTACTTCATACGTTGATGTCAGCTGTAAGTTTAGAAGACGGACAGGAAAATATATTGAATTAATACTCTGTATATGACCATACTGACAATGATGAAAACATATGCTGTTCCGTACAAATAAATTTCGGTAGGAAGGTAATTCGAGATATCCAACTGAACGAAATGTTTTACAGTCGGCGACTCTGAAATAACTAACGTGTTTCGTTTCAGCTGGTCCGCTAATTCAGTCTTTAACATCTAAGAACCAGCCACTGACGAGATTTTTAAATTAATCACATTCCACATACAGCGTTGCGTTAATTTCAATTTTGCACATATATATTTGTTCCTTGTGTTATTTAATGTACGAAATTAATTCAACGAAACCAGTCCACTGGTTGTCAAAAATATGTAGAAGCCATAGAAGTCTGCAAACTAGAAGAGTAAAGTCATCTGTTCATACCTCTACTTTTTCAATTCTTTTCTTCTTTCAGTGGCTGGTTCTTAGATGTTAAATACGATACAAACTTAAGTTTTTCTGCGTTTTTAAACGGTTTTACCACTACCCCGGGAGTGCGTGTAACTCTTTCAACCGTATAAAGAAGTGTAAGCAATTTTAAAGTCGCCGACAGTATTGTAAAAAAATAAAATTTTTGGCGAACGTCTTGATCTATAAAGTTCTTTTTGTACCTTAACCTTGACACTAGTGACACTTGGTATTACTGACAATTGTCTTCGACCCATCTAATATTTTCGCGAGGCTTAATCGACTCATGGATATCAGTGCGAGATGATTAGATTACAAATTAAAAATTTGACAGTACACGTAAAGGAAATAAATTCGAATTAAGTTCCCAAGTATAGGGGTACCATACATTTTCTTAATGATTGAATCAAAAAATTATCAAAAAAAAACACTATCCATCGCTGAAATAAATTTTATTTTGCAAAATGGATCAAGACTGAAACAATTAGATAACAAATTAAAAATTTGACAGTACACGTAAAGGAAATAAATTTGAATTAAGTTCCCAAGTATTGGCGTACCATACATTTTCTTAATGGAATGAAACCGAAATAGACATAAATGATTGCAGATACACTAAACAGCAATATTCAGATCAGTCAAAATGTTCAGATTTTTTTCTTTTAATGTCGACATCTCTGGGCAAAAATAAAGATTCCGATATAAGTATTCGGTCAAATATACTTTTTTTGATACCAACATTGAAATTTAGTCATTTGTGTACCTGTTTTGGACGATTGATTTTAGGCAATTTCGCGGATTGTAGGCCGAACGAAGTGAGGCTTACAAGCGAAAGTGCCTTAAATCAACCGTCCCAAACAGGTGCACATGTGAGTTTTCATGCAGAGGGCCGGAAACCCGAGAAAATTCGAAAAATTGCCCTCATTTTCGGCCCCGAAGCATGAAATGATACTTTCGCCCCGCATATGAGGGGCGAAAGTAAAAAAATGCATCCCACGGGGAGAAAGTACTTAACGAAGAGCGAACGCAACTGAACGAACAGCGAAAGTGACTGACGTCACAGAAAATGAGAGAAATGAGTCGAGTTGTCAACAAAATCCGCTCATATTATGCAGAATACTTTGATCAAAATTGTAAAACACTGTGCGCCAGTGTTCTTATTGAAATTAGCATACAAAGTTGATACTTTTTGTTACTGAATGATTTGTTAGTTATATCTTAATTTTTGTGTGTGTTATTGTTGTGATGGCTAAATTATTAAATTTTTCATATACCAGGGGGCTGCCGCCCCCTGGACCCCCGCATTTTCTGGCTAAATGCCTTTTTATTTCAACATTTTGTTGCGATGTTTGCGATACGTATCAATTTTCAATGTTGGTATCAAAAAAAATAGTATGAACGACTCGGGGCAAAAGTAAAAATATTCAACCTGTGCGATTGAGGCCCTTGCCTTCGGCGCGGGCATCAACTCTCGCACACGGTTGAATTTTTTTACTTTCGCCCCTTGTCATTCAATGTACTATTTCATGCTTCGGGGCCGAAAATGAGGGCAATTTTTCGAATTTTCTCGGGTTTCCGGCCCTCTGCATGAAAACTCACATGTGCACCTGTTTGGGACGGTTGATTTAAGGCACTTTCGCTTGTAAGCCTCACTTCGTTCGGCCTACAATCCGCGAAATTGCCTAAAATCAATCGTCCAAAACAGGTACACAAATGACTATTTCATGCTTCACGCCGAAAATGAGGGCAATTTTGATTTTCTCCAGTTTTCGGCCCGTTGCATGAAAACGATGAAAACTCACATGTGTACCTGCTTTGGACGATTGATTTTAGGTACTCTCGCTTGTAAGCCTCACTGCGTTCGGCCTACAACTCGCGAAATTGCCTAAAACCAATCGTGCAAAACAGATAAACAAAATACTATTATATATGCTTGCTGTGACACCCGACTATGCGAACTAGTCACAGATTTTGGTACTTAAATCATCCAAAATAAAAACCCGACTCCACGTGTTTTGGAGACCGAAAGAATATCGCTAAATCATTCAAAATCGATAAATATTTGGATTCTGGTTTCTTCTTATCGAAATTTGAATTGTTTTCGAATAGTTTCGCTTTCTTGTTTGTTATTGTTCCTGGTAGGTAAATTTGAACAATTATTTATACGCACACTATATACCAACACTGATGACGTGTTTCTCGAATTTTTAAAGTATGGGGCTACGCTCATACCCGCACGATCAGAGTGAATGTTCGAATCACATAATTGTTAACATGGCTAATGTGTCTAATAAGGAAATGAATCAGAAAGTTTAGACGAATTTACTGTCTAATAATTTATTATATGACTCATGCGAAAGTTGACGATTATTTAGCAGTTTACCCGTTGCGACATTGATCCATTTAGAGTAAAGAGAAGAAGAAAACAAAATCATCTATTGAGGGAATGATCACATCTGAGTCTATATTGTGACCTCCAAGGTATTAAAAGACTGTAAAGGTTTCAACAAGGTAGGTCTGAGAAATCGGATCTGACTTGTGTAGGTACCTAAACACTCTGGAGAGGAAGGTAATGAAAAGCCGATAAAATGGCTAAGATAAGCTCCTCAACCCAGCCTACAAATCCCAATACCTGGATAGCAATACGTGAGCGCTAAAGGTTAAGCACGTAGAAGGGAATGGTAAATGGTCCAGGGAAGTGTAGTTTGAACTTTAAGAAGATGGCACTCTCGAATACTCCCGCGGATTGGAGGATGAAACTGGCTTTGATATCATTTTCGACTACCCCAAAATCCTCCAATCCTCCAAGTGATACCGTGACGCCATCCGAAATGTTAGAGTTGAGATCTGTTACACTAGATAGGCTCCCAGGATCTATGTGATGACCGGGAAGGAAACGAAGGATCACTACATCTGTGTTTCAAGATAGACTTTGACCAAACTGATCCCAAACTGATAAATGAAGAAATTACCTCTAGCTACTACGCTTCTCTAAGACAATTTTATATACGCTCCAGCAACTGTCTTTGATACAAAATTCTTATATTTTACATTAAGCTCTTTCAATTTTCTTATATCCATTCTTCTTTGATGACTTTCAACAATTACTCTCATGATGTTCAATCTGACTTTGTTTAATTTTAAAATTAGAAGACCTTCTACTCAGAATGACCAAAGAAAATCAATACGAAATGAATGAGTGATTCACGTTAGTTCAATTCGTCTTGAAACTTTATCTCTTGCATGTTTCTGTTGGTAGAAGTTTCCTAACGACCGGTCATTCTCTTTTATTCTCTGTGAATAAAGAACGGACCAAACTGTAGAGATCTGCTCACGTCAAAAGAATAAGTAAAAATGGAAGCTGGTGTAACATTCAAAATTCATGGAAATTTCGTTTTACCCTTCCCCCTCAGTCATTTTATGCATCAAAACTTTATTTCGACCACGTAACATCCTAACCACTGTGAAGTGTGTGGTCGAAAATAAAGAGAAGCAATCTATAAAACATCACCCGAAATCAGCCAATTTATTTATATGTTATGTGAAAACTGAATTTTTGAACAAGAGAAACAAGCAAATCAACCACAAAGGAACCAAATTCTCCCAAGTTAGATGTCGAAATTTCGAATGAAAATATGGATTGAATATGTGAATATTTATAACAGAAAAGGTGAAATTCATGCGCTCTATATTCAAACAATTGGTTGCGGTTGTGGAAAGTTTCAGATTAATGCCTTTGAATTTCCCTTCGTTTCTTCCACGTTATTAGACATACATCCATGTCCTTTATGTCTAAGAAATTATGTGTTACAAATTATTCATTGAACATATTTCCAAGCGATTATTGTCACCAGTGAATTGTTTATCACTTTTATTGAATATTCAATTATATTGGGAATATACATTCTAGTCGAACTGCATTCTAAACGAAATTCGAACAGACGTAATGGGGCAAAAATGTGGATATAGCATAACGTTCGCATAATAATAACGTTATTCATGAAGAAAAGTCCTCGCAGCAACAAGATAATGTTCAGAGTAAATAATTTGAAAAAAAGAGAACTGAATTCTGTAAAAAATTAAAATAGAAATTTTTTGTAGAACTTTAACGAGAACTTTAACCATTCCAACATTGAGCATTGCTTGGCACTAGCAATTAGCATTTTGTAATATCGCGTATGAAGTCCCTTGCAGTCGAAAGGAACTTATCTTATTGAATGCAGCGAGGGGTTAACTCACTAACGCGAATCCAAAAATTGTTTCGTGTCCCAACTGGTTTACATGTTCAAGTGGTCTACGAAAACAAATGAAGTTCGAGTTCGAGGACTTCAAATACTCACAATTGTACATGTCTGGTTATTTCGTAGTGGGAGTGTTTAAGTTTTTCTAGTGATTTTGTCCATTAAAAAATATGTACTGTCTTAGACATGTAATCTTAGCACTTACAGGTCTCGCGAAATTGCCTAAAATCAATCGTCCAAGACATATACGTAATAAATTATTAAGTCATTATTTACACATGTCTTGAACATTCTGTGATTACACAGTGTTTGAAAGTCGTTTTAGGGAGTAGGTTCGACGATATGGATAGTAAAGTTCTAATAATGATTTATGATTCCTAATCGTTCAAAGAAGCTATTGAAGCAATGAAATGATGATGCACAATTGACCCTTAAGAGGCATCTATGCTTAGCTAAAATTGTGGCCTACCTACATTCGTGTGTCTCGCATTTAATTTTTGATGATATCTGTTTATCAAAATCCTTTTCGAAAAATGTTAGACCGCAATAACAACCATGAATATGTGAGCTTTAAATAAAAATAGGTTTTGGTTGCAGTCGTTTGACCAACTCTGAGAAAAGTCAGCAGTTGAACGAAATCTGCATAAAATGCTCAGTCCTATATTTTCGAAAAACGATTCTGGTGGAAAGATATCAACAAAAGTAAACTAAGATCCAGTATTTAAAAAAACGCCAAAAAAGAATGCTTTTCAGCTAAGCATCGATGCCTGTTATATGGGAAATGGCATGACCATTAACCAGCTGTTCTATATTATCAATGTTTCGTAATATCAATATTTTTAAAGGAGGACCTCTACAATTCGAAATAATGTAGGCACTTTTTTCCGACGTATAAGAGCCCCTCGGTACAAAGCGCAAAAACTGCATACAGAGTTAAGAAAATCAATAAAAAAAATTGTGTGTTTTCCATTTGTGGCATTATAATAAAAACACGGCATTATATTCAGCTCTATCCGATGGGGTAGACGAATTTCTACCGACACAAAAAAAAATATTTTATTCCCAGTGACAATAATTGCAATTGGAAACAAAAATTTTAAAAAGAACAACAGAGAAAAGCACACAAGACATAAAGCAAAGCGTACCACATTACTAGAAAAGATGGTCGGAGCTAGGGTACGGATGGAACTGAAAAATGAAATGTTTTTCTGCATAAAATTTTTATGATCTTGTTTATGAGCCATGTTATTGCTGAACAAAAAGGCAATAACATTTTTGTGTTTCGGTTGGCACAAAACGTTCAAGTTGTCGTCGAAGCGTCTGCATGTAATAGCATTTCGCTCGGCTCTAGTGTAGTTATGATAAATTTTATATAATTTTTTATTGTCGAGAATTTGTTGGAGAGAAATCTGTTAAATTTAATAGGTCACAGATATGTTGTTAAATTAATAAAAAAAATCTATACGCAGCGAGAGTGAGAGGGAGAGATAGAGTGACGATTTACATTGCATTAAATTTATTGTGTTTGTGATGTGATTGAATCATAAAAAATAATTAAGTGAAAAAAGAAAATTGATTTTCAAGTAATTGCTTTTTCATGTAAATAGAAAAAAAGGTAAACGTTAATAGAATACACTCATATCGTATCGAGCATCACACTATATTACACAGTGCCTAAAGTAATTAATGAAAATAGAGGGACAGACATTCAAAATCATAACACATAACATTACATGTCATGCATATATAGTAGATCTATTCCATGATTTAAGCTAAAAGATGAATAGGTTGTAGGATTGTGGAAGTAGTTGTATGTTTGTCAGTTCTCAACAATGACAATCATGTAGAGAACAACCGTTTTTTGATCTTTAGTTACATATTGGTCGATATAAAATATAAAGTAGATGTCGCCACCGTTTACTCATTTCTTGCAAATCGATGCAAGCTTCTATAATATTATCTCTTCCCCAGACGTTTTCTAAGCCTTCAACATAGTGTGTTATAGTGTCAGTGAAGATAAATCTGGTATGGCATTTGGCGGTTCCATACGAAAATGTACATTCAATGAATGTGAATTGCAATTTATGGAAGCATGACGACCAACTATCAATTGGACCATTTGGGAAGTATTGCCCCAAAGTCTGTCCTAGACCACGTGCATATCAGTCCCTCTAAAGGCAAGGTCGTCGTTTGAAACCTATGCGAAATTGTCACATTAACCAATACGAAAGACATTTGTCCCACGACTTTTTTATTTTTGAGACCTAGAAAGACCCTCACGATGATATGGCTAGTGTATATCTCATCAGCTGACACGTATCGTAGAATGGCCAAGTTGTCGTTAAAATGAAGGCGCACAAATAGAATGTAAAAATAAATATTTGTTCAAAGGCCTATCGTGCCTGACAAGCTGAAAATTAAAGTTTTTTGGTACGAAAATCCTTAAAAAAAGCATTCGTCATTTTTGATCAGTTGTTTCAATTTGGATTTTCTACGAAGTGATGAGTGCGGTTGATTCCTACCCTCGTTAAGACCTTTCTAGGGTCATTTATTATATTCCCTATTTCGTTAGGTTTGATGGTGTTCCGCTTTAGTAATTTTCTATTACGAAAGTCATCTACGTGCACTCAAAACTTACTACATTGAAACTACTGCCAGAAAATCAGTAGGAATTTTAATGCGGCTGTATGAGTTCAGAAAAAATGTTAATGTAACACGGTAATAGTTTTTCAAATAGCCCGTTAACGACAAACCGTACGGCATGCAAAATAGGAAATTATTTTTTTTTCTTGCATAGCTTTTTCGTCGAAAACAAGAATGTGCACAGGGAAAATTGTTTAAAATTCTGGTATTCCGTTTAAAAATCCACAATTTTCCAAGTAAACGAATATGAAATTGCGCAATTTTCCGAAATGATTTCCGTTACAAAATTTAAAAATTTTGCTTTGAAAAATTGCAAATAGGAAATTGAGCTAAGAATTTGTTGTTATTGATAATGTACCAATTTTGCATTTTATTATCATTTTTTTTTCTTCTTCTTCTTCTTCTCTGCTGATGAAAACAATTTTTCTGACATAACATAAAAAACATGAAATTATTTTCGTAGCATGAAAATTCAACATATTTTTATCCCATCTCGTTGAGTGCGTACACTTTTTAACCAACAATTTTTTTCAGTTTTTTTTTTCTTGCCAAATGTTTCGTTCTTATTTTCCAATACATAACCCCATATCTTCATCACAATAAATAATCATATACGATATACACACCCAGGCCCTCGGGCATATTTGTCCTTTACTTACTTATATTTTTGACCTCATCATAAGCTAAAAATCATTACTCCCTGCAGGCATTTATATTAAGGATTGATTTGTGTGTAATAAACAGTTTTTTTTCCCTTCCATCGAACCGTTTCAGTATAACTCTCGTATCTTATAAGAGATAGACTCATCCATTCAAACACAAAATATCCTGCCGCAGAAAATGAATCATAATTCTTTATGGTATCTGGCGGGCATTGCCATTTCCTTTTTCGATATTTATTTATGGTTTGCGGTTGCGATGGTATGATGATGGAAGAGATGTTAGAAAATGTGCGGAATTTCATTGGAAAATTGAAAATAAGTAAAATGGGCAAGAGATATCGTAGTTGGGTCATGAGTTCAAACAGGACTTTATTAAGCTGTGGAGAGTGGAGTTTCGAACAGTAGGATGTGGCATAAAATAATAATCGAAAAAGAAATAGTAGTTTTAACATCGCCGTCACCCGATCCCTATATTCAGTTTTAAAAAATGTCGATTTTTTTTAATACATTTTAATGCATCGAATAAATGCCAATCCTTAAAACAATAACGTCGGAAAATCACAAAACTTTTATGACATCATCCGACGAATGTAACATTTCTCTCTTATGCCATTAACCAATACGTAAAAGAAGGAAATCCAGATATTTCTTAAAAACTGCAACCGTTTTCTTTTTCCTTGTAAAGTCTTTATGTGGCAGATAACTGACAAAAGTGTTATTGTTATCGGTTTTTGGTTTCTATTGCCCGTATTAAGAGTACGCTATCCATCCAGAACACACAGCGTATACTGTGGAATGTAAACTATAAAAATAAAGCTGAGAATATGCAAATCGATTTTGCCATTCTGCTTATACAATGCTTGGCTTTTTAGATTTTAAACGAATCACTTGATAAAATTGTTACTTTTCGTTCTAACAAGACGAATAAATTGAAGCTTTGTTTCGCGTCGGCAGAAAAGTTACCAGCATAAGCATCTGTTTTCATTTAATTTACAACAATAAATTGAGACAGTTCGTGGAATGTCGTCACTTGAAAAAGAATTTTGAAAAATTTATACTTCATGACGTATATGACTTAACTGGAACATATATTATGGAAAACGAGTTGAGTCTGTACTGTAGAGGTAGAAAGGTTGAGTATAACTTAAGCAAAATTTGGCTAATTTCATGAAACTTTGCGTCACTCTCATTAGATGTAGTGATGGTATCAGAAAAAGCTTCGTATGAGAACTGTGCGAAACATTTTTGAAACCCGAAAACACACGAGCATTGCTGAGATTGGCAACATTTTCCATACTTTAACGCTACAAAAAGCAAAAAACCTTTGTTGTATGCTCTAGAATAATATTTTGCCCATAACAACGCACTTCAAGCATGAGTAGTACACTAAATAGGGTACTGAAACTTGACAATGTGTCACTCAACTGTAAAACACTGTACATACAAAATAGTACTCAATTTGACAGCTGTCGACTATGATCACTTTGCTTGAAGTGCGTTGCCCATAATAATGTTATTGATCACTGCAAAGTAAAGTAAATTAGGCAAGAGCTCTTGATTTGAACACTTCACAAAATCAGATCGATTGATTTTTTGGTGTTCCTAATAGACCAGTAGGACAGTTTCTCTTCGTACGTCTTTTGTGCATGACACATCTGCCAATCGTCTTAACCATCCAATTTAAATTTTCCTTCAATAATTTTCAGATTTTTTTTTAAATTCAACAACTTGATCCTAACAAGGTAGAGTGTGTATTTCTGTACAGAAGTACCTACTGAAAAATTAGTAGCAAAATAATTGTACGAAAAATAAACTTTGGAATCAATCGCTTCTGCCTGCATCAATCGAATGCATACCGCAGCTCGTCAAATGTAACGTTAAGCATTATTTTTTGATGAATGGAATTTGTAGAGTGGTCGCAAATCAGTAACCTTGATGATCCAAGTCTGGAAGATATGCGGAGAGCAATTCCTGTAAGGTTAAATAAACTCAAATTTTCAAACTGTCAAAGACATTTTGTTGTTAAAGACCACCCACAACAAGACCTAACTTAGATGCAGACCACCCGAGAAGTGTACAAATGAAAATCAAGATCAAGTTGGCAGCAAGCGGCAATGGACAATTCTAAATGGAAGGTGAATCTTTTTAGGAGATAGAGGAGGCATAGCAGTGGATACATACGGACTGAAAAAGAGGAAGAGTATATCCTGAAAAACTAGGCTAATGTGGCAGACCAAAATTTGATCGTTTCGCTGGCGCTCCGATTTAAAAACAATTCTTACCTGGTTCCGGTATCATTGCACCACTGCTCAAACAAATTGTTTCGAATTGTCGATAAACCTGATATAAAACCGTCTCATCCGCTCCCGTTCGGCTGATCTAAGTTAATAAAAAACACAGAAACGTAATACACGGAAAGAACCTAAATACATCGGTAAAGTGAATGTGAATCATACCTCGGCTCCCACGGCTTGTAAAAATAATTTCTCGTATTTCGAACATCCTTTAATGGCAATCACTTTCGGATTGACAATCATCTCATCGAAAGCTTTGACAACGTGGAATGACGTAATAATCGAGGCCTTTCCGATGCAATCTTTTTCGCCGATCTCTGTAGCTCGTCGAAAAATGTCCAAAGCACGTCGACAATCACCAGATATTGTTGCCACTTTTCTGGAAAAATTACGAAACGTTTGGATGAAATAAGATTTTGTGCAGCATGGAACATAGAGTCTATCCATAATGGGCTTCGTAGCTCAGACTCGAAGTGTTTGTGGCAATTCGACTCGGTCGCTACTTATTAGTAGCCACACGATTTACAATTATTAGTAGCTAGTATAAGTATATTGAGTCACTCACCTTGCCACCAGTTCGACTGCTTCATTTTCATATATATCTATTCCAGTTAATCGTGCCTGCACAATATCTCTTAACTGTAATTGCGTGTATGGCAGAAACGTGAAACGAGATGCACCCAACCGTGACGTTATTCCACCCATTCCCCCCGGATCGACAATATTTCCGACTGCCACCACAATCAGCCGAGCACTTTTCTTCATCGACCAATTCAATATATTATAAATAACGCGTTGTCTTGGGCTCTTTAGCATGTCAAACTCATCCACAACCAACAATGTGAATTTGCGTTGTTTTGAGCATTTCTTTCCAATAAAGAATTGATCAAGGAGGGAGACTGCATCGTCCCAGCGAATGGTTTTGCCAAAAAAATGACGATAAATGTGCACGTAGGCTTGTTGCGGTTCAGTCAATTCCATGGCATTCAATTGGATCAATTCAAATCGTGGAAGATCGTTTGCATCCGATTGACGCTGCAACGAACGGATGACCTCAGCGACTGTAGACGATTTACCGGTACCAGGAACACCGCACACGTACATGCATCTAAAGAACGAAGTGATTAGAATTAAGGACAGCAACATGAGTGGGAATGAATGGGTTCAGGCTCATGTCAACTCAAGGTCCAGGTTAAGAGTGACTAGAAGTGTTCGGAGCGTAAGAACCAAAAAAACCAATGCCTCGGGCTAACTTCAATCCGGAGCATCAGAAATTCAATTTTCAGCAAAGGACCAGCGGGAGGCAATATCTGTACTCTGTATAATCACAGAAAATCCCTGCCCACAATTGCGACTTTTGATTATTAACTTAACCAAGACATCAAAATCGTACTCACCCGCCACTGTTATCCAATATCTGAGTCGTGATTGCACCCAAAATTTCTTTGAATTCCTTTTCACGACAAGGAAGAATTTTTGGCACCATCGACACATGTAAAGCATTTATAGCCCGTTGATAATCCGAGACATCCTTCGTAATTGGTATCGTTCGTCTGCGAATCTTAGGCTGCACGGAACCAATTTGTACTGAAGGTCGTCTCTTTCGACAGCTGAATGTACGACGTAGTATGGCATCTGATTTGACAGCAGGGACTTTGAAATTTCGAGGTGGTGATGCTGGTCTCGGAACAGGTATGGGCAACGAGGTCCGACTTCGTAGATTGTATTGATGTACTGTCGACGTTGGATTTCTTTGTTTTATTTGTTTTTTCGTCTGTTTCTCACTCGATTTGTCTTGAGTTGCAGCTGAAGTAGTTGTTTTGCCTGTGAATTTGTGTGTCAAAAGAAGAATTGCTTTTTATATTTACTAGATGAAAATCGAAAGGAAGAGCTTGCCAATGTATAGACCGTATAGACTAATGTGGATATTTTACGTACGGTTTGCTTTAGCTGTGACTTTCTTCTTCATTGCCATTTTTATTTCGATTTCCTTGCGACAAGCCTCGAGAATACAAATGTTTTGTTCACCGGTTTCGTATTAATTGTAAAAGAACAATCCATACTGTCAATGACGTCATCAAAAACGATGTCACTGTTCCAACTAACGACTACCCGCAAATTATTATCAAACCAAGTCATTACGACAACACGCTACTTCTATTCATCAGATTGTTATTATAGAACTGTAAATGTTCTTCGTTCACTAATAACACCAGCTCGGCTTTGTCAAAACTCTTGCCGAACAATCTGTTGGACAAAATTCCCTCCCTAATGTTACCTATAGACTGTTATTATGAAAGACGTGCGGGACGTGTCAAAATATTCAATGACAAGTTCTGCAAGGCAAGTTATAATTAACTCGACTTCGGTCTTCTCGCTCATACCGTAAACGTCTTTTTATTTGAAAGTTGGAGCTACCGGTGATGGGATTTAAATAGAAGTAGTGACAGTCTATTATCGAACCTTGCGCCTTCACAATAAACTCCCATAAAAGTGATTATCACTAACAAGAACAGAGCACGTTGCCATACACAGCTATATTTCCTGATTCATTCTACCGCTAAAATTGTAATCATAATTTGACCATTGTCCAAGTACCAACAACCCACATACAGTACACGTCTATATCTGTGATGAAATCATGAATAATCTGCTGGATGTCCTCTTTTAAACACACACACACAATCATACAACACATGATCACATGACTCTAAAGAGTTTTCAAATGATTTAAGAAATTCTATGTGCCGAAAAGCGTATGCGGCATTACGTATATGCTATGCACACACAGATCGCAAAACTCACAAACGCATTCACAATATGATTGTAATATTGTTCAATGTTCAGTTATAAATGTACAAAATGCAATACGGGTATTCCAGTTCCATTATTCACGTTCAAGTAATTTTAGAAAATATTTGAACTCCATCCGGACCAATTTTCATTAGTTCATTATTGTGAAATCATTTCTGGGGATAATAATGCCATATATGTATATCTGCGAAGCATATTATATGGAGCTCACCCAATTTTCATAGTTTAACATTCAACCAAATAGGAAGAAGATGATAAAGTCAAATCACACACAGTGCAACCTAGCATGCCACACATATTCACAACTCTCTATAATAAGATATCCCGTTGAAAAGTACGTGACTATATGCTCCATGAATATAAATATATTAATTTTCGTCGTGATTTGGTTTTATTATATTATCTAAATAGCAAAGGAAGGAAAACGACGAACATATTTCCTTTTGAATAAAATTAATAAATCAGGAAAACAAATCGGGACACTATACGTATAATGTATATGTATGTACCAGTATATAGTACTTGGTCTATATGTATGTATATATAACCAGAGACATCTTATAGTTGTTTTGTAACGCTCATGATGAAAATATCTTTCAATCTGATTATTATTATGCTTTCTCCATAGAACACACACAGAGATTCGATATGATGTAGAATGTTTGGACGGGCGGCGCGAGCAGAAAGTTCATTCAATTCGTGTTGGAGTAGATGTTATACTCATATTGTATCAATATGGTGTGGCGCGAAACTTTTATATAAATATCATTCATTTCCCATCGTCCTTGGCAAAGCCAAATGAAGAATGCCAACGAAAACACTGTCGACAATGGAATGGTAATTTTCGTTTGGAATTAAATTTCGAACTTGATAAATTGGTTTATTTTGTTGTGGGTAAACTTTCTTTAGTTCACTGTAAATTAAATTTTGTTAAAACAAAGACGAATTTAATTGTTGAATTATTTAATTAATATTCATTTTGGAATATTTTGTTTACCATTTACTTTAAAGCGCACTTTCAATTATATTGATACAGTTGTTAGTACATGGGAATTATTTGGCTGGTTACTCTTTGGAGTTGGAAGTCTATTTTGACACCTCAGGCGGTTACCGAACACAGAATGGCATCTCTATTGTTCAGATAAGATTTTTTTTTATTTCAATCGAAAAGGTAAATTTTAAATTAAATTTTATAAGTGCAACGTTGATTATTTGGGCGGTTTTCGCTTATTTCATCCTCAAATCAACTAATTTTTCAATTAAATTTCACCCACATTATCGAGTTCAACAATTTTTCTAATTAGCATATCCAGAAACAATTTCATCTCCAAGGCAAAGACAAAAGAAAATGGGTTTTATGAGGAAATGCATGAACTGCAATTATACATAGAAATACGTCCATGTAAACATGAAAATCTCTCACTGACATTCTAACGAGAAAACCAGTGTTTTGACCTCCTACGCCACGGAGAAAAATGTGTTGACGACTCTCTTCATTTATTTATTCTCTCTCTCAAATTCACCTACCTTCCCCCATAATTCACTTATTTAGCCGCATACTGTTTGCTGATCAACTCAGTTAAAATTCGAATAAAGGTAGAGTGGAAGCATGAAAAACGTTGTGCTCGCTTCGCTCTTGTCGGAATTTCTCATTTTCTCCCGTCGTCAAATGAATAACTATTCTTTGTGCCACCGAGAATTGAAATACGACTCTTTTCAGCACTCATTTTAGTGTTGTAAAGTGACTTATTTCATCACCCGTTTGATGTGATATTACAACACTCAAAGCAGTGTTGATATGGAATTTGTATGAGTTGTTCCAGCATTTGTTTGAGAAAATGCCAAGCAATGTGATCGATCAAATTTGAAGAGTGATTGTTTACAATGAAAATTATGGTTTTTTGTGCTCTTGTCTATTTCAATTCTCGGTTGGCACAAAGCATGATGTGTTACACGTATTGTAATGAGATTTTTTCAGCACACGACCCAATTTTCCTTACTCGCTACGCTCGTAAGGAAAACTTGGGTCTAGTGCTGAAAAAATCAACATTACAATACTTGTAACACAACATACTATTTCAACACATTTTCTGAATCAGAAATGGAAAAAGGTTATTACCTGGCTCTATATAGATATGCCGAGACGAAAATCCCATAAATCTTCAGTGAATTTATCTTAATACAATTCTACGCGCTATGGTCTTCGACAATGGATACCGATTTTTTCTTTCACATAGTGTCAGCAATAGCTCACTCCTTCGTCTTAAAATACAGACTTCCGTTACATTTAAAAGGAACACTTTCCTCTGGTTGCGTAAATAACTTTTGTACATGAAAAGCATAGAAGTGAGAATTTCAAAAGGGTTCGTATCCGACGAAATTATCCTTCGAATATACTTTTAAGACTAACAAAATTGTACGTTTGTGCGAATGACGAAGTGGGCATCATATGTGTGTGACCATACCACTAGTAGGTGGACATGTTCATTGAATAATTTGCTGACATGGTACTGCCGCTGGCATTTATGGAGTTTATTACACTCTCATTATGTGTGTTTGATGTTATATTTATAAACTAAAGCACTTGACCTAACCAAATATATTGTGCTAATGGACTGTTCGTTTAACGCATAAATCCCAAATAAATATGTTGTTTTGCTAGTGTTGCTGGATTTCAACTAAAAAATGTGTGTTTATGTAATTCGACTGGTACTGTGCGACAGGGCGGTCACATTTTATGGCTTTAAGATTTAAAGCTGCATTGACAAATTTAAAGTAAAAATTTCGGTTGTCGCTGCCTTACAGCTTCTTATCTATTTGTGTACAGCCAAAGACTCACATTTGAATACAATATGTTCGTATAATGGAGGAGTTCATGATCGAAAATTGTCTGTTGATTGACTTTATTTTTATTGTGTTCAACACGTGAAGTAGTTGGGTACACTTCATATTTACTCTGGAGTCGTTGTCGTTAGCGAAATCACTTCAGCCTTGACTTACGTGCAAATACAATCAATGGTCGATGAAAAACATAATAAGTTATCTCTACTTCCATAAGCAAAAGGCTTTAAACACTTTAAAATTGAAAAACAAATATATTTCCATCCAGGTATATGAGACAAATTCTACTTACATTTCAGAATTTTGTAGCAAGTAAGCAACTGACATAGTAAGAGTAGCTGGGGAAGAAAGTAAATAATAAAAGAAAACCTTAACCTACCACTTCATATTTTTCCTGATATTTTCCATAACAGAAAATTTTTGAGAAAAAAGGCACTGAACTGTAAAGGTGGTGCGAGTGAATAGTCTCATAAAATAAAAATAAAATAAGGTAATTGAAGACAAAAGACGTGAACAGACGTTATGAAATAAAAAAGGTGTTATTTATACGAAAAAGGGAAACGGTAGAGGGCTTTTTATAATATCTGTTTTTCTTTGGATATAAAATGTGTTGAAATAGATGGGTTGGTTGGAGGGAGAAAAAAATTGGTTTATGGGAAATATGAAGTTGAATAAAAAAAAGGGTAATTTTCTTTTAACAATTTTGTTATGCAAATTTGACGTTGTTGTTCTTTCAAATGAATTTTGTATATTTTTTTTTACAAGTAATAATTTCGGAGTTGTGCTTAATTTGTTGTTTTCGCTCCGTGCTTGATGATTATGGATTCATGTAAACAAATCAGATCCTAGGACTGAATTTTTTTTTTTTTTTGGAATATCGCACGAAAAATTGGACAATCCTACCTTCGCCAAAAATTCATCTAGAAATTCTCGAATTTCTCAAGAAAATTTAAAAAAATGATCCGGCCCTGCATTTGTCTCATTGTGTAGTCGATAAAAAGGCTAAAAGACTATGGCAAAATCATATTTATGATCAGAGCGCACTGAGTATCGGCTAATCGACTACCATGGCTAGTCCGCGCCTGTTTATGATAAACTTATCGAAATACAAGATATTCAATAAGCAAGTTGTAGATTACGTATCGTTGTTACAAATGATAGAAAATGGATACCCTCTTCCTAGGTAAACACTGAGATGATTTGGTTTAAATGCAGCAGTTGTTAACTTTTAAAAAGTGGTAAGATTTTTAAACAAATCTGAATTAAGGCACTGGTAGGCAATACACCAGAATACACTGGATGCTGCTACGTAATTGATTAATTCAAAAACAACCCGTAATTACTCATTTCCCGATGGAGCAGTGAGCAAATGTTGTTTAATACGTCCTCAAAATATTGTGATAACCTGGTAGTCGGTAAAAGAATGATTAACCTGTTACCGACGGCAAGCATTGTTCCAGCATTATTATCGGATCTATTCTATCGATGAAAGTATTTTTAATCGGTTGATTTCAAATCTTGTACTTCAATTTTTTTTAACATGAATTTTACTATATAAAAAACCACATTACCCAGAGTTTGTTATTATTTTTGTTGTCGTTATCGATATCCGTATGAGACAGGTTAACCCTCAGCTGTAGCTCCCTTTACGGAAAATACAGCTGTAGCAGATAAAATTGATTACCTGCAGCCAAAGTTACACGCAACAGGTAAGATTTTCAATTCTTTTTTATCAGTGAAAATGATTGAAAAACGAACAAGTCTAATGCCTAGTCGTCTGCATTTTTTTACAACTTTTATTAGTGTACTGATCATTCCATGTACATATTTACAGAAACAGGTTTGAAAATAACCCAAATACATAAAAGGGAGATAAATCTCATAAAAAAAAGTTTTTTTTACCATCGGCAACATCACATTCCTTTACGAAACGAACGTTCCGCACAACCACAAAATCATAAGTTTATAATAAATAAATGTTGTTGTGCAATGTAAACGGGGAGAACGTAGGTTGTTCGCTAAACAAACACTTCAGAATATTATAACGACGTAAAAGACGACTTCTTCATTTCATCGAGATTCTTTTTAATTTTTCAATATATGCAAATTTTTGCCATAAAAATCAGTTATAAAACGGCTCAACGAGCTACTTCAGAGCAGCGATAAGTAGTGAAAAGATTTTCATCGTGCGACTTTTGCAGTACATATATCATTATCAGTCTATTTTCTAAGAAAAAAAAAGACATGGAAGATTTTACGCTGAAATTTTCGATATAGGAAAATGCGTTGGGTTTTTTAAATTATGTGAGGAAAAATATGGAGCGTATCAAGTGTATAATGGGAACATTTAGGGTTGTGAGGGTGTGGAAAGAGATGTCAGCTATATTTAAGAAAATGTTCAAATATATATTCCATTCACTTGAATTTTATATTTTCATTGTGACAAACGATGCGGTTAGCTGAGGCTGGGTTGGGTTCCCAATACAATTTAGTTTTGAGTGCCTTTATTAAGTTAAGAGTTTCTGTGTTATATTAGGAGTCAACAATGGAATTTTGATTTTGTTAGTCTTGCTGATGATTGATTAGTGATTATATGTAAGCCGTAAGAAAGTAATGGCCTTGTGTCGTCATGCATATTAACAAATTATCAATGGTTAATCCACTGATAGTAAAATTGTACGCTAGTATATTGAATAAATTTTACACTCGCCTCACCATGAAAACACTGAATATCACGCGCCAAAAGCTATCGGAAACCACACTTTTTTAGTTCTCTCTCAGCAGACCTTGTAAACAGGTGGGATGTGAGCAATGTTTTACTTAATAGTGGCATTTCCTGTGGTTATTTTCGTTATTCGCTAAAGAGAGAAGTTTGATTTAAAATGAAAACGTACTCTCCGTATGATAATGAACATCGAACGATCGACTCGTTCGGCTTTGTATCGCGTATTTTCGGTTTCGCTTTTATTCTTATTCGTCTTCTATACATTCAAGTTTAACCTTGAACGATGTGTACAAATGCAATAGAAATGCTTTGTACCGTACTTGTTTTTAAGCAAATCATGATCAGGTTTTCGCATCCGCAAATCATGGTCAGCGACCTTAGTTAAAAAGAGAGCAAATTCTTTCAAATATTATCAATCTTATGTTCCTTTCAGAACAAAACTACTGAATGTTATGCAAAAATCAAAAAAATGTGGAGTTATTGTTATTCGACCCATAAGCTGGAATTAATTTCTTGGAACGGTAGGATCTCAGTATGTATGTGTAATTTTGCTTTCCTGAGAAATGCGACCCTGCGAATTACGATAACCAGGAATTACATTCTTTGGGAATTCGCGAGGAAGTAGATTATTAGGCAATTAATTGAAATAAAAGTTGTCAAAAAAGTTACGCTACATTAACTTTCTTACACCATTTCAATGGTTCATTCCTACGTCACCTTCGCTCTAGTTGGAATTAAGTTCCAAAGAAAAACAAAACATCGATATTGGTGTGATCGTTTCGTGGATAAAAGCGGCTATTCACGCCACTCACGGATGATTACGGTTATTTGTTTACTAAGTAAATTCCAACAAGAGCAAAAGTTTGCCAGTAGAACGAAGCGAGGACCACAATTCGATCGAGTTGGAAGTTCCTATTTCTATAGGTGAACACATAATTTGAGTGAGAAAATAAGGTTATTCATAACGCAGGCGAGAAAATAGCAATTTTTGTCCCTGCGCTGAAACTTCGAAAGCCATTGTTGTAAAAAGCGTTGTGTTTAACTAGGGAAAAAGTTGGAAATTGCATTTTGAGGGTCTTGTTTGAAATGAAATTTTTGCAAGTGGACACACTGTGTCCACATAATTTTCATTTTTGCAGGGCTTCGCAGGTAAAATACCAATTACGTAATCGTTTGGAGATTATTAATTTGCTACGGCTCCTTCGGCTTTGGCTACAAACCTCCCTCTCGGCAAAATGAAAATCTCCAAACAAGGACGTAATGTACTATTACATGCTGTGGGTGTCGAAAGTAGTGTTTGAAAAGAACGGTTTTCGACGCATGTAGCATGAGAAGTTATTTGACTCGTTGATTTAGTTGACTAAGTGCTTTCGTTTCAATCGTGAGCGTGAGATACGATTTCACAATAGAGAAATAATGTGGCTAAGGAAGACGTATTTTCATCCCAGTTCTCGATGAGAAAGTGTATTGTTATACTAGCAGTATAATACTGCTCATATATGTGGATCGAATTTATTACCTTAATGAATAACCATTATACATCAGTATATCTCTGTCGCTGGCACTTAGCGGCACATACTAGATCATCATGGTTATTAATAACTACTTGAGAAAATATTATCTACTGAGGACTGCCGAGCACGAATCGGAAACTGTGATATAGACGAGAGGAAAAATGAAACACCGTAGGTTAGGTGGATCGTAAATTTCTATCCGTAAAAATATGTACGAATATTTTCTATTGAAACCTTTGGCATAATATGTTAAACATAACCGACGAGCAGAACAAATTTAAAGAAGATAAAAATCTCCAGGAAGCATCGACTCATAAAATCGAATCAATAACTCATAAAACTGCAACTTTGTGGCTTTTTTTCTATCCTCAATCCGAACGTACACCACTTACGACTATGATAAGCTCACAGTTCTATATATACGTCTTGTATTCGGTTTTATATATAACACATTTTCCATTTTCTCAATGCGACTTAGCAGCAGCAGGAAAAACTGTGAAAATTTATTGCTTTTCTAATATCGATGGGTCTCGGCTATGAGTATTTTATCCAGATAAAAACGGTTATTGCTGATAGTCACTACATTTATATATTTTTCTTTTTCAGCAATTTATTTATTTCATATTATTATTATTCTCTTCTTCTTCTTGTTTTTTTTTTTGTCTATGGTTGCATGGGTTGTTTCGGTTTTTCGGTTTTCCACAACATTTCGATGATGAACAATGTCTTTATGTGGCACACAATCTCAAAACGAAAATCCGTTTTGCAAGAGTTTGCGAAAAAAAAACACCACCACCACCACCGCACACATATCGGAACAGAAAGACCATAACGCGGATTACTGGTGAGCTTTTTCTTTTCCATTTTGATATATCTATTTATCTGTTCAGTTGAGCCGAACTATTTTATTTTTCCTTAGCGGTTATGTTCCGACCATCGATGTAATATAGGGTAGATTGGTACACACGAAGAACGTTTGTGCGGAAAGAATGTAAGAATTGATAAAATTGTTGTATTGCTTGGTCAGTAATTAAACATTGACAAAGTGTTGTATTGCTTTGTCTTTCTTAATAAAAGAATTTTTTTCAACAATTTTGGTCAAGTCAAAGCAATACAACACTTTGTGAATGTAAGAATGTATGTGTAACGTAACTTACGTTCTGAGAAAGCGCGCGGAATAAAGCCACACAAACATTTCAAAATCTTAATGTCTCCTTCCTTTTTGAATGTACCTTTTTATGTCCCTTCGCTTTGTTTTGTGTTGTGATTAAAAATTTTTGTCGTTGTGTGTGTGATATATTTCCGAATTTTCGTTCTTCGTGTGTACCAATCTACCCAATATTATATCGATGGTTCCGACATAGAATAGATGGTTATTATCTTCGAAGTTTCGGTTTATACAGTTTCAGTTTTTATATTCGCTGTGTCGACACAACGCTAACAGAGAGTGTGAGCCAACACAAGAACGAACGAAAAGAGAGAAAAAAAACATTTATTTATTTTGACTAAAAGGGTAGATTGCAATCATAGAACACATTTTTTTCCCTCTTCTAGTGATAATTCAATTTGCAGAATCCTTTTTTCCGGGTGTTCGGTACAATAAAAATGTAATAATGCCAGAGTGACATGTAAGTGTCTTTCGCTTAAAATCATCGACTAACACGAAAAGTATGCAGAAAACACACTTAGCATTTATGCTCTGTGTATTTAAATTTTCACCAATTTCTAACGCTTTTCAAAATGACATTTTCACATTAGCGGTTTAGTATGAGAGAACAATTAAAACTTTCTAAAATGCTCTACAGTAAAATGACAAATACAATAATTACACAATGAAGAGCACTTTATCACTTGTATACTTAATGTTGTGTGCCTTTTAAAATACACAATGCACTAAACTTATAGAGAAAGTCAAATGAAATGACAACAGTTTTTGGTGTTTTTCAAGAGGTTTTGTACTTTTGGTGGAAGAGATTTTCATGCATATACATTTTCGGTTTCGAAGTATAGAGTCAATGAATATTTGAATTAAAAACAAAATACCAACAACAAATACCGTACATATCCAATGAGTGTTACCATATCTATATATTGAATTATTATAATCCTTTAGCATGCATTTCATCCGTTCGTATATATCGCTGTATAGGTATCTAGTCCTGTATTCATCGTACCTAGTCGTCCTGTGTTATAGACATATTAATATATGTGATGTCGGTATAATAATAGAGGAAAATAAGAGGAGTGAACGCTTTCTCAGCCAATATTTAAAACGTAACTTGAAGACTACTTCAAAATTGACTTTTCATCTTAGTCTGGACATATTATTACCGAAAATAGTACAGCTGGCGACCTTGAAGTTAGTGACTCATTTTGTTTCAGATATGTTTCAGCAGGACTCATCGAAACAAAAGTGCTTAAAACTTGTTTATACGAGTGAAATAGTTACACACTTGTGGTTATAGTAAAACCGTATAAAGACATAGATGTTGTTTTGTTGCATGAGTCACTTGCTTCAAAGTCGCCGACTGTAACTGGGTAACATTTTACCGATATTTCGATGACATTCTTAAAAAAATCCGATGTCCTGCAGAAGTGATGAATAGTATATTCAGTGATTGGCTTATTAACCCTTGGTAAGAGGAAATTTCTGTTTAGAGATAAAGAAACGACTTCCTGAAGAAACTTCGACTACTCACCATTTGTTCAGGAACTCGCCGTTTCAGAAAGTCGTCGAGCAATTAGTTGTCGAGGTTTCAGTGCAATATGGGTGACAGAGTTAGGATACAGTGGTACGCATGATGCTATGCACCTCAGGATTGCATGAAATTTGAATTTTTCTTTTAAACCTTTTAGCCGAAGGGACCGTCCACAAATGACGTCACTTCGTTTGGAGGAGGGGGAGTTCTTGTCGGTGACAGTATTGATGCTTTATATGGAGATTTTACTGTTTTGGCCATTTTGCGTGACAAGGGGGAGGAAAGTGTTGAAGATTCAATAAAATAGAATGACGTCATCTGCGAACGACCGCTCACACATCGACTTTAAAACATTGTTCGGCATATGATCTTGTGGCTTAAGGAAATATTTTAGTTGCAGAGCTTATTTTTGAAAAATTTATTTCCTAAATTTGCTAAACATTTTTGAGAACTTGCTAGAATTTGCAGGGTGGAAATTTGGCAAGTTTAGCAAATCGATTTTCCAATAATAGATCCTGTAATACAGGTGAACCTGTATAGATGAGGTGTAAGAAGCCATTTAGCTATTAGTTCAGTTGACAGAATAGCGACCATAAATCGTCATGAAATTTTTTTACATGAACTACTGTTACTTTTATTGGGGAAATCCAACGGTGCATCACTGTAGTCACTCAACCAACAACAATTTAAATAAGTATTGAGGAAAGCGTTTGAATAGCAAATAGTTTTCCATAGATTTTAATTCCTTTACCTGCAATAATTACGCAATCCTTTGATGAACACAACCTATATCTGCTGCTTTCAAAGAGGTAAATAGTTTTTCCTTTGAATTTGATGGATATTTTTTTCTTCTCTTCCTGCTTCATGCACTATATGCATAAATTACAACTAACAGCTAAGTATGATGGCGTAAAACAGCACAGCACTAAATTCTCTATATAATATTCTGTGTATCATCTCGACATTTTAACAATAAAATAAACATAGAAGAGACGAAGTTGAATTTAGAGCATATTTTAAAATAGTATACTCACAACTTAATATTCTATGTCACCTGATGTGCTCACATCATAGCAACATCCCAAAAATTCTGACAAAAAAAAACAGGCAACATAATGCTCACATTTTCCTATTTTCCATTTTCTTCAACAATACTCTTTTTATATTTCTATTATACCTTGCTTTCCACTCTTTTTTCTGTTTTGTTTTTGATAACTCAGCACGCCAACTGTCGCACTCAATTATAAACTTGACTTTCTACATGCTACTCCTACTATCGACTTCCTACATATATGAAGCACGAAAGCTCCTATTGTCTTTTCAACTAACCGGTAACCCCATCCCCCATCGTACATTATATATGTATGTATAAATTTTCCGCACGCCATTGCACGTTATATGTTAACGTAACGTATTATGTCTTGTTTGTTATGAGTGAGAGTGTGTGTATTAAAATCGGGAACATATTGTAATCTCCCAGATTTGAATGCTGCTCGGGAAAATAAAATAATGTCAACTTTGTGAAAAGTAATGACACGGGAACGTTGTATTTATGGTATGTCTAGAAATTAGATTAGTCTTTTTTTAATGACAGCTATAGAACGGTTTAATTTAGTATACGTACTAAGTCTGCTACACACATATGTTTTCGAAACTTTTAGAGAACCCTTGTTTGATGATGATGAAGCCTCATAGAAACAGTAAAATAGTCGGAAAATTAAACTCCAATCGATTCTTTTTTTATTAAACATACGTCAACTCTCAGCCCAGCTATAACAAGCTTCTTCTGGTGATGGTGGTGTGACTGAGCTAGGCTTAGCTCTTACGTCACCAATCTGATTTTTTTATCTTCAAAAATTACTGACGGAAGCTTTGTCTTGCACTCTTGCATTTGCTAAAAATACAATTTAATTTTAACGGAAAAAGGAACGGGCTTCGGGTCAAAAAATTTATTTGGTTAGTTTAGTGAAGGAGCCAAGCTAAAACAAATTCACCAATAGCCCCGCCGCCATGAACGTTTTTTAATAATTGAGGTCACATTTCAGATTTAAAAACCCTTAAACAAAAAAGAAAACATATTTTAAGAGGCATCGATGGTGTGCTGAAAAGCATTCATTTGGTCGTGTTTTAAATACTAGATTTTAGTTTACTTTTGATGATATCTTTCCTTCCACCAGAATCCTTCTTTAAAAAAATGCGACCGCAATAACGACCACAAATGTGTTAGCTTTCCAGCCAGCTCTGAGAAAACTGAGCAGTTTATGAAACTTCGTTAAACTGCTGACCTTTCTCAGAGCTGATCAAACGACTACAACCAAAACTAAACACATTCGTGGTCGTTATTGTGGTTGTAAATTTTTCGAAAAGGATTCTGATGAAAAGATATCATCAAAAATGAAATACGATGTATCGATGCCTCTTAAAAGTGATGGCATGCACCTAGATCAACGATCTTTTATACAAAGCTACCACACTAAGGAGAGGATTTCCTTCCAAGGACGTAGAGAAATTGTGTAACTTATGTTCTTTTAACATATGAAAATTGTGTTCAGAAACTTGGTTTTTCTTAGAGACATATTGCGGTCGAAAGATCTGACTAGTGTTAAGTTAACTAACAGCGGAGACTAATCATTTACGATTAGGAAACTATGTCTGACAAATGAGTCGAACCCGTGACATATAGGCCTGAGTCTATCTCAATATCGATTGAGCTATCTGGAAAAGAGACTCATTCAATCGGAGCACGTGTTTTTTTTGTGTTCTGGAAATATTCACATTTTCTTTACTGTTTTGTACACTTGAAATAGTCATTTGTGTACCTGTTTTGGACGATTGATTTTAGGCAATTTCGCGGATTGTAGGCCGAACGAAGTGAGGCTTACAAGCGAAAGTGCCTTAAATCAACCGTCCCAAACAGGTGCACATGTGAGTTTTCATGCAGAGGGCCGGAAGCCCGAGAAAATTCGAAAAATTGCCCTCATTTTCGGCCCCGAAGCATGAAAAATCTAACTCTGATTTGTCATTTGAAATGGCATACGAAATGATCGAAATAATAGAAATCGGAGAAACGGAGAAGAAGTGTTTAAATACAAAATTATGATTTTTTATGTGGGCAAAGGGAGTTGCGGGAAATGTTACCTTGGAACAAATTCGATAAAATTCACTTTTATTTTATTTCCTTTCCGATCCAAAACATTTACTCAAATTTCATACACTAACACCAATAAAACCTTGAGACAAATCACTATTCGATAAATTTTGATTTCTTCGAAAAATCTGATCGCAGGACCCATGAAAATATGAGTGAAAATAAACTAAAGTCACAACGAATGTGAATATATATAATAAGAACAAGAAAATCATTTTATAAAAATTTAGGTTTTATAAAATAATTCAATTCAAAATTGCTGCGTCAGTTACAGTAGTACACATGTTTATACCAATTTGTACTAAACGCTCTCTCTCTCTCTCTCTGAACGTACTCAAAACATATTCGTTTAATGTAAAATAAATGTGAATCACATGCACATCAATTGTACATCTCCTGTGAATCAAATGTGAAGACAAAAAATGTTTGATAAGCGCGTATAGGATGTATACTCAATATTTAGATTTTTTTTTAGCCACATCTAAATAGTTTAAGGAACGTAGAATCAGGTTCCAATAGAATTTTAACAAAAATAATTTTCAATTTAGGTAAATGTGAGCATGCAAAATGGCCAAATTTGCCTTATATGACACATTTGCCGTTGCCCATATGTGATTCGCACATTTGGCCTTATAATAACACAACTTGTTTAATTTTATTGCACATATCGGTGCATTTGGGTCCAAAGTATTACGATGTGACAAACGTTTCCTGAAATTCGTCGCTAATTGGTCAAATGTGACGATTGAACTAAATGTGATGTACATTTACTTCACATTTGAATCACAGATGTGTGTCAAATGTGAAACAAATGCGAAACACATGCGAAACAAATGTGAAGTAAATGTGTTTGTGAGAGCGTTCCGAACCAGTATGCACAAATCTTACAAAAACATTACAGTTTAGTTTAAAAAGACCGACTTTGATCGATTTTGATTTTTTTGACGATCGAATAATGATTGCGTAGTGAAATTTTTAATGGTTTTGTAATTATTCCTTCAACGACAGAAAAGGATTATTTTTTTTTTGTAAATTTGTATGAAATGAATTTTTAAATTGAATCACGGCCAAAGTGCACATTAATTTTTTTTTCTAATTAATATTCGTTCATATATTCATGGCATAACATCACAGTTCATTGTCGTGGTAGAAATAAAAAAATGTACTGAGTTCTTCCCAATATTCGGTTGCGAAAGCCGTTTCTCATGAAATTTGAAATGAACGTTTTAAGTAAAAATAAATAATACATTCCAGTACATTTGATATTATTTTCGCTAGGCACGAATCTATCCTTATTTTAGTTAAGTTTTGTCGTTTCCCGCAACTCCCTTGGACGACCTAAAACAATCTTCATCATTTACAATATATTATCTTTTTCTATCAATTTCGTCATCTTTTAAATTCATCCAGACTATTCAAACAATAATTACTTATTTTACTATCCAAGAATTAAGCAAATAAAAGGCAATAACCTACAGAAAGTGAATTAATCAAAAATATACCAAATTTGATTAGGTTAATAAAAAATATTGATATTTGTTTAGCTTGATGTCATATTCAAGAGTCAATTTGCATTTTTCGACTCGATAAACAGTTTTCGGTGACATTCAATTTGAATATTGAATAATGTTAAAATGTGTAAATGGGAATCGGAAAATAATATGCAATAATAATAGCAATAAGTTTACGAGATAGATGAACTTTTCAGGTTCAGGTCAGCTCGAACCTAACCTTTTCCCAGATTTAAAAGGTTACATTTTTTTTTGCAACATCCTACGAGAAAGCGTTACGAGCCTCGCCAATTCCCTGGATGCGAATGCCATCAAGAGTAACGCCAAACTCGTCTTTCGACTGCACAGCTAGCTCATTTCGGCACCAGTCAATAATATTGTAATTGATTCGCTAGCTGTTAACAAATAAAAAATTATAATTCAAACCATTCCCTGCTGTTGGTAGAGTTTTCATTCGCAGAAATATATTTGTGAAAGTCATCTATATCTTTGACGTTCATTTAAATCAAATGTGTGAGGATACAGGTGTATTTAGAGTAACAAACATGTAAATCAGCCAAATTAGCACAATCATATTCTATATAAGTTTGAAATTAGCCGATATTGAGTTTAGTAACCGAATCTCGTTTGTTTCGTTGGGATTTAAAAATAAAAACGTTTGAGCAATGAGAAGGAAAATATTTTTTTTCATTTTAATTGTGGCCTTACTCTTTGAGGTGTGTTGATTCATAGTCAAATAATTGGTGTGGCTAAGTTAATTTTCGCTACAGATTTGTTGCGGTCAAAATGCTGATGCCAATGGCCAGATCAGTGCAGTTCAGAGTAATAGTAACGGTGCAGTTATTGACGCACCGCGACGACGTTATCGCTGCAGAATGGTGAGAGTACGAAGGAAGAAGAAGAAACCGTTGCCGTACGTTTCTGCTCCTACAGTTCCAATTATTTCTGACTCGAGAGATGTATCCCAATCAACGATCCCCTACTGAAGTGACTGGTAAACAAATGACAAAGACATTATTGCATTCATTGGCAAAAGATTTAAAATAAAGTGCAGTCAATTGATGTATCAAAAATCATTTTTTCTACATTCTCCGTTCACTTCATTTGTTCTTTAGCTTCGATCTACTCACCTGTTCCAATTCGACCTTGGATTAGACTTTATGGAGATGTGACGATCGTGAAAGTCGACAAAAATGTTTGAATATTTTGTAGGTTTGAAAATCATGAGTAGTATGTTAAATCTGAATTGAAGCGAATAATGGTTAACAGATTTTGTCAGTTACTGTAATAAAACGTAGAAGTACCGTCAGGTCGTCACTATAAAAGAAACAATTATTGTCATTTCCGTTCATCGAGCAGTTAATGTCAACAAAATTGCTATATAAGTTTGATTCAACTTAATTGGTTAGCTTACAAACACACTGCTTAAACTCGCGTAAGTAGTGTGATTGATGAGTGAACCAGCTGGTGCATCAGCTGAACTAAACACAGACACAAAATTCGTTTGACATTGACTGTAAATAACGAAAGTCAAAAAAGTTGCATTCGATCAGTTAAACTTTTACATAGATAAATACTTCAAATCAAAAAAATAGTGATGGATCGTCCACATATCAGAACTTGAGTGGAGGGTTTCTAACAGGCTTAAGCTGCCTTGCATTGAGAGTGGATGTATAACTCTCACGTATTACAACTACCTACCTACAATCCTAAATGAAAATCCCAATCTTTCTATTTTATCGTACCTAACACGCTCTTATTACAATAAAATGGGAAATCGAACTCACGAAGAAATTTACGTCACCGCGCTTATACTAATGCAAGAATGTTCAATACGCACTGAGTACTGAATTGAACAATATACCGATTTTGAAAAATTTCAGTACCAATACCATACAGCTGAGACTATGGAAAGTACAACGTAATCGCACAGCGAAAAACTGCAGTTCGTTAAAGATTTCTTTTTTTTTCGACTCTCGATAAAATGGGTCTGCAGAAACTTGAAAATTATATTTGTAAGACTCGACTCGACTATAACTTGCCATAAACAGCACATAAAAAAAGTAATTTGAAATGTGGCATCAAATAAATCTGTAGCTATAGAAGACTCTAGAGATACTACAGGATTTTAACTTTTAATGATGACTGAAATTATATCGGCATTATAGGGTATATCATTAAATTCAAGATTTATTGAAGAGTAGAGCGAAAAGATAAAATTGCCATAAATAGCCAATCCCTACATTACACCAAGCTAAATTTCTCGTTTCTATGTTATTCCAATTACTTTCATTTATCGTATGAATGTTTCGTTAATCTGCATACAACTCTGACTGATTTTTTTGTTCATAAATTGAGACAAGACTGAACGACTTGTCTAAAGTCGAAAGTAGGTAGACGTTTCCTATCATTTCATTTCACCTCTTTCATATCCGCTCATCGCATCACCTATATCATAGTATTTTCCGCCAAGCTAAGCATCACATTCAATGATAATGTTGCGATGATGAAGGTTGTCTGTAGGAGTAACGTCTAGCAGCAACAATGTTACAACATGAGACTTGAGAATATGTTTTTGGTTGTTAAGTTGCAGCCCCAATTTTGGCAAGAGGTGCTTTTTTTATCTGCCGAGAACATATTTACCGAGATAAACAAAAATGATTTAGAGGAAAAAGTGGGAAATTATTGTTCTAGGTAGATAAATGAATAATCGAGTTAATTACGTTTAAACCAATTTACTGACGCTTGTAATTCCATCGACTCCGTTAAATATAAACGACTAATTGTTGAAATTAATAATTAAATGAACTCTCCTTCCGTAACTGTCGTGCTAAAGGAAGTTTCTGTAATTTAGATGAAGAGTCACAGCAATTATTCGATATTAATATAAATTTAATGGCACAATGACATATTCATGAAATTGAACAGCATCCCAACAATTTTAAAATTCATAGTGTATTTTCACTGCAAAAGTGAAAAACCGCCACCGTAATAAATAATTCGGGGAGTATAAAAAAAACTGAAGAAAATAAATTCCGCACCAAAGATTTGTGTTTCTTATTTTATAAGCCTCTTATTCCCATTGAATAAGTCATGATGGGCTATCCAGCCCGTTTTACAATAATCGCCTGAAATATTTCGAAGGGTAATTATTATTTAAGAAAGCATAATATTCCTACACAGTGTGTTGATCATTAAAAACGATTTCCATTTAAATGGGTGGTTGGGCATTTTGCATTTTCATAGGAAATTCCTTTGTGGAGGGTATACAAAAAAAAAAATTGGAAGAGAAAAATGAAATAAAAACATTCTTTCGGAGGTTTTGAATAAAATTTTCTTGAAGGAAAAGATTAATATTATTTTTCTTTTCGTTGGCGGAAAAACCGGAAGGATAAAAAATATTTTTTACCACAAAGTGAGTGATGTTACGATTTATTTTCCATTTTTAATTATTGTTTAATTTAAGTGAAAAAGTACTGAAACCGCTTATCATTTATCCTGCACTGTTGAAAAGGTTATTAAGTATGAATGATGGATAATTTGGAAGAATTACCTTCATAAATGTGAAATACAATTCTAGGAAACGAGAGCATTCAGAGTATTGATAACTAATATCTTCAAAGGTCGATAGGCTGCCGATAAACAACAGACTGAACAAAATATTTACGAAACTCGAAAAAGCTATTAATGTACAGTGGTAGTCGCAAGTAAACATCCAAATCATGCAAGTGAATGTTACTATTTATTATTTTGATAAATAAAACCACGTCCGGCCAACGCCTAGATTCAAGTCTGCCCTCAACCATCACTCTCTTTACTTCCAACAGATTAAATAGCACTATCCAAATTGTAGATTTTGTCACTGAACAAACCGCAATTACGGTCTCTTTGTGTGTGCGAACGGAACTCGAGCCGTACGTATGGATTTTAAATGAAGTTTAACAGATGACGCTGAAAATGCACGGAGGAAAATCGTGGATTAGATTAAAATTATTTTCGATTACATATGAGACCGTCCAATAATCCATTCCTTTTTGAATGAGGTGTGAAGTATAGGAAAAGTGGAGATAAGAGGAATGGTGGGGTCTGAAAATCTGCAAAAAGTGAGGACGGGTTTTTTTGACGGTACCATAGGACAAAATCTGTTGTTGAATTTGAGTGTAATCGTGTTGAAAATTACTCTATTTAAAAATTTCAATTTTTAGACTTTTAACTTAATTTTCGTGTGCGAACAACCAACCACCATAATTCAAGTTATGCCAAGCCTTAAGCCGAAAACACACGCACAATTTTGGTTTGAGATCGACAATTATGCTACGTTTTCCATTGTTTTCCAATCGAATGGAAAATGGAGAAAGTATGATTTCCGATCTCAGCAACTCAAAACTGCTTGTGTGTTTCCTGTGCTTGTGACCCAAAAACGTGGAAAACCATAAATATTCAGTACAACATGCAGTCATATTGTAGTAAGAACCAAAATACGTCAGACTACACTGTGCTAACTGGAAACATGTTATCATACCAGATGCCCCCTTATCGTGACCTGAACAATGTGCAAGCAAAATTATATTATTTACAGCCACATACTTAATCATTTGTTTCTGTGCACTTACAGAGTGCGAATTGATTTATCGTGTTCCAATAAAGTAGATGTTTAAACAAATTTGTGCTAAAACTGATCGATCTGATCAATTAACGAAAGTGACGAGAGAATAAAATTTATTAGCTTGTGGAAACCTTTGTAAACGAAACATAGCCACAATATTACGTTAGTCATTTCCTACCATTAGCCTTCGAAACGAAACATAACTGATCTAAAGTATTAAAATAGTGAAGTTCGGTAGATAATATGTTTTGTCGATAGAATATAGGGGACGTCAGTGAAATTAAGACATGAATTTGCTTCATCTGTTTGTCAGCTGGATTACTCATACAAACGTAACTCCTTATATGGTTTCATTCAGATTTACCACTACCACACGAGTGTGTGTAACTATTTTGTATTAGCACGCATAAGTAGTTTTGCTTGTGAAAAACTGCAAATTCATGTCGAACTTTCGCTCCCGTTCCCGTATGGATAATAAATATTTTTTTCATTTTGTATGCTTGTTAGATGCCCAGTATTTCCTTTATTTGAATTAAAACTAGATTCGTTACGAGAGTAGAGTTCGCGGTAGAGCACAATATTATAGCAAAACATCTCTATTATTCAGCAAGTAGATGCCTTTGGAGCAAATGTTTTTTTTACAAGTTTTTTTTGTTGCGTATATCCTCTTACTGTCACTTTTCACTAACGACGCTATAAGTGCAGACTTCAGAGAAAATTAGATTAGTAACTTTGAAATTCCGGTATCAACTCTAATTTACACCTGCATTTCGTCGATTTTCGAATGGAATTCATTTTTGTCGTTGCACACTATTCAAAAGAAGTCGGTTTTCCATTGAGTGGTTTTACTTCTACCTTCCGAACAATTCCATTTATAAGCAGTTCCTCCGCTATTTCAATAGTATGGGACCTAACATTGAGCATATGTACTCTTAGTTATTTAAAAAAAAAAAAATCTTTAAATTTTCTTTATTGCATTGAAGCACGAAAATGTGCAGTTAAAAAAAAGAGAAGTAGGAGAAAACCAACAATTCAGAGAATTTTATTTTCGTTTATCATCAGCGCCGTATACAACAATTCACTTAACATTTCCCACATGCACCATAAATAAATTCATGTCTCGAATTCGAATAGAATGTCTATTACTTTTGGTATAGTAGTCGTTAACTTTGAAGAATTTATTTATACTAAATAATGTCTGGGCAAATTTGTTGCAGTAATTTCGTTTTCATAATGTATGTGATAGAGTTTCGAGCAAAAATATCTATTATTTAATTGTGTTGTCTGTGGTCTGCATTTTCTTAGCCATAAGGCCAAACTTATCAACTGTTATTGTCGAAATTGTATTGCACAACATGTCACAACACTAATGTTTCATTCACATGATTTGTATGTTGTATGCCTATATGTCTGAAACAGGATCCATCCACAAAGCCTGTACACCAAGAGAAAGGGAATTTAATAAGAGAAAAAAAATCTGTTCTTTGATCTGTGATCTTGAATCTCCTGAAATATTGATTGTATTTTAGACAAATTTTAGTGAAACTTGGTGAAACGATATATATAGAAATTCGCTAAATTTCACTAAAAAATTTTCAATTTTGGTAAGCTGAGCTTATCTTCGATCGAAATATATCATCTGAATCTTCACAAAAATAAAATTGGTGAAACTTGGTGAAAATAGGTGTTGGGTTCTCGTCAAACCAGAGATTCGAGCTGATATAAAGATTACCTGCAAATGTTGAACCTAACCTCCTACCGCTCATCACCATTAATTATGATGTGTGACTTAAATCGGAATTCCTTTTGAGGAGAGGGAGAGTTGATGCAGTTATCAAAAAAATACTTCGAATCCTGCCATTACTACGCGATATTTTTATGAAGCCTATTTAAGGACGACCCATTTTGTAGAAATAAAATTTCAAAAATTCAGAAATATTTTCCGTGAATATGGCTGGAACATTCTTTCGATATTTTAAACATAAATTAAATAGAAAAAGAATGTCTGTTTTAACCCCCATATCTTCTCGACAGTCTACTTATATTATCTGCTGCCACTGTAATTTTGGTAAGAAGAATGTGATTTTTCAACCAAGCACATCTAGAAATTCAAATACGACGATTTCATTCGAAGCTTTTTGTGTACACATAACTAATGCCTAACTGGATAACATCTTCAACGGAGCTAGCTCAATTTTTAAAAGAATCCCCCTTCGTAACTTTACAGTTAAATAGAAATTAAAAGACCAAGTATGACAATCCAATTTTGATCTTCTCGTCAATTTTGGACTGTCGATGATAAATGAATAAAAATTCATGAGAATCATTCTAACTTGGATGATTACTCATTTGAGTTGTAGATGCTGCATTTATTATGTGTATAAATAATATGTGTATGTTGTGAACAAGGGACCCATGTCCCATGGTTGATGCATTCGGTATGTGAACAGTGAATTCACCTCATTTCCGAAAAAAAAGCAGTATCGCTGATTATTAGATTAACCCATCGTCAAATTCTATTCGATCGATCAGGTGGAAAATCAACCGTGGAAACCGTGGCTCCGAATGCATGAGACCCAAATTTAATATTTTTCTTAAAAAAAATTAAATTTAGGATTTTGCAGATGCTCATATCTCATATCGAATTGGATCAATTTTGTTCAATGTAATTTCTGTAATCCGAGCTTCCCATAAAGTAATAACAACAATAACAATACCTTGAATGAGAGGTGGTATAAATATATTTTTCTCCTGATTTATTCGAAGAACATTATACGCAAGTCATCACCTCGTTTCTTTTCGTATTTTCATTCACGTTCAGGCCAATTTTTCCAAAATCTTACTCATCAAGCCTATATAGTGTATACAGAATGGGATAAAAAAAAAGATTCCGTTAACATACAATTTCAGTTGGAAGGGATGTGTATGGGTGATAGACGTCCTTTCTCGACGCTGATTAGATTTCTTTCTTTTTAGGTTTTTCGGCGGTTTTTGTACAACAAAAAAATAGGAAAATATTATTGCTAAAAAAGACGATATTGTTAACCACAAATTTTTGTTATACCGTTAACGCAGCACCGAAAATATTATAAAACATTTGAAAAGCTCCACTTGGCGTCATTGCGCAAGTTTGGCATTTCAGAAGAAAGCATTTCGTTGGAGAAAGCTGTACACTGTTTAGATAATATTTAGGGTTAGGTTTATATAGAACATGTGTAGATGATGACTGTGTGTACATATGATTCACACAACGAGGGTTGAACCATTTGTAAAAATTGTTTAAAGTCAGTAAGCTGTAAACGACGACCGGTATCGGACGCATTTTTGTTATGTTTCGGTTCTTCGATTGAGACACGAAAAATATTTTTAATTTTTCAAATATACAAAATTTTACCGACGAACGCGAATCATTTTTTTTTTTGCTAACTGTGTTCGCTAACAAATATATAAGAGAGAAAAAAGAAGGGACATTGGATTGGTGTTTATGATTGCGGTAAAGTTTTTACCATGATAACAGGGTTCATTTCAATTAATTAAACTTTTTCCATACTTCTTCTTTCACAATTTAATTTTAAATAATTTTATTTTTGTTGTTTACACTAAAGTTTCTACGAGTAAACCGAAATAAATAAAATTCCATGAAAAATACTTAACATGTGATTGGTGCACGACTAGATGGGACATTTATTTTGTTCACATTTTTGAAATTTCCGTTAGAAGAAGAAGAAGAAGAAAAAAGAAGCGAAATAAAATTTGTAAAATGTGCTAATGAATTTTTATGAAGGAAATGAAAGTGAAATGTGATATACAAAATTTTAAATGCAAATAAATTTGTAAAAAGAAAGCAAAAAAAAAAGAGTGGAAAAGAAAATGTGTGTTGAGTGTGTTTCATCGACAACACAACTTTATCGTCATTGCGGTTGATTTATTATAGGAGCACGCTCTGGAGGCAACAAAAAATGCAGCCATACTTGGCTCTCAACATATTAATTTTGTTGATTTATGCAAAAGGTTTGTGTGGTTTTAACTGTTTATTGTTTATTTATGCATAATTCATTAGGATCTCTCTTCTCCTATCTTCTACAATTTTTTTTTTTCGTATCACGGCTTCTTCCGTTGAATTTTACTTTATTATTTTATAGGAAGATGAGGTTGAAAATGAGAAAAAAAAAAATTGTTGTCGGTTGGAAAAGGTGGATGGTTTATGAAAATGAGTAATGAATATTAAGAAAGAGTTTTATGGATAGCTTTGTAGATCTAGCATTAAAACGGTGAAACGAGTTTAATTAGTATTCCTTCAGAGTTTTTCAAAACCAATTAAAATTGTTTTTCGAAAAGTAGGAATCTACATGAAAAGATGAGTCGTGTTTTTAATTTAGTTCATTAATATCAAAAAGGAACTTAAAAAAGTTTAGTTTTTCATTTTTTTTTGTTTGTATGTTTTGAGGTGTATATAAGTGAACAGACTGAATGTGTTTTATGTTGAGAACGGAAGAAGTTCTAGGCATTTACACTAGCGATGGGTAAGTGGCGGTTATAATGTGCTGTTTGAAAAGTTAGATTAGTTCTGGCACATAAATACTTTTATTTTTAACTGTTGGATTTTAATTTTAAAGTAAATCATTGACGTCTTTAATAAGAAAAGTTTTGATAATAAAACATTTTATTACGCTTTCTGTTTTCTTCGTTCACTGTGCAATAAAGAGAACTTTGAGTTATTTTAGAAGAAATGCGAGTTACGATTCAAGTGGTTAAATTGAAAAGATCAAGACAAGTCGTTTTTTTGTCCTTGTCACAAAGTTTGTAACAAAAACTAGTCAGATGAAATGCGGACACGGACGAAATATTCAGATTTCTGGAAAATTTTGACAAAATCGAGCGATTGTTTTTTTCTACAATTTGACTGTAGAAAAATGGGTTCATAGTTTGAGGGTCAATTGTGTCATATTTATTCTGTGATTATCCTACCTACCCATTTTGACAAAGAAAAAGTTGTCTCTTAGCCTGGATTTCGACTCTAAAATCTCAATTTATTTTTTCGCCTAGATATTTAGGTCAAAATCATTATGTTAAGTCCTACAAACGGTATTGTGTATTCAGCCATCCGTTACCCATGGTCAAAATGGCAAGAATTTCCATGTAAAAGTTATAATTTGGAAATTTCACTCGTCATTTGGGTTCAATCTCTTTGCTTCAGTAATTGTCAGCAATTTGGGTGAGACTTACACTTGTGCAGTAACAAATCAGGGACTGATAAGCAGACAGATTTTCGGATTACAAAACGTTTTTGTATCAATCGAAATAACATTTTTTAAGAATAAATTCACTAGAAGTAGCTTTCCATTCCATGTTTCGTCACTTGGTCAACCAATATTTATATGTTGTACAATCAGACAAAGTTACAACCAACACATGTCATTTTGTCATTTTATTTATATTTGTTGGCTAGCAACGCACTTCAAGCAAAAGTGCTATTAATGACAGCTGCCAAGTAGAGTACTATTGTGTATGAAATTTTATCCCCACTCTTTTTATAGTGTAAAATTTTGCATGGAGCACTGTCAAGTTTCAGTACCCTATTTAGAGTACCACTTTTGCTGGAAGTGCGTTGTGGCTAGTCATTTTGCTAATTAAACAAAGAAACAACTAGTAAAACTAGGATCTTTTAAAAAATTTATCGGATTTTCGCCCTTCCTATACCTAAAGTTGAATCTGTTTGGAAAACTAGTCCACATGCACAATATACATAGTTTTGAATTCGTAAAAGTAATGGTCGATGCTGTTCTTATAAATACAAATATTTTAATAAACTTACGAAAATGTCAACGGATTTAGAACTCGTAAGTAAGGCAGTAAGTGTGATACCAATGGCGAAGTCGTACTAACAATAGTGTCTTCTGCACCAAATTTAGAAATTTTGATTTTTTACAGCACTAGTACAAATTTTCCTTATAACGAGCGGAGCGAGTGTGCTGAAAAAATAATATTTCAAAACGTGTCTGCTTTCTGCAAACCAAGTTTCGTAATTGACAAAAAAGCAAATAAAAATTCCTCTGATTGACTGTAATGACAATTTGATTGTATGTTTTGTTCGAATAGTTAATGCGTTCGTGGTATGGGATTCAAATGCTGGGAAGATTGAAGATTTTTTATTTATAGGAATATTTCGAATTATAAATGCTGTTCAAGTAAACTAATGAAAACAGAGCGGAAATAAAAATGCAGTGCGGAAAAATCTTACATTTTCTTACTCATATGAGTTACAAAAAATGTCCTATTGTGACACGCCGTTGCAGAAAGTAAATGAAGTAACTGGGAAGTTTAGAGCAAAATAAATGATTAAACAGATTTTCCATTTTTCTACCATTTTTTCTGTATCAGAAATTGTGACATCACAGTACAGTAGGGTTGGTCGATTTTTCTGGCAATATTTTATATCAAGTTTGATTGTTTTTTAAATACAATAAATCGAGAAATGGCTCACCCCTTCATCGATGGGCTGTATATTTAGGAAAAATTATCCTTGGAAAATTTTTAATAAAACTACCTCCTTACCTCGCCGCAAAGTAATTAAACATCTTTTGAGACATGGGACGAAGAAACTTTATTGCGGAGAGGTAAGGAGGCTTTTTTGTAGAAAATGTTCCAAGAACGACTTTTTCCCAAAAAAGCAGCCCTTCGTTTCAGAAGTGAGCCGTTTCTCGATTAACTATGTTTAAATAGCAATCAGTCCTAGTCTAAAATATTTCCAAAAAATCGACCTCCCCTACAGTACAGTTTAGTCCCTTCTAATATAATGTTTACGTTCACTGGTTGTGAAGAGTGAAAAAATGTTAATGTTCAAATTAATGCCACCAAAACGAGATCTCCAAAAAAATTAAAATTTATCCTGCGATTGTAAAACCCAAGAACGGCTATAGAAACTCCTTGTTCTTAGAAAGATCATTTACTTTTAAATAAAACAGAGTTCAGAATTGAACAGATACAAATTTCCGAAAGACTTATTCGTATTATTTGTATTAAGCGATTGCATTATGCAGCATTCAGAAAAGGTGCTAACTAAAATGCACTTTATCCAAAGCTCTAGTTCAAAAGTAAAATAAAAATAAATTGCGAAAAAATAACACAGAATAATTAACGTAGAATACAGCGATTAATTTCCTGACTCCAAATTGTATACCATTGTCTGAACGTAGCAAATGTTCAAGCGATCCAATAGCCACACTCTGCTTTGAGTGCTACAAAACGTACTCAGTATATATATTTACAATGTACCTGCATTATAAATAAAACGTTTTTTTTTCGTATCAGAACAGAATGCGGCGATAACTCAATAGATGTGATTAAAAAGAGCTGTCAACCCCCCCAATAAATGCACTCGTGATGCTAAATCAAAATGGAATATGCTGACTTATATAATACTGTGTTTACAATGTTTCGTATTTAATTAAATAAAAGCAAAAAAAGGAAAAAAATAGGAGAAAAACATGCAAAAAATTTCAAGTTAATTTTATCATGTTGTTTGATCCTCTTCAATAGAATAAAGCTTTGCAATGTGTGTCGTACTCAATCGCATATATCCATTTGCAATTAAAAAAAAATCGACCAGATTCTTAATCGGACTTGTTGTTTAGATTTTGATGTTTAGCGAATTAGAAAATATTCAAACGACTAATGGTGGGTGATACTCGATTGATTATTGTTGATATCTCTACACCGTATCACTTCAAATAAAACAATAATTCGATTTTAACTGAATAACCAACCATCTCAACTTACTCCATTTAATGTATAACGTTTCTTTTCCGTAAAAGTAAGATAAAAATGTTTATTGTAAACAAGTTGTCTATTTGAATTAGCGTGAAGAGGAAGTTGCACGTAAAAAGGGGAATACGAGCACAAGGACATGAATAAAATGGTTGAAAAATATACAGTATACGAGTGGTAAATGTCATTCAAACGTTTTCACAAGTGGGTAAGAGTATGACATTTTATTGGAACTGTCAAAGAAAGTACCAACTCATGGACTGGACGGACATCCAGTAGTATTTTACGATTTTTTTGTAAAAATGTACAAGCAAGGCATCCGACTACTGTTTCGATCTTATGAAAAATTAAATACATCTTTCGATGTTTTGCATCAATATGCAGTTCAAAAATATCAATTCATATCCCGCCAGGTCGACAGTGGTACTTATTCAAATATTCCAACTCTTTAGGCAAACGAACAAGTCTAGCGAATCATAGCTGTATTGCAATTTCAACTCATCATCAAACTTGCTGACTCGTGGTGGTAAAACCATAAAGCGAACAAAGCACATATATGTTAGGGTAGTTCAAAAAGCATTTTGCTCGACGTTTTTTGGTTAGTCACTTACTAGAGTCCAAAGTATGCAATAATAGTTATTTATCTACCAAGGTAGGTATGAAGGTATTTTTTCGCACTAGATGTCGAAGGCGAAGCCGAGGTCGACAAGACGTCGTGTGCGAAAAAATACCGGCATACCTACCGTGGTAGATACAACGTTTTTCGCAATTTCGGGCCATAATCACCTTTCCAATGCAAAATATTACCAAAATTTCTACCAAATATTCACATGCAAACATGAATTCATTTGAACGATCAAGCAACCTGTTCTATGTACACATTGTAATGAGATGTATAGAGACGCGCTAAATAAAATCAAGTAGTCAATGCTTAGTATGTACGCTTCAACAATACGTTCTGTATAATTGTGTGACTCTTTAGCCGAATGGCTATGGTCGTTGCTTGGTGTTTGGAAGAATTTTGGTGTTAGATGTTCAAATTCTGGTCTGTGCAAAGTTTTTATTTATAAAATTTAGTCTTTCTTAAAGGTACTAAGCTATGTAGCGTGCGAAAAAAATGTGAAAAAGCCCAAGTGCGAAAAAAATAATCAAAAACGCACTGTGAAATAAATACCTTCGAAACGACATTAAATGGATGCATGGAAAGGTGATGATTATGGACCGGAATTGCGAAAACATCAAAAACACCCTTGTCGACATCAGACTCTCAGTGTGTCAGTGCCACAAAAAACTTAAGTCCTTCTCCGATTTTTTCCGGCAAAAAATTGTAAGAAAAATTTTTTATTTTCAAAAATTGGAGGTATATTGTCCAAATCTGTTAAGTGTGACTACGCCTTGGGTGTCAGTTTCGCCCAAAATACATTAAAATTGAGTCAAGACCTTTCAGACAATACCACACTGACCATACTGACTACCGCTGGAGGGTCGTAATGTATCCATTTTTACACTGAACTTGCATCTCAATCGATCCAGGACTGTTGAGATGTAACAGTTATATCAAAAGTTTCCTTTTTTCCATTGAAGTAGGACGTGAGGAATGTTCACCTGAAGAAAACACAATTTTAGACTTATCAGAATTTTAAAAGCCATCGATGTTACAGCCAATAAAGTGATTCCCAGTGTATAATACTTTGGCGCAAAATTTGAATTCGCTGAGACATTTTCAAATTTTCCGCCAAAATATCATAGCCTGAAAACGATTTGCCTGAAAACATTATATGACTTTTAAAACTCGAAAATTTCTTAAAATATGTTCAGAGTCAAAAAGAACCCACAGTAGTCCAATTTATTTTCCTTACGTCCTTTCCTATCACGTATATTAATTGATTAAATTAAGTGTAAGTTAGCAGTTCCTCTGCTCCGCCCAAGGCCTCAAATTTTACAAAGACTATCGACTCTTCATCTTCTTTTCATTTATTCGCTTATCTACCCGTCACCAACACATATCTTGTTACTTGTCTGCAACTTATCATTACATTAATTTATCTTCAGAAAAATGTGTTCGTACAAAGAAATCCGTGATATTCCTTGAAAAATCGTTGGAATAAGGAAAGGAAATTCGCAAAAAGTAAATTGTTACATTGTTGAAAGAAAAGTTAGACATGGGAAACTTAAGTTTACTTTTAGTTACTCTGACCTCTCGTTGTTGACGCAAATTAATAAAAAAAATTATTTCAGCTCTTGGCTTTGTAACACTTTCAAGAAGAGAGAAGAAAAAACTCGTACTTCCTTTCAATGTTCTCCATTCACTTTTGTTTACACGTTACATAGTTATGATTAACTCAATTCACACAAAGAAGCTGTTGAGTTAAGTTCTTCATTCAATTAAACTCGCTCATAGTTGGAAAATTATAAATGGAGAAACTTGTGCTTTTCTCTGACTTTTCCGCCTTTCACCCATTGACTATGTAATTATAAATTCATATTACACTTTAGTGAATATCTGATTCGACTTCACGAAATTTTTGATTTAGGACCAGATTTTTATATCCGTATTGTTAGACAGGGTACCGTCATACATCCAGGTTTTCTATGTAGATTGTAGAATTGTTGCTATAGTTAGAAAATATATCTGTGCGGAAAGCTGTTTGCTTTGGCACAACTGTGTAAATTGTAATAGACTTCAAGTTGCCATCGTATTCGAAAAATGATTGCACAGATGTTATACCTGACTCAATGTCATGACTAAAAAAAATTCCACTGGTTCACAATAATTAATTTGCATCATCGCTTCCTTATAAGCGCAACCATCTTTGCTGTTTTCTTTTAGTCCACGTCACGAATCTAAGCCCTAGTATTCTCGAGAAAAATTTACACAGAAAATCGGAAACTGTCAACTGATGAAGCTGAAACCAATTTACGTAAAATAACGGTGGATGTAAGCACAATACCGCAAGCACGGTGAAGTAAACCTACATCATAATTATATAATGATGCCAATGGGTAGTTAATAAGAGTGGTGCATAATGAGAAACGTTTATTCCAGCATGGAAAATCGTGTAGGTTGTTGCTGCTTATAATAATTTACACGGAAGTCATAGAAATTTGTAGTAATTTACAAAAATTGGTTCCCTAAAAATAGACATCGGCAGCGTATCGTTCAGCATGCCTCCCACTTGTCAAAGCAAACATTTGTGTAAATTTATATTGAATTGCTCTTCTTCGCAACTCGAAATGTGTACGTACTCCAATTAAGTTTGAAGAAAATGCGGACGTGTCAGTCTGATTCGTGGAATACAAATCAGTGTTACTTTTTGGGTGGTGTAGCTACGCGTGCCTTATGCAGGTGTATAATCATCTGCTATAATGAACGTACTATTTAATCTTGAATGCATGTTAAGATACGCCTTTGGATAATTTGAACTGTTTTGATCGGTTCAAGGTGAATACAGAGTATGTCAGGGGGTTAGGGTAGTCTCGTACACCACAATAATTCATGGTGTGCGAGACTCACCTCTAAGTGTTGAATCTCGCACAATCATGACTTTTCGTTACATGTCGTACAGGGCGCATACTATGATTCGCGTGTGCGAGATTTCAAGAAAATTCATGAAGAAAAATCGCAAAATGTTTTGCATTTTCTTCTATTTCCAGAAACTAAGAAAATTCAAGAAACCTTATGAAATTCAACGAATTTTAGGAAAATAACTTGTCAGATTTTCCAGATTGCGAATTTTCTTGATATTTTCAATTTCGAGAAATTTCAAGAAATTTGGAGTAGTTTCCAGAAAATTCAAGAAAATATTTTCTTCAAAGTAATCCCTGAAGTAAACTGTCCGTGTTTACACCCACTATATACACCTGCAACGTAGAATATACGGGCGGGAGTTATAATAGGGCTATTCCCTTCACTTTATTTATACTGAATATACGAGAGTATATCCAGCATATCGAGTATATTTGAATATATCTCTTATATCGAGTATAATCGTATTAGCTTGACAACTGCCACCTGGAAGTAAATGATATTTTTTACGCGACGGATTTTGATCAAACAAAATGCCTGCGTGTAGCTCGAGATCTCAGGAGCAAGGTAGTTAGTTTTTTAATCAGACCAATATCTGCTGAGCGATAAGACTTTGGAAATACGTGGTTTTCAATGTGTAAAAAAGATTTTTTCCAAAGTCTTATCGCTCAGCAGATATTGGTCTGATTAAAAAACTAATTACCTTGCCGGACTCCTAGTTTAATCAAATATACTTGATATGTTAGATATACGCTCGTATATCCAGTATAAATAAAATGTAGGGAATAGCCCTAATGCAATCAGATTTAGCCCGTGTACATTTTACGGTTAAACGAATCCTTATCGAGAGTATAGACAATCGTAGTTAGAAGAAGTACATAATGTTGACCTAAATAAAATTAGCGCTGACCGTCAATCCCTGCATGCTATATTTTGCTATAGTTTGAAATTTCGTTTTAAAGTTGTTCAGTCCAAATCGCCCCAAATGTATGCACTATGCACTATGATTAACAGTCTAACACTTACACCAAAACTTCTTTTTCCATATTATAAGCTGTATAGCTGAACACAGAGCAGATAAAAGCGAAAAGTGTGTTCAATATGATTATTACCTAAACACTTCAAACTGAAGTTGTTCAAGCACCCCAAAAAAAAAGAGAGCGAGAGAGAACATAAACTTTAATTCCAAATCTGAAAGTGGGTATATATCTCATAGTTTATTTTTATTGTTGTTCCACAAAAAATACTAATCTACTTTCGACAGTTCAATTTTATAAACCACAAAACTGCAGTATCTTACTAACCTCATCTTTGGTAAATCTTGTGTATTGGAACGGAGAACACACAGCAAAAAAAAAGACACTAAACTTACACCTAACTTCTTGATCGGATTTGAAGTTCAGTTTAAAGTTAAGAATAAATATATCTTCGGCATCCGTATTGCAAACAACAAACTAAAATCGTTGCATCGAACACAAAATCGATGAAAAAGTTCCCCACACAGGATATCTTATAATATCATTTCAGAGTATAAGTATATATTGTCGGTGTTATTCTCAATGTTATGGCTGGAACTTTATACGTCCAACACGTACATACATATATGTACACTGTAATACATACGCTGCATTTTAGTAAATGCAAAAAAAAACAATTTAACATTATATACAATATTATTAGAGCACCCGTGAACGCTTCAATATACATCTAAATTTTACGAACGTCGTATTTTTCCGTTTAAAGTACTTTTAATTATATTAACGTAGACTACCCCCATTGCGCGCATTTTTTCAATAAATTATTTTATTTTCCATTATCATGTCTTAGTCTTGGGATGTAGAAGCAAAAAGGAAGAAAAAGGGGGAAAAAAATTGAACTCATTCAAAGGTAAAGCACGTGAGGGGCCGTTCATAAATTACGTAACGCTAGAGGGGGGAGGGGGGGGGGGGTATGAGGCAAGCGTTACGGTTCTAACAAAATTGGGTCAAACTTGACCCTTTTAGCGTTACAGACCCGGGGGGGGGGGGTCTGAAAAATGTTGACTTTTGCGTTACGTAATTTATGAACGGCCCCTGACCATAAATTTTCATTGTAAGATCGCAAAGCTCAGTTAAGCTGGACCCACTTTACTTATGCTATTTGCTACATGTAAAGGATAATTGCACTAATTGATGTTGGTAAGGCTGTGTATAATATACAGTAAGAGCACAGTAAGATCTATGTGTTGTGTACCTATATGTCTCGACCGGGATTGCTTTAAATATAAGAATGTAGTCGGTGTAATTATTTTTCTTTAAAATACGGTAGCTAACAGCAAACTGGTGTTGTTGATGAAATCGTTTCTTTCTTCGTGGACTTATTTGTTTTGTTTTTTTTTTTTTGTTTGAAGGTCGGTTCAATTATAACTTTTTTACAAAGTAAAATGTAAGGAAAATATTCATTGATGTCGAATTTTGAGTTCTTTACCATGTTTTGTCCCGTACGAAGTAAGGGAGTGAAGGTTCGCTGAACCCAAAATGTCATATATGAGACTTTTAGCCTGATGAATACCTAGTTCAGATTTAACTTTTTATATACGCCAAGCTTATCAGCAGCTTTACTATCGCATCTATAACTTCATTTGATCAAAGTATTTTCAAGATTTAAAATGTTTTACTTCATAGAAGATGAATATGTGTTTTGCTATATAAAACCACATTAGGCAGAGCTTGTCATTAATTCCTGAAAGTCATGATAATGGTCTAGAAAATTCACTATACAAATACATATAGAGTCAATGTCATTGGCTTATGCGTTGAGGAAACGTTTCACACTAGATAATGTTCGTACGGGGCTATCGGAATAATCAGCTACCTGTTTTTATTAACATTTTTTTCGTTTGTTTTTTTCTACTTCTAAATTTTCCGCTTCTTTTTTTTATTGTTGTTTAAAGGGTGGCGAGAGGTTTTGTACATAATTAAAGTGAAGCATTTGAAAATAGCAATGAAAATGGCTCGCCGTCAAAAAAAAGAGCTCGTAGAAAACGTTTATTTAAAAATGATTAATGCCATAAGAATGTTGGCTACCGACAATATTAAGCAGAGATTCATTGAGACTGTTTTATTAGATGCGATGTTGACTTTATTTATAAGGTAGGGTAAATGAAGCCATCCCAATGATGTGAAATGTTACGCTTCACAATTTGATCATTTCTGTATTAAAACGTTGGATTATTTTATACTCTTTATTCCCAACTTCAACTTTGTTTTTCGACAATATTATTTTGTAAAATCGGCCGACTTCACACTTTCAACTCAGAAACCTTGTACGAAATTACTTCTCACAAAAATCACATATGTTTCCGCCATGATTCCTTCTGATCAAAAGAAACAGATTTACTGCCATCAAGCGATAATCCGAGATTTTTACTGAGTTTCATAAAAGAGTATCATCGTTTGCTTTTGAATATTTTTTTCTATGACTTGCGGATGAAGACTAAGTCCATATGAATAGCGTCACGAGCATGCACAGTATGAGAGTACGTCAAAAATGTCAAGGTTCTGAAAGATCAGATAACGACATATCGCGACACCCACGATGTCAATGATCCATAACATTTTTTTATGTAAACTGGGTGGAACTATTTTAACCATGTCGTGATTATTGTGAAGGCCTGCTTTGTATCGGACTTTCTGACTGACTTACTAACTACACTGTGAATCGAACCCTGGAATCTTAAACGAGACTCAGTGACAAAAATCTGCAAATAGTTGGTGATAGGAAATTAAAATTGATTCACTTTTTGAAACATACCAAAGGAAAAAGATACGTACAAGCCTGACTCGAACATTGTACATTTAAATATATCACCACACCTGGAATTTTTTTTCCCTGGTCGTTATATTGTCAAAATATAATAAAGTTATTCCAGTAAAAATTGTTGGATTTTTTCGCACAGAAAGCGTACATTTATCGCCCGAGGCTAGTACCGGATTGTGCACATTCCATACAGTAATTGCTGTTAGTACTAAAGGTTACATGCCGTAATTATGTAGAACGATAAAAGCAATGCGATAATATTATTATCATATTTCGTAACAAGCGATGGATCCCATTCAGAAATACAATAGATTTTCACTTTTTCATTTGGTATTGTTGTCATACCCGACGACACCGCACATATATATATATAGATGAGGAGAAAGAGATGGGGCGATGAAGAGTTGGTGTACACAATAAAAAGCATTTCTGAAATTCCAAACCGTTCACGCCACAAAAGAATATCAGCAATTTTACAGATGTGAAAATAATAATTTTATTTTGAAATGTGACTGCATTGTAACCAGTTCCTGAAAGGCATTCTGATTCAATCGCTTTACATGTTACATATTACAATAATGAAATTCAGAGATTTTCAAATTTCGTAAATAGTAAAATGCTTACAATCTTATTTATCTTTATGGAATGGATTTATCTCTAATATTGGAATGATAATCCATTTGCAAATCAATCGCCGAGTATTGGCAGATCGATAGATGTATACGCATTATACAGTTAATAAAATATTATTGAACTGTAGCTTTAAACTGAATCTTCTAGGTTCAGTAGTTGAATACTTACCTAAGAAAATTCGTTAAATTTTTCGATTTTCTAGAATTTTCTTGAAATTCTTCTAATTATTGCATTATTAGCATGATGCTGCTACACGCATGCGCGTAGTAGTGTCAAAACCGTATAAAGACGTATAAACAGTTTTGATAGTTTGTGTGGATCAGCTGAAAAACAGCTGAAGCAAATTCATGCTGAAATCTCATTGCCTCTAACTGTATTGGCTCGATACGAGATTTTCAATAGCAATTAGCTTAGAATATGAACTTTAAAATCACTACACCCAAAATCACCCAAAAAGCCGACAAACGTTTTACCTTTTGTCGCTGAGAGAAAATTTTTTTGTGCATCGATTGAAAAATGCGCCACTGATTGCACCCATTTCTGAAACAAACTGCGAGTTAAAAATTAGCTGATTTATTTACCACAAATTCTCTATTGATATCGGCTTATTTACAGAACATAACAATTTCTCACAAATTTTCTTTTCTTTTTTTTATTGATTCATTAAACAACTAAATCCTTGATATTGATAAATCAATGTACTTAAAGACCAGCACAACGTAAAAAAAATGTCGAAAACCTTATTGAAAAAGCACCACCAAGAATTTAAGTATTAAAGTTGAAAGGAGGGTGATGTGTTCTGCTCTGATCATTAATTTATATAAAGAAAATGTTTGGAAAAATCGGTAAACTCCCTTGTGGCTTTGCCGCATATTCAATTATTTTTTGGTGTAATGACTTACCCATTATTTTCGGTTTCAAGTTCCTCTCTTGAAAAATCTATAGACCGAACCGTACATGACTTTTACACAAACTCTCTACATGAGCAATGGAAGTAAAGGAGGAAAATGAAAAAAAAAAAATACTTAAAAATCGCTTTTATCGATGATAATTTATTGGTGAAGAGAAAGGAATAATGGAAATTGTTATAATAATTTTCGTTCCCCATTGAAAGGACTTTCAAAGGACGAGACTAGACATTTAAGTGCTTTATTAAGCAAAGAGGGGAAATGTTTGCTTACGTTATTTTAGTCACTGGAATTAAATTATAATTTCATTCATACAAATCTATAAGTAAAAAAGTGACATCGTCCAGACACAAACGATGAATAGGTTTAAGATTCAATTGATTAGATTTATAGGAAGAAGAAAAAATTGAGCCGTTGACGATGAATGTTCGGTGATAGCTTACACGAAAGGAATAATAAGATCTAACAATTTCAATCCACATTCGTTAATATATCATTACATCATCACGATGCGCATTATAACGTCCACATATGAATATCAGTGGAATCATATTGGAATTATTGGAACTTATCGTTCCACAGTTGAAATCGAAGAAAATTATCAGGAGACACTTCCGAGAAACAAACCAGAGGTTATATGAAGATACAGCACTCCGATTTCAAGACCCCAGATAAGGAACCACTAGATAAAGAATTCATTTATTAAAAAAATTGTGACAAAAAAAGGAAAACCTCATGTCAATCATATTTTGTTGGAGGACTAATCCAACCTTAAAAAAACTCTTTCGTCAGAATTTTTGATTACTAATCAGCCATTGTAGAACATTACAAAAAAGGACGAAAATTTTGTATTAGAAAAGTGCAAAATGTTAGCAAAGGTGGCCATGCAATTTACTTTCTCATCTCTCCTCCTTGGGAAAGAAAATGTTTGCCTTTGTTAATTCAGATTTAACCCACTTCCAAGTCAGCGTGTTTTCATGTCCGAGACATTTTCTCACGATTTCAATATCAAAAGCAATCAAATCAAAAAGTCATGTATATTACAATCAATTGGATCCTAAACAATTATTTCAATTAATAATTGATAGCATAAAGCAAGTAAAAAATACCCCCATTACATCGTCCGTCGGTCGTACATCCACTTTCGATCACTTTTATCTATTCTCGTTATAATTTCCTTGTAAATAGATTGAAATCAGGAAATTGAAATTTGATTGATGAGTTTTTATTGCTTCCTTCTTCAATATTTTCTTTCATAAGTTTCTATGAATTATGTCGGTCTGTTAAAGTTAAAAGTAAAACACATTTCCATTGCCTGTGAATGAAAATATGAAATTAAATACAAACCACTTGACCGGTCGTACCGAGACTTTCACTTCACATGCCATTAAGCGTTTATTTTATATACACCCTATAGTGGATACGACGCGACAGTTATTAGGAAAACAAATTCTTCGAAGATGAGCGAGAGAGGGAGATAGAGGACTTAGACGAATGCGATAAGAACTAAAAACTGTACTTATGTCCCTACGTTTCTTAAATTTTCCAAGCGATGATGACAGACTGTTTCGATTTAAACTTATAACCTTTTGCAAAAGATAAGCGTATGGCTGCCATTCATCCTAAAACTCCTTAAAAACCGAAAATTTCGAAATCTTTTTTCAATATTAAAATATGACGTCATAATGCAAACAGTTTTTAAGCTCTAGGAAGAAGTGCTACTGTAGCTATATAGCTCAGATTTTATTTATTTTTATCTAATTTCCTGATCCACCTTAAGTTTGATTAAATTTACGGATGACTGAATATCTCCTGTAAAAAACCCATCTTTTGAAAAGTATAAGACCGGGCTGGTCACTACAACAAGTCTTGAAACATTAGCTGAAATAGACCTAGAACCTTATACAATGGAAACGCCTCTAAAATTTACTTAAATTAAGATGAGACAGGTTTTAGGAGACAAACCGTAGCAGCTATGCCCTGAAACCGTATTGCAATATAATAGTTAAATCTATTACTTCGTTTGCTTAAAGGAGCACTAAAACCCTAATTGGTGACGACAGATGACTAAATATGTATTAAACGGATTAAACAATGTAGACACATCGATTGCAGCAATCAGAATTTTCAATATCAATCCGATTTCGGTTTCAAATAAATTTAATTTCACTTTCAGTCCATCAATGTTTTCCAAATTTTATTGATTCGCACACATAAAAAATGATTTTCATAAATATTGTCGTGTGTTGAGGTTTCATTTTTTTTAAATAATTCCCTTCAATGTCTTATTCACAGGAAAATTAATGACTTTCTACGTCATTTGTCAGATGTAACGATAATGAACAAAGTAAAATCAATCGAAACTTGTACCCATCATTAACCGAAAAAAAAAACGTTCATCACTATGTCATTTATATATATGTACGAACATGAATCATATATCGGTATCGGATATTATCCATCCATACATATATATACATATATATGTAGGTTAATAGTGATGCGTGATTAATTTTCCGATTATTGTTATTACATTTTAGTTACCAATGAATGACCCATCCAAAAAATTATTATTTAGTCATTTTCATGTTATAAATATTTATGTTATATTTTGGTTATTGTTGGGGCTTTGTTTATGTTTTACGCCGCGCCGGCTATTTAGGACACATCAGTCAGTCAGTACCGACACAGACAGAGATAGACCGGTAGAGAGAGAGAGAGAGAGAGATAGATAGAGGAAGAGGAAGCAGAAGGAGACAATGTATGTACTTGATCGGTATCAATGCATGCATGATGATATCCAATACGGACTACTCTTGAATCATAATATCAACTACAGAGTACAGAAGGTAAAATGTTGTGTGCGATGAGCACATAATATATTGATGGAATATTTATTACCCTTACGACTGTTAATAATGATGGTTGTAGGGCCTATGGGAACGTTTACGATCACATGATGGTAAATCAATGATTTTTTTTTCATATATACATTTTGGATTTATTAAATGGATTGTAATAAGCGCACAGTCATTGTTTGATGGATGTCGAGAGTGTGTAGATTTGTGTGAAATAAATTATATTTTTGGATTTTATGTGTATATTCGGCGGGGATTGTTTAATTGGTATATAATGATATGGTGTGAAGCGGGCCGGACTAACAAATCAATTGACGAAATGCATGTAGTCCGGTTCGCGCCGATCAATTGCGGCTGAAATAATACATATGTCGCAGTAGAGGTTTGTTCTATATTTAAATTCACTTTTAGAACCATGTGTGTGTCCCGTCCGGTCCCATACAAAAATTTTGTCCGTTTCTTTTCGAATTAGAGTTTTTATTCTTTACAATTTTCCTTCCACAGTTACGTACGTTATGTTCAATTCTGTTCAATTTTACAATATTCTGAGAATGTAACGCAGTTAACTGTGAAATGAGCAAAGTACTTAAAATTCTCAATTTAGGGAATTTTTCAAAATTACTTTCATGAATTTTTGAGAATTTTTAGAAACATTTCGAATCCCTGCACTGCAGGGCCAGCAGTCGATGAACGTATTTTAGATTTTTTTTCTCTTTTCAACGTTATTCAATCCACAAGTACAATGCATTAATCCATATGAAATCACATTGAAACATAGCTCGATTACAACAAAACTTATGTGCCCGAGACAGCAGTATAAGTATGAATGGCTATCTAGGCGTCAAAGGTCACAGACGAATGAAGAAATTCTGTTTGAGTGTATGGTTAATGAAAGGTCCAAAATGTTATTCAACTCTTGAGATCAGATCGTGTTTTGACGGGTTTCCGGCACGCTAAAGCTATCACAACCTTACACAACGATAATTAACTTCTACTTCATTCGGTAGATATATCATCAACGTTTTGAAAGTAAACTGGTTAAGACCGAGGGTTTAACAATTATTTGTGATTCTCTTTTATTTTTCCTTTTGTTGATTTTTCTACAAAATCAAAACAGATCGTGAAAAATTGAAAGAAAACTCAAAAAAAATAATCAAAAAATTCAACTTAGTCAACGAAATAAAAACCGATATTTGAACGGTTCAGTTCAGCTGATATTTTCTATACAAAATTTAGAGTACACAAAAGGTTTTTTGTTAAGTTTGATGGATGAGACACTTGAAAACTGTGCTGGAACCGCCTTCGGTATTAACGCCAGAACTACTTTACACAACCTTGGGTGACCATGACCAAAATTGTTTTGCTCGATTAAATTTTTTCAGACATTTTCCAAACAAATGAAAACAAATTGGTTCGGATAATGTCAATGTGAACATTAAATCTCAAAATTGTGTATACTCATAATCGTCAGAAAACGCAGAATTACTCTAAATGTATTATGTTGTAACAGGCACCATTATAACTTAAACGGTTGGCTGGAATCGCAACATTCTTTTGAATAAAATAGTAAACCAACTATTTCTTTTTTCGAAAAAAAAGAAAGATTAAGATTTGAATGCTTAAACCTCTTCTATTCGCTTTCATTTACTCGAAATGTAAAAATAATAGCAACGACGCGACCTATGCAAATACTAAAGTCAATCAACTACCTTATGCCGTTCCTGCAGGTTCCTATGGAAACGGAGCAAGTGGAATAGCAACTTTTATTTTTAATCCACTTCTTTCATAGGTTTTGTGGACGCATTTTGCACAGACAACATAAAATTCCCTTCTGCATTTCTTTTAATTAAAATGAGTTCTTTGAAATGATTCACATAAAATAAATTTACTGTCAGTGTTCTGGTTCTCCGCATAAACTGCACAAAGTATACATACGAAAATATGAAGGAGAAGAAAAAAAAAGAACACAAAAAAATCCGAGCTTAAATAATATCCACTTTCTGTGTAAGGGGACATAAACGATGGGTGTTATAATAATTACATTTTCTACATACGTGGCAAAATAAATATTTGACTAAAACACAATGCTGCATGAGCAAAGAAACCTCGAAAATGAAAAATCGATTCTCATATGTAAAGTCCTTTTATGAACATTGTATATACTGTACTGAAATGAACAAAAAAAAAAATGCGATAGACAAAGATTTAGGAGACCTTCTTGCTTGCATGATTATATATGTATACACAGAGTGATATGGATTATTTACATAAAAGGGTTTTTCACGTATAACACAGTCACCGGAAGTATAGTATAAATATACATCAGGCAATATCCTTCTGCACCCTAAAGTTAGGAAAATGAATGCATTTCCTCTTGCATACCTATGCACCTCAGTGTTCATGCCTTCAACACTAAACTCCGAACATTGTATGTTCATCCATTATAAATACGAACTGAAGTCAGTCTTCACTATCTGATGTCACGTTTTGCATCTTAATGAGTGTTCATGTCTCACTAAAAAAAACCTGAATTTTAGTTCTAGGCATGATAACCCCACTGATTTATAATACGGACATTACACGAGTTTGTGTACTTGTAGTATTACGTGGCAAAAAACTATGTAATTTCCACGGAACTCAAATTACAGACTTTTCATGGTTCAATAGTCATAATATTTTTCGTAGAAGTTTCCACTTCAATTTTTTGTTATTTTCATCGAGTTCAAATTTGATTTTTATCGAGAAAATTGAATGAAACCCATAATAATTATAATAATTGGCTAATTACTTGGCTTTCAGCTGGTGTGCAATAGATTATATCGACTCTACACTTATCTTACCACATTTTTCCATATTATTTTTGTAATTGAAAATTAAATGAACATTTTTTGGGGATATATTTGGATTAAGAATTTTTTTCGTTCTTTCTCATGTCTGCAGATTGGATTTTGTTTCTGTACAGATTTGATATAGTTATGAATTTTCAGCCGTAATACGGCTAAATTCGAACGAGATAATAATGTTGTAAAGTAGGTATCGTGCACGGGTGGAAGAGATTGAATAACTGAAGAGGAAAAGTTTTTTAGACAATTTTTTTTACGCTTACGAAGATTACGACTTTTTTTCTAATTTAGGCAACTAACAGATTTATTGATTTGATATTTAACTTTTTACCTAGCATAATGGAAACGGTTTCCAGACAAGTTTGTGCATTGAAGAGTTTTGATTGATTGAAGTATTTAATCTTTGATGATCATCGTTCAGTGTACAGTCAGTTGAATTAACGCCATTCCTCAAATGTTTTGTACTTGTATTTTCGAGCTGTCGCGGTCTGCAGCATCTATTTAAAGTGGAACTGTTTCTTCCTACCTGCAGCAGGTAATTTTAAAAGTCTTACCTGCACGGTGAAATTTTCCCTTTCAGCTGTGTTACGATGCAAGATTTTTCTTTCATAAAAGCTTACAGAGTGTTTACATCACATTCTTCTTATGCTGAATTACTGAATCGGAAAGTCACTAGTTGGCGAAATTAAAAAAAACATTTTTTCCGATGCGAATCTGGAAAGAGATTACGGCTTCATTTATCAATTCTATCTCAATTTTATCTCAATCCTACTTTAGTAAAATTGCAAACTTTTATGTTCAAGATTATAAGACTTGGGTAGCAAACAACGCGACCGAAGCGAGCGATTATTTTTTGTAAAAGAATTTATTTGAAGGCCTTTTTGGAGATTGTTAAATGAAGCAACTCAGCGAAAAATTTTGGCCGTGGGATTATGACCTGCGTCAAAAGAGAAGGTGATCCTAAAAAAGAAGGCAAAGAGGATGTTTTCATAAAGAAAGAGAAGTTCTTAGAATTAAAAAAAGACTAACAAGGTAAAAAAGGACTAATGGGAACCCTAAATAATTATGCTGCGTTTTCCACTGTAATGAGATATTCACCACAATGGACAAAGCAGCATAATTGTTGGTTCGCTCAACGCAAAATACTCGCACATCTTAGGTCTTACCGTTCTTCTTCTTCTTCTTTTTCATCCTGTTTCTATCCACTGCTTGACGTAGGCCTCCCGTTGCCACTTGTTGCCAATTTGCGCCTGCAATTCGCTTTATACTATTATTCCATCTCTCTGGTGTCTTGGTCTTGTTTTAGGTGGTCTCCAGTTCATGATCTTTTTGGTCCAACGTTCGTCCGTCCTTCTTGCAATATGTCCCTTCCAGCTCCACTTACCGTTGCGTTAACATAAAAAATTGTTCATCCCGAAATATTTATATTTATCTGCCTTACTAGAACCATAATTTCCCACTTTTGAGTATTTTTGTTTTTCTTGACCAGCACTGTCCACACGCCTCGATAACAATTTTGGCATGAGATGCATATAATCTTATATTATAGGTACAACTCATAAAATAATCAAAAATCTTGCTAAACACATTAACAGTATAGGATAACATCACTTTGTAGGGAAAATCACGTCACACAGCACACAGGTGAAATTCAATTGCCAGAATTATCTAAAATCCAATATAACTATTGTCAAATGAACAAAAATATAACCCCGGTCACATTTCTTATCTTTATAAAGTCGACTGCGCTGTTCTGCATTTAATTTTAAATACGCAAATGTAAATGTTCATAAATATAAATAGAAGTCAATAAATTACGACCATTCCACCAACGCTCAACATTCATCCAATAATACATTTCGACACAACTTCCTTTTGTAAAGTGCATTTTAAACATAAAAAAAGTGCTTATCGTTTGTTTTATGCATTATTCGATTTCACAGCACAGATAATACTCACTCGAGTAATATATTAAATGCGGCGAACAAAAGTTCTCGACATTTAGTATTTTTTGTATCGACAAAGATGTATAATATATGTGGATCGAATGGATGTGGTACGTTTGTTCTACCAGCTGTAACACGCTATGAAGGGCAATGTGAATAGTGGTTTAAATGACTAGCTGTGCGTAACGACAATTCGTTAGAATTTTCTTTTACTTCATATGGTCTGAATCATGCCCTGAATATGTGTTTTTCGAAAAATCATTGGATAATAAAAAAAAGCTTCTCCAACTGGAGTTGGCGGAGGGGGGCATTCTAGCATTCATAATCGAAAAATGCAGCATAATACGACGTGTTAATAGTCCCAACAGTGCGGGTATTTTATTGCAGAAAATGAATAATATTACGAGAGCGAACGTGTTTTTTGCGGTGTTTCACATCGGAACAAAAATGAATCCATAATTTTCACATTTTCTTTTGCCTTCAATAACTCCATTCTGTGTAATAAAATAGAAGCAATAAATTAAACGAGCAAAACCGAAAATTACAAAAACATACAAAACTCGTTGTATTATTTTCACAATTGATTTAGCAATTATTTTCGACTCCACAACACAAGAGAAAAAGAGAGTGTGTACTATGAAGTGTTTTTACTATGATACGAGGTGTAATGTACAAATGAATATGTACACGACACCGGTGTAAATACAGAAATCTATTGCCATTTATTTAAATGGAGTTGATATATTCTACTATGGTTGTCTCTTTCCACTTTACTTCATTCGCTTCCGATTTTACACCAACAACTTGCTCCTTTGATTGTACATTATTATAATCATGCACAAAAGTAAGCTGGAAAGTAAACTGCAACCAGAGACGTTTCGAATTCGTGTTATTTTGTTTAGAAAAGGGCGAATAAACGTCTCGATATTTCCATAAATTTTCGGAATGTGATGTCTAAATTTCCCGGAGTCTCTCCAATGGTAAATGAGCTCGCATACACAAAAAATGCGGATATGATAACGATGACAAACGACCTCATATAAGTGTGAACAAGCCATGCGAAAAGAGAGTAATGTACGAAACTGTAGAGATAATGAACTGTTGGTGCGCGGCTGAGGAAATAAATTTAATAAAGTGGAAACGGTTGTGTTGTCTGTGTAAGTGTGCTTGAGGTAACGCTGCAGCGGGGATGACAAAAAAAAACGATGACACTTTTTTCGAGCAGAAAATTATGCTCAGAAGGTTGAACAATTTAAATTGTTTGTTAATGCGAATTAAATTCCGTATACTTAAAGTCATTTAGTTTTAAAATTGGGCCTGTTAAAAGGGGGAAAATTATAGACTGCATGCGCCAGCCGTCGTGGATATGGTTTTATACATAGAAAGGTCAGCAAAATTTTATATTAGTACATTACGTACTGGTTTCTAGATTTTTATTTGACATGTGTGGCGGTTGCAGGTCTAGCCGAAAGCAAAATATGGAACCGAAAAAGTAAAAATAAATTTTTTTCACCGTCAACGAGTTTTAGCGCTAGTGGTCGAATGGCGAGGATGCAGCGAGTATGACGTTGCAACGATAATTCGTGGGAAACGTTTAAGCTTGGAATATTTCTGTAAAATACAAATTTCATTTCCATAGTAAAAACATTTCGAAAAGAAGCGGCTAACCCTGCGTTAAACTTCCAGTAAACATACAAACACCCCTGGTGAAAAAAATCTCTAAACCACGAAGTACGACATGGCCAGAAATCGATTCATTTTCACCAGGGACCTAAACAGCTGTATGCTTTACTGCTCTATATGCGATACCTTTCGGAATGGGGATACGTCTGTTCCGAAAGGTTATTTTGAGATGTGGAAACATAATCAACAAAGACTAGTCATATCCAAAAAAAAATTTGACGAAGAGTTCACAGTTTTAACGATTTAGACCGATTTGAAATGGTTTGAGACGCGAGCCAAAGGTGGCGCCGTCGTTTTGGAAGAGATTTTTTTAAATTTTTACTAGCTAGATACAGGTGCAAAAAGCTTTGTTTCTTAAGTTTAAAATTCCACTCAACCTTTTTGTGGCTGGTGGGTGTTTTAAATGCAACCACAATTTCCGCGTTTTACTGTAAACAACAGACTAAGAAAAATTGTCCTGTTCCATTATTTTCACGGCAGAACATTATTTCAACCTAGAACGTGGCAACTCGGCACAATATTCATTATTTATTGACAGGTAACAGACGACTCACTTATCTGTTATCATCGGCAACGGCTGTTGTGGTTTGTAATTATATAAGCTAACATTTATGCTCGAACTAATGACGTAAAGGGTTTTGATTGAATTTAATGTAAAGAACGGAGGATCAAAAGAAGTAACAGATCGGTTCGCCAGTCCTTGCCGTCTTCAAAAGCTTAATAATATCTTAATATATCTAGGTCTATTGTTGTGGTTCACATTTCATACGGTTATTCTGCTGAAGAAAATCGTTTAAAGAAATTTAGATATTTAGAGCTGATCTAAGCATTTTATTCTACACCTGAGATAAAGTTGAATCTCAAACAATTACTGAAAATATTACCGTCTACTGCGAAAGCTAAAGGTACGCTATATACTTACGCTAAAAAAATAATCGAAATTTGCATACATATTATATGCAGCTAATGCAGCTTTTACGGTTGGAATATTGTTTTTACTTTGGATGGCAATATTGTAGCTATTTTATATGCAGCATTTTATTCAGCTTCGCGGTTCTGGTATATTATTGTAGATCGACATAGACTGCTTAAGTCCTTTAATTTATTTTTGTTTTATAGAAATGTTTTTGTGACACTATTTTTGTTGTGAGCTCAAGTCTGTTGTAGCATTTTCCTTATGCATGCCGTGATACAAGCATACCGTATTACTTCCGTTGTATATTCGCTATATATACGGTCTGTGTAGTTTTTGAGTTAATTGAATCGCTGAGAAATAATTTATTGAGAATACCAAGAAGCCATAATGCTACGAGAATTTTTTTTTTGTATGAAGTAACATTATGTTTCTGCTATTAAACGAAAAACGTAAGTCATGGTATCTGCTGCAATGAGAAAATGTATATTTAATTCTGTATTATGGTCCATTTTCGTGGTTTTAAATTTTTGTTTCCCGTTCCGTTCGACTGTGCTTGTATAAACGGTACGAAAATAAGTTCATAGGATCGTTCGGCTCACTGACTCGAGGGAGTCTTAAAAAATATGTGATTCGTTCTGTATGAAAGTCGTTCCTTCATCGCTTCTTTGTTGAAGGCATCCTTCACTCTTAACTTATTGTTTAAAAAAGAGAGAAGAACTAGTGACTGTGAATAATGGGAAGGGGTAAGCGTAACGATATCCGTGCGCTGAAAATACGACTTTGGGGACCGTCTTTCAGTCTGTTATAGTTGATGAACTTCATCCGCTTTATGTTTCAATAATTAATCAAATATTAATTTAAAAACAAAGTGAACGGCAGTATACTACACCCGATTACTTTTACCAAAGGTTTTAACAGTTTGTTTTCTCTCGGCTTATCTCGAATTTTAAAACAAACCTCCTAAGGCAAAAAAATTATAGACATCAGGTCTGTTACTTCCTTTGCTCTAAGCACTTACAGGAAGTCTTGCTTATATTTGTCGTTGCCGTCGATAAAACAAGTTAAAAAGTTAACTTACTCGATCCGTTTTTCATAATTATCGACGAAGATACGTTCGGCTATTTGCATTTGCATACATGGTATTGTATGACCTAGCATAAGGGACCACATGCTTAACGTGCATTCCGAACCATGCCTTCAAAGTATTTCACACTCTGAAGCATTTCGTCTGGGATGGATATATACATGGTTTGAAATGTCTTTGCCAGCAGGCCTCACACAGTCTCGAGCCACACCTGGTTGCTGGTGGTAGTCGTCCGAAGGTCGAAAAAGTGTGTTTTGTAACCTATTTTTTTTGACCGCTATAAATGATTGTTCCGGGTGAGAGTGAGCTCGTTGGAAAGCTTTGTTCAAGTACTTTCGGGTCATGCCTATTTTGTTTAGATTCATTGACATATGTGAACTTTACACAGGTCTGGGCTGGTACTGATGACACTTAATGTGAACCTAACATGCTAGTCGTAACATACATTGTCTAAGCTTTCCATTGATACCTCATTTGCAGTGCTGGTGATTGCTGGCGAGTTTTACGAGTAGCGGTTGTACTAACATAAAATTCTGTTATGTCGGCAATCACCAGCACTAGCACTAGCACCAGCACCAGTATGTTACGAATAGCATGTTAGGTTTACATTAAGCGTTATCAGTACCAGCCCATACCTGTTCTGTAAAGTTCACACGGATTTCGAAAATTTTTGGTTTTCCTTTTTTTCGAACATGTGTCAATGAATCTAATCAAACTATGTATGACCCGAAAGTACTTGAACTCAGCTTTCAAACGAGCCCACTATTACCCGGAACGATCATTTATAGCGGCCAAAAAATTAGGTACGATTTTGATAGGTGGATTTTCAAAAGAATCTGTCTATGTAATTGTTTGGACATTGTCATTTTGTTGACTATTGTCCAAGAACTATATACAACGCGTAATTAACGAACAGTCTAAAAATGGTTTTTCTGCAAAATTTATTTAGCATTGTTCATCACACTGTATGTCACCAAATCGCATTGAAAAGATTTCTTTCATAATGAAATTAATTGGGTGCACCACAAAACAAAAAATATAAAACGCATTCATTCACAGGTCCACCGATAAAATTTCCTTTGAATATTCATTCATTCATTTGTCTCATGACAATATTAATACGAAAATGTTAAATTTGAAACCCGTAGGTTATATCGTAGGAATTATTTTATTAAAATACTTACTCTCCGAGCAAACAATTTCATGTTATCATCACAACAAACTGAAACTTCAAACAGACACAATTTGCGTCATATTAAGCCTGCAGCTTTGTCGACGGCATTCCTAACTTATGCATTATTATTATATTCTACTTCTACGATATAAAATATGATGTAGGTTGAAGTTGGCGGTACCAAGCGTTTTCTACATATTTTCCGAACAGAAGAATTTACGAACTCCCCAAAGGTGTTTATCGCAGCATGACTTAAGACTTGTTTGTATACTCTAACATGACGACACCAGTTCACTTTGGTTTGAGGATATACATATAGGAGGGGTATATAATACGACACACAGTGCATGTAAGAAAACATGTGTTGTATAGCATTACCGACTGTAATGGAGGAGTGAATAGCTGAAAGGAAGACAGTTTTCTTTAGGATATTCAATGTAAGACAAATAATACTGAGCCAAGTATAACAAATATTGCTATTCGTGCAGGACTCAAGCGAGTTAACTACTAACATGAAGATTAAATAATAAATTTCTTGGAAAATTGTTCAAATACTTTACGATATGCTTAAATGATATTGCATAATACGAAAGGTATTTATGTGAAAATTTATGATCTTTGAAAATGTAGCACAAAATATACTACGTGCCATATATGGTGCTAATAGTTTTTTTTTTATTGTGCAACATCGTATTTTGCTTTTGTCCTCACTAGCACTGTTACCGGGCTTCGCACTGATTAAAGTAGAAATTACATTTTGCGTAAGGTAAATAGAAATATCAAATTTCATCGAGATGTGTAGATTGGGTCAACTGTATTTTTTGTGTAAATTTTCCTTAACGCTGTATTGAAGAAGGTTTTCAGATTGATTTAACTCATAAGCGTTGGATTGGCCGAGGGCTTAAATTTTCCGAAATTTTAATGTAAATCACAAAAATTACAGTTAGAGACAGTGAATTTTCAGCATAAATTTCCTTCAGCTGGTTTTCAGCTGATCCACACAAACCATCACAACTGTTTATAAGTGCGTGCAGCAGCTTAAACCGTATAAACAAATATAAACAGTTTTTATTGTATATGTGGATCAGCTGAAAAACAGCTGGAGCAAATTCATGCTGAAAATTCACTGCTTCTAACTGTCACAATCCTCATGCGAAATTTTAATTTTCCGATATTTCAGCTCTCAATAATTTTAACTCCCATAAATCTAACTGTCCGCGAAATATCTTCGATGATTATAATCTACTTAAGCCTTAAATCTTTGAAAGTTATAATCTTGAGAGGTTTGATACATTAGAACGACTTGCTAACATGAAATGCTTTCACTCACTTTGTTCGGGCTAAAAAAAGCGAATGTGTCTGAGTAGAGTCGTCCGAAATAAAAACTCAATAGTAGATTATACTGGATGCTGTGAAAGTAGATTGTTACAGACTCACTCACGTGTTTTCGAGCAACAAACTTCTGTAATGGTATTTTTGTGGACGAGCTTAGAGTTTGTACATCCGAGTCGAGGCGAGGTATGTAACTACACCGTCGAAAAACAGTTATCAAAGCAAGTTGCTCAAAAACCCACGAGTGAGTTGCTTAGTATCACTCAGAATCGATGAATTACGTAGCAGCATCTACAATATTCTGGTTTATTGACTGTCCCATGATAATGTAATGGATGATTTTCACAGCTGATGCACGTAATGGTAAACTTTCACATGGCGCAGGCAATAAATATAATTTTACTCGTAAAAGGACAAAATCTTCTCATTTTCAAAAAACATTCTTAAAACTTAAGGGCTCGCTGTTTCGATGACTCTTCGGATTCTAAACTAAAGTTTACCCTTTAAAGGATATCGTACGAGCAGAACGAATTGAACTTGCAATTTGCGTAACGAAGTCGGCCATTTTGTATTGTACAGCCATTTTGAGTTTTCTAGAATTAAATCTCGTTGTACAATTTGTAAATTAATGTTTTTGATGCTCTATGTTCGCGACTTTCGTTCAATATCCGAAAATAAATTTAATTAATTTCTTGAAAAACTAGATGTATTTTTATATGGCTGGGGTAAAGGGCCAAGGGCACTGATTTTCTTCTTTTTCACAAAAAATGAATAAATAATTTAACAAAACTATTACCAACAGTTTCGCTGCAAATTCGTGAATTAGACACAGCTCATTAATATCCCAGCAAAAAAAAATTGTTTGAGGTAATTAAATTTTTGCTCATTACCGAAAGCGGTATACCACATATATAAATAATCTGGTCGGACATAAATACGTTTTAATGACTTTTTTCTAAATGAAAATAATTTATGTCTCTACTTTAAGTAAATATTACATCCGAACTACACAACTATAATCGCTCTTTATGTGTGTGCACTGCAAGATTTCCTTTATGAAAAATAAAAATGTATAAAATTTCCCTTCCACTGTCTATATATTATTTTATGAAAGTACACATGCATGCATGCATGCTATGTAACCTTATAATTACTACCCGACAAAAATACATATCCACGCGGAATATCTTAATATTTAACATTAAAGCATTAAAAGTTTAAGTACTTTTCCACCACATCTTCTCTAATTAGATAAGTTTATGCGGATGAGAAGTGTACGAGTGGAAAAGCTAGACGCTCTATGTGTTATGATGGGCTTTTATAATGCGAAATGTGGCAAAATGTATGCACACTTTTAAGACATCTTTTTCGTAAACGTGAAATAGAGACTGTAACTTAGGCAAATGAATGTATGGGGATTGGTTAAGTTGGGGTGTGTTTTGTATAAGGCAAGTGGTTTAATCTAAGTTTGAACTAGAAGTGGTTAAGCAGAGCGATGGTATGTGGTTTGTCTTCTCGGGTAATCAACGAAGTGTGTGGATGGTTTTTTTTTTGAAAACATATTTGAACTCAAAAACAAATTTAATGTTTATAATATGTGTTGATGGAATAGATTGTATAATTGGCAAAATTTCTTTTTTTACGGGTGTCTGCATCCGTGAACAGTTTGGAATGTTTTGATTTTCATTGATTAGCAGTGCATTTTTCACTTTGATGTACACAAACAGAAAGTCAAGTAAATAAGTTTTGCTTGAACGAAATGTTGTGCATAAAGTTTTTTGTGGGGTATGCTTGTGTTATGTCAACAAGGGTAAAACTTTTCGATTGTGGTTGGATTTTAAAAATGTAAGACGTGCGACAGAATTTCAAGATATTTTCGCAGGAACTTTTTGGAGGAAATTTCTACAGAACCAAGTAAGTGCATTGCATTATAAAAAATGAATTTGAGCGGGAAGTTGAACGGGCAAGGTGCGGAATTAAAAATCAGGTGTGATGAAAGAATGAAATTATGAGTCATTAAAAGGGTGGGATAGGGAAATCTACCTAAATAATTTAAAAAGTTTTACAAAATCGGTTCATCCTAGAAGTGTGACTTATGATATCATCTATTGTTTCAAAACCTCTATGAATTTAAAGAATCAATACTCTCTCTAGCAAACAAACTCTCAGCTCTCTGTGTCAAATTCACACTGTATTCTACAAACACTATTTCACATTTTGATGGAGAACGCTGTAATGTACATGTAAATTCCAAAGGCTACTTGATTCTTTCACCACCTTAATAAAAGTAGTTTGGTTGCTAGAGAGAGTATTGAAAGAATAGAACGTCGACGAAGAAACTGTTTTCATGTTACCGGCGTGCAAGCGCTGAAAATCCTAAATAAACGGTGAGAATGGATAAACTAACGTAGCGTTGAATTGACACATAAAAACTGCAACTGTTTCGATCTGAAGGACTAATACAATGCATTTTATAATCATTCGAGAATTATATTTATACGCTGCACCGCAGTGTACAGTGGAAAATAAAGTCGAATGAACACTGATATCATGTCAGTGACATGCCGTGACTACGTCGTTCTTCCAAATTCTGTTCTGTTGATTTTTTTGCTTTTTTGCATAAAATATCTTACGTTTCTGCAGAAGAATTCGTTTATGCTCCTTCCCGATAATGAGTTTCCCCGCAGATACGTAATACGTCATAGTGACAGTGGCAAACAGAGCTTATTATTATTATTATTTAGATTTTTTTCATAAAAAAAAATTAAAAACCAACCAATTTACTGCAAATTAATTTAAAAAAAATTAAATTTCTCAAATTTAAGATTTTTCGACAATTTTTTGGAGTTTTTAGAGTTTTTATTATTTTTTAAAAGTTCTTAAATTTTTAACGAACCAGGGAAATTTGTCATTGTTTTTGGATGTACACGTCTAGCGAATTATAAGCTAAATGAAAGGTATTTACACACGAAGTAGAGACGCTAGGTGTACCACCTCCAACGACCAAACAAACCACAGTGTCAAAAAGCCGATTTTTTTGTCATCAAATTTAGTGACTATTATGTTATGGATAAGATTGGATTTTTAATTTTCACGTGAATTCACTTCACTTCCGTTATTTTACACAGCATCAGAACCGACTCGTTGATGGAATCATCGCAATCAATCTCTTTGATTTTCAGATGTCCAATATGGATTAATGCACACAGCCTATTCGAATTACCTGTTACCATAAATTTCAATAAATCAAATGTCATCGTTATTGTATAAATTAATCATACACCTGAAAAACATAAACATTGAAATACAATTTTTGACTATGAATTGATCATAAAATTGTTCAACGTAATAAAAAATAATAATTTTATATCCACATTTTTTATAGCATATGATACATAAGCACATTTCAATCGACCAATATATCACAAAAGCACAAAACCGACAATGCACAACAACAGAACACTTGTGTATACTGTGTTCTGTGTATAGCAGAGGAAAGAGGCTGCAGGAATAAAACACATTTCAACTTTTCCCATATTTCAATAAATTCGATGATGTCAGACTGAATGTAGAACATTTTCAAGTTCATTCAGACACGACAAATGAATATCTGTAATTATTGATCACAAAATAGATTTGAATTGTAAATTTTATGGATTTTGACTTTGCTCAGGAAGCGTTGATTCTCTCTATTTGGATAATATAAATCTAATATTTAGAAATTTGATTCTGTAGTTTCGTGCGAAATATCTTCAATCAAAATCTGGTTGGTATATAATGCTTAACTGCATTAATATGAGTTATCGTAAGTCTTACCCTATAAAAATATCATCGGATTTTGCTATAAACAAAACTTTTTCACTGTAAACCCAAAGCTTTATTTCATTTCGTAAAATTTATCACAAATATAAATTTACGGAGTGTCAAAAATGTATGGAACTCAAAAAGTTTACAGTCGGCGACTTTGAAATGAGGGACGAATTTTGTTTCAGCTGCTTTTCAGCTCATCCACTAATCTGTCGTAATTTGCATGAACAGTTATTTTGTTTAAAATTTTCACTACTTTTCTTATGCAAATTACGGCAGTCATACAAACAAATATGCTAATAATTGTTCATAAGACGTAAATGTTGTATGAGTCGATCAACTGAAACGAAATGCGACACTTATTTCAAAGTTGCCGACTGTACGAAATCACACAAGTTTTGACGGGCCTGACAATTTTCGTCACTAGTATATTGTCAATGTGTTGCACAAAGTCGATTTTTGTAGCACCAGTAGAACTTTTTGCAATCGACACCTACAGCAGACAATGAAGTCAAATGTCATTCGATACAGGTGCGGCAAAGTACATACGTCACCATTTCAATACGAAAGGTGCGTCTCTATTTCGATAGCTACTTTTCTAACGCATGCTAAAATGTTTTTTTCAAGGAATAAGCTGGAGGCGAGTCCTGGAACCGAGTTTGCTAAAAAGCGTTTTAGCATAAGTTAGGAGCAATGTTTTTCCTTAACGACGTTGGAAATCCGCGAAAAAGTTAATTAAGAAAAGGAATCCGTAGCTACAAAAATATCCTGGATCCTGGCCAACAACACATAACTAAATTGTTACTGGGCTGTGGCCTGTTAGTTGTTCGTTAAACGGATAAAACAAAAATCGAAATACAAACTTTCCATTTGCAAATCTCCATATCTCGTAGGTCCCATTCCATGCAGTCAATCCACATTTTCTTCGGTCACCCTCTGGTTCTCGTACCATCGATATGACTCACAAACAAATGCTCCACAATATATATTCATATGTTATTCAAGCTAATTTCGTCTATTTTTTTTTCTAAATATTTAAAATGAATGCAGAATGAATACAAAGACTAAAACTACTTACAATAAAAATGAAGATGCGGTGCAGACTATTCGGCGACAAACTCCATTCAAGAATTTATTTTCGCTGTCTTTCCCTAGTCTGTCTATATACATGTGTACAATGTAGTCGCAATGTTTGGTGTACTATCAAGACATTGATAAATTTATGTTTTCGAAAAGGCGACGTTGTGCTTCCAGAAATTTCAACTATAACTGATGCCAACAACAACAATTGCTGATAATAATAAAAAGAATTAATGCGTTTTGCACAGACGAACGATATAAAAAAAGCATCTAATATTTTGTGTGTGTTTTTTTTGGGGGGTAGAGCGAAGAGAAACAGAAATCATTTTAGACAGACTGGATATTAAAAGCAACGAATATATATATCTGATTTTCATAAATAGAAAGCACAGCACATCAAATCGGTCTCTGCGGGATTAAATTCAGTATTTTTCTGTTAATTTTTTCCAGACTTTTTGTTTTCAAACATTTTTATGTTTACGCTCATAACAGATTTTTTTGGGAATGACTGTGTGGCGCCAGAATGGCTGGCGCCAATGATTCTATGTGTACAATATTACTGTTACAGTGGAGAGCATGCTATTTTTCCGACAGACAAGTGCATTAAATCGAATCGGCCGTGTTGGGATGGGAGGGCGAAATAGTATCAAATTTTGTAATGTATTATAGTAGACGCGTTTCGAATGCATTTTAGCTGGAAAAATGTATTTTGAAATGATATTACTGCTGCACTACTTAACTATTTTTTGTATGGTTTTAAATTGGTTATAAAAGAATAATATTTTAATAAAATTTTCGTGCACAATAGACGTTGTTGTTTTTGTCGTTTTGTTTATTTGTTTACGATAAATTCTACAGAAATTGAAGAAATGAATCTGCTTCAAAATATTTAATTCGCTGAAATTTTCATTTTGTTTACTTTGCTTTCAGAAATATCAGCTAGCTGGGAGGAGTGGTGGACATACGACGGAATTTCTGGTAAGTACTTTTTTTATGGGAGAATAAACGTTGCAACACAAAAACGTTTTGTTATTGTACAATGTACATGTCACATATTTCGTCGTAAATTCCTGTATAATATACATATAAAGGGATCAATAGCGACTTTGAGAGATTTCACCTGCTAAGTCTATATCCTACTTTATTGTGCAAGCAAAAACGAGACAATCGCATAGGGGAATTCCATAGTCTACTGAATGTTACAGAATTCAGAAAGCTAAACGCATCGCAGAAACCCGTTGGTTAAAGAATGAGATTAGCAATCATCACGCGAACCTGGTAGCCTGGGAAAGGCAAGCTTACGAACTACACCTAAGAATATTAAAGGAATGCACAGACAGTGTGAGGTATGAAAAATGGCTTGATGAATACCGTAGAATATGTGTGGTCATTGAGCACAAGAAAACAATGGCCCGTGTGAAGCAGCAAAACAAACTCAAAAAACTTCGTATGAAATATCCGCCGTGTGTGAATAAGGTGGTGAAAGGACCGAAATATTTGGAGGATTTTGTCATCAATTTATCGTCGATTGAGCTGTCCAGTGAAGAACTAACGTTGCTGAACAAAGGTCTGAAGTACATCCCGCCACCAGTAAAATCTCCGATTGAAGACATTTGTGTGGATATAATGGCATCGATGAAGCATGAGAATGATGAGGTGAAATGCTTCGTCGAAAATAATGCAACCAAAATTGTTATGAGAGAACTAGCGAAGCGTAAACGTGTTGGTGGATCTAAGCACAACAAGAGATCGAATGAGACAAGTGAAGTATTGAAATCCCTGAGAGAAAAGAATGTTGTGTTTACCAAAGCGGATAAAAGCAACAACATCGTAGTGATGAATGCCGAGCAATATGAACATATTGCCAATAAAACCATTAGTCAGGGGCCATACGTCGAACGTGAAACGGATCCGTTATATGAAATGGTAAATGAAGTTGAAACGGTTCTTGAGAGACACAAAAATGTACTATGTTCTAATCCAAGATATGAATTGAGGAAATGGAAAGAAAGCAATCCACAGATCCCCCAATTTTATGTCCTAATTAAAACCCACAAAGAGCCTGATGAAGACGGTGACATGAAAGCCAGACCGGTGGCCTCAAACACGAACGCTCCGACTGAAGCCATATCGAAGAAGCTGTCAAAGATATTTAATGCAATGCCACCACCACCTGGTAAGTCGGTTAAGAATGGCACTGACTTTGCGAATCAAGTTTGTGATGAAAAAGTCAATAAGAACGAAGAGATGGGTTCATATGATGTGACGTCACTGTATCCTAGTGTCCCTATCGATTTTACATTGCGCTTACTGATGGGATGGTTGATTTTGAATGGCACTAACCAACAATTAGCATTAGCGTATGTGGAACTGGCCCAATTATGCATGAAACAGAACGTGTTCCAGTTTAGAGGAAAATTCTTTTTCCAGTTTGAAGGAGCATGCATCGGGAGTGCACTGTCAAGCTTTTTCGCTGAAATGTTCATGTGTCACTTCGAAATGAGTATTGAGAAACACCCTTTGTTTCCTAGATTCTATCGCCGGTACATGGATGACATTTTCGTAATCCAGAATCAAAGAATGTTTGATAGAGTGAAAGCGATATTTGAAGAAAGGATGGACGAGATAAAGAAGGGAACCATCAGGTTCACGATTGAAAGGCAGAACGGTGGAAAAATAGCTTTCTTGAATACCCAATGCGAAGTGGTCAATGGTCAAATTGAAATCGATGTATACCGGAAACCGACACACACAATGCGATTAATAACGAGTGATTCCTTCCACGATATGAAACACAAGATGGCTGCTTACCATGCGATGTCACATTTTATGCATAGCCTGCCGTTGTCTGAAGAGAAGATCAGGGTTGAAACTGAGAAAATCGTCGAAATTGGTGAGACCAATGGTTTCAGCAGGTCGGCCATCATGGACGTCGTAAATAGGCACCGCAAAAAGAAACAGCTGAGAGACATCTCGACGCTTTACAATGACCCACCGGAAGAACCACTCAAGAGAATTGCCATTAGGTATTTCCCGGAAATTACTAGACTGCTGAAACCGTTATATCGCAAAGTAAATCTGGAACTTGTGCACAGAAATGATGGATCGTTAATGAACATGCTTGGATCGATAAAAGACCCCCCTCTTGAATTACACAAATCTGGAGTGTACCGCATCTCATGTTTCCACTGTGGGCGTGCGTATTATGGAATGACAATTCGCAAACTTTTCGTCCGTTTCAACGAACATGTGAAATCGGCCAATTGGAAGAACAAAACAGCGGTTGGCAAGCACATTTTCACTTCAAAGCATGAAATCAACATTAGTGAACTCGAACTTATTAAACCGGTGAAGCAAATGTGGAAAGTTGAATTCTGGGAAGCGATACACATTCATAAACATAAACACGAGAATTTACTCAATGTTGACGATGGCAATGTAACGTCACCACTTCTCAATGTGTTCCGCCTGGAGAGAAGAATTGACAAAAATATCATTGATCTCACAGACGATACGAATGATGAGATTGTGGACGCAAGTGAGATTGATGAGAGTTTAGAATCAGTTTTTTATGATTGTGAATGAGAGATATAACGAAACGCATTGTTGCGCTTTTGGTCATTTGAATGTAGGAGGTTTTACTGTACACACACTGGAATGTGTACATGTTTGCAAATAGATGTGATAACAGATGTGATTCTTATGATATGCAGATATGTAGAACTTTTCTTCCTAGCTTTATATGTAACATGTAGTTTGTTTTTTACGTAATCTTTAGACGTTGATTGTACTTGTATTTGAATTATTGTTGTACGTTATGACTCCGTATAAGTATGATCTAAAATGTAATTTTTGATTTAGGATGTAAATTTTGTCTTTAGTCGAGACGAAGCCTTGATAATGATTGCGTGGCAATCGAAACTAGTAGGCAAAAATCACAATTGGCATAATTTAAAATAAATAAAGCGAGTATTTGAATCGACTCCAAACGCATTTTTTAGTTTGTTTTCACGTAAAATTATTATAATTGTGCCGTGTTCCGTGCCGTCTTTGAATCATTTTGGATTAACGATGGGACTAAAATCGAAGTTTCAAAGTCTTAATGAGGAAAGAATTCAAAAAAAAGTAATAGAAAAACGGGTACCTTAAAATACAGTTATACGGTTATGAAAAAGATCTAGTTTCGCAGTTTGCTTCTCTCAACCGAAAACGTCAAGCACTCAAATCACTCCTTTTTAAATAATATTATCAAAACGACGATGTGATGCTCATTTCAGTTAGAAATCACAATCGTATCGTAACACTGATTTTGGAATGAAGTTAGCTTCCTATTTTTGGCAGTTTCCCGCGCCGCGTTACGCATAAGAGGTGAAATAAGTGACAAGAATCCTGTTCTTCCGGTGCTAATACGTAATATATAATACAACACGTGAAATAATATTGTCGACACGATTTCCCGCTGCGAGTAACACATGTAAATAGTATTATGGAGAAAATGGTAGAGTAACAAGTTAGCGATGTCTACGGTTGCGTGATTTAAAATACGGTTAACGGTTAAAAATAATATTATTGCTCATATTCAAGGTTGCATTTCGATTTTGACGTTAATATGCGACCTAGTTTATCTAATTGGAAGATTTGTATTATTTTTACCACACGAACATTAAAAAGTTTTTAACTTCAACTAGTATATTACACTCGCGGAATTTTGAAAACAGACACATTTTCTGTTTTGTGATCTACTGGTTTTTTGTGAATTTTGCAGGTATTTTTATATGGAGAAATCAGTAACTCAAGTAAAACACAGAAACAGAAAATGTGTCGGGATTTTCGTGATAGTAGTTTCCTCTTTTGGTCTTTTCCTTTTACACAAAAATTTGCAAATTTGCAATGGGTACGCCTGATGAGGTAATCTTATTGAGAACTCTGGACAGGTAATAGTTTTGAAATGGTTTTTAAAATAGTCCGATAATCCCTTTTTTGAAGCGTCACCTCGAGATTAAAAAAAAAATTACTTCGTCCTATGACAAGGGGTTACTCACTTCAGTAAATCATAGTAAATCTTGGGTAAATAACATCAGCGAAGAGTCAATCTTGTAGGAAATTTAACTGGGACAGGTGACGCACAAGTTCCAGATTTTAGATTAACCTCACATTATGACACATTCATTTGCCGCGTCGAGGCATTTGCGCAGTCACACAATTATTAATGAAAATTTTTCAGTTTTGTTAATTCCCGAAAACCTATCTTCGCAAACTTATCAAACTGACCGTAAGAAAGCGAAAAAAGAAAATTTTTCAACACCAATTTCATTTCTACAATAAAATTGTAATTTCTATTATTCATAGACGCTAGAGAAAAGGAGAGAAAAGTTTTCATACTTTTTAATAAAATTCTGGATGAAAATATAAGAAAAGAAAAATCATAAAAAGTCTAAGAAAGTTTTTCAACTATCCTTTTCGACATTATTTTTTATTTATGTTGTTTCTGAAAGTATTACTATGCATACACAGCCAGACAGAAGCGTTGTTTTTTTTTTATCTCGTCAGATATATGTAGGATGTAGGCATCCATGATCGTAATAATAATAATAATATATGTGAACGTGAAAGGATATTTATGTTTTGTAACGAAGTTTTTCATCGAAAAATTGGTTTCAATATCGCATATCGGTCAATGGATATCGGCTTATATAGGCTGCGTTCCTCACTGCGTTATTAAATCATTATCGTTTCTATTCAATACCAATACCGTTGAAAATTATGATGTCAATTGAATTTATAGGATTTCTATGTTTTATACAACATTGATTACATTAGAATAACGAATTGGAAACTATTAATTAAACTGGTCCATGAATGCATTCTCTCTATCGAAATATGGAGAATTCATTTTAAAGCCTGCCATTTTGCCAAAACTTAATCAAAATCTATTTGTATGGATGCATTCACAGATATTGTTTTGTAAACTTTTAATAAAATTCGTTCAGCCAAAATGTTTGTGCTATTATGTAGTGATGTGTTTCAAGTTGGATTTTAGTACAAATGGGAAATGCTGAATGTTATTTTTTGAAATGTTACATAAACAATCACTGGGAAACTTAACCGTTTTATGATCTAGATATATATGTGAAAAAAAGGTTAAAAGGTTGTAGCAAAAGTTAATCGTTTCGAATGGATTTCGATAATGAATTCGGAAATCGCAGCCACATAAAAAAGAACCTGGATTCAGGCCTGTCAATCCTCCTAAAATTGAGCGTGAAATCCTGAAATGAATTGAGAAGGCGTAGCACCATAAAAATATCCTGGAGTCACGTCTGCTACTCCACCTAAAACTCAGCGTGATATCCAGAAGTCGTGGTATAATCTATGGTTAGAAGAAAGGAATGTAATTACCGTGAGAATAAAAGGACCTAATCTGATCCGACCTAAATTTGTGAAAATGACTTCCTCTTAAAATGGGCTAGTCACCTGCTATCGGCAACGACAGCAGAAATAAGCGTATACTTAGACATAAATTGAATTTGCGAACCAACTTACTGAACGGGGATCAAATTCTTATCAGATCCTATTCCGACTTTTCTCTAGACAAGACAAGATTCAATCCGCAACAGCCATGCATTTAAAACAAAATCTTTTAGTAGTGTTGTGAATCTGAATTCCAACATGTAATCTTAGCATAATCTCACTCAGCCGTCTAAATTTTTTGTAATTGGACCGAAATGAAGAATTTTTGGTGTTAGAACGTTTCAATACCTACGACAAATTGTTTCGTTCCTGTGTCTGCAGCAAATGTATATGACCAGATCATTTACCTAAATGTTTTTGGATGGAAAATAACATTTCTCCGTGCTGAAATAATAGACTTTGACATTCAATAACTCATTTACCACAATGTATAACTAATGTTCCACATACTTCACCAACAACCTCACCAACATGAGTATGAGCGAAATATGTACGTAACATCCATTCAAAAATATGGATTCATACATTTATATATCTAGTCAGTCAGTTTGAATATAAACATATCTATATTCTATGTACAAATGATAGAACTAAAAGCTCCGCATTGAAGTTAGTATATAAATGTGTACCGAAACCAAACCATACAATATATTTCCGAGACGACACAATAATGTTCTAAAATATTCATCATTGTCAATGAATATTAAATCGGATTGTTGTTTTAATCTCCGTGAACATGAAATATATATAGATGTAGTTTACAGTTAATCCAACTCGGTGTAGAGTTGAGCGGGAGGACCTAACATTTCGGATGCCCGCGGTTCGATGTCCGTACGAATTTCGATTGTAAAAAAATCGCTCTTCCCGATGGCCAGATAAATTTTAGTGTTGGCCCAACATTGTCGTTTTAATTTTTGACCGACCGACTTTTTTCTTTGTTTATTTGCCCGAGCATCTCCAAAAACATTTAGAATTTGAGGACAATTTTTTGCCGACTGTTAACGAATAAGCTCGCTCATAAAGTAACTTCCCGAAAGAGTACCGACAAAATGTTCTATAGGGTGCGAGCAAGCATCTGGCAGCCCGTTCAACTCTAACGCAATATGTGCAATATAAAAATGTTTAGTGATATTTACATTGTGCACTGGGAATAGTCAAAGTAATTTTCATATTTTCGCATCATTCGTTAAAAAAAAGGATTGAACAGAATGATTTATCCAACTCAGAGATTCTGATTCTTATTTTCCTAAATTCAAACTTCAGATACTCAAATCTCTTCGAGTCTGTAAAACACTCAAACAACCATTTCGTATTAACTAAAATGAACGATATCAGGAAACATTATGGTCAAATGAAGTAAAAGATTTTTTTTAATCAAAAATGGAGCGATACGTTAAATAACAGAATTAACAGATTCAGGAGCGGTGGATGCTTTGCAGCAAATAGGGCTCAATTTTCTTTTAAATGTAAAGTCACAATAGCCGCCACAAATAACCCTTTTGTGGTGGTTCTAGTTGGTTTAACATTATTCAAAAATACAATTTAGTCGAAGCAAAGTCTTAACTTTACTATTTGAATGAATGAAAAGAAAAAATGACTTCAGTAATAAAGTCTAGGCAGGTTTAATACTTATCGGAAAATTAAAACACCTTGATAAACGGTTAAAAACTTGTGGTGGAATCCACAGTCTATAAAAACGAACCATCCACTCCAACTTTGTAAGAGTTGTGATACTCGCTAAAACCAATGACCGCGATTATTTTCTCTTTATTTTTTATAGAAAAGTTGCAAGTCGATGCGCTGTGTGAACAATTCTAACAGAAACTTCTCCTTCAGTTACCAACGGTTATCTTATTAAGAAGTCAAAAGGTTTGTTCGTTTTTTATATTTGTAGATAAATTCAAGGTGCATCGAGTAACATATTTGTGATATGAACTATCGAACTTCTACATCACCTTTTCATTTACTCAGAATATTAAATTGTGCTGTGATTTGACGAACTCTTCATTCATAAAAACAATTTGTTTTTAGAGGAAGCTTTTGATCGTCAGAGACATTTTCTGAAAATTGTCTGAAACTTTAAGAAATATTTTCCTACTCTTTTAGATACACATCGGGCCGATAATCAAACCTTAAAAGCAGATAAAATGTAAAACATTTCAAAAAATCTACTTTCAACAGACATTCGTTTATTTAAAAAAAAAAAAAATTGGCAATACAGTCAAAGGCAGTCAATTTTCAGCATAAATTTGCTTCAGCTGTTTTTCAGCTGAACCACACATACAATCAAAACTGGTTTTCCTTGTTCATACGGTTGAAGCTGCTACACGCACGCGCCTGATAGTGGTAAAACCGTATAAAGACGTATAAACGGTTGTGATTGTTTGTATGGATCAGCTGTAAAACAGCTGAAGCTAATTTATGCTGAAAATTGACTGCCTTTGACTGTAAATACAATCGCGGAATTTTGAAAACCGACACATTTTCTGTTTGCGTTTTACTGGTTTTTTGAGAATTTGGCACGTATTTTTATATGGAGAAATCAGAAACTCAAGTAAAACACAGAAACAGAAAATGTGTCGGTTTTCAAAATTCCGTTCGTATAACTAAAGGAGAACTTAAAATTGATTAATAATTCCAATAACGAAAGTGGATCAGTGCAATGACCGAAATTTCAAGACTCGGAAATGGCGGATCATTCTGAAGACTGACGAAACCAGGACGTATTATTTGTAATTTCTTTTACTGAATTTACAGAAAATTGTCGAAATTTACCTACAGTTAGAGGAATGAGGAAGTGCCAATATCATCATAAATTTGCATTAGCTGTTTTTCAGCTGATCCACACAAACAATTAAAACTATTAATTCGTCTTTATACAGTATTACCACTACCACGCGCGAGCGTGTAGCAGCTTCAACCGTAGTTTCGATTGTATGTGTGGATCAGCTGAAGCAAATTCATGCTGAAATTTCATTGACTCCGACTGTAAACTTACCGAAAATTTACTTAAATCTGCCAAAATTTACTGGAAACTGAAAATTGATTGAAATTTGCCGAAATTCTTTTTTAAATTCGGTAAATTTTCAGTAAATTTCGAAAATTTTCAGTGAATTTAAAATAATATTGCCCCTGGACCAGACCGATAACAATTTAACAAAAGTACCGCAGATTAAAATATTCAGCTAAAGAGTTAATTAATAAAATATGTGCAATTTTAAATTCTTTACATTGGCTTGTTATGGAATGTCACTCAACGCAGCTAACAATTCCGCTAGTTCAAACACACAGAGAATTTAAATGTAGTTTTTTTTTAAACAAAGTTTTTCGTGTTCAGTGTAGTTGACCATGTTCAGTGTGAAAGCTATCAAACTTATCATTGTCTACTATCGCACATCGTCTGGCAACTGAAGCAATTTTCCGGTTAATATTGTATGCTTGCTAAAATCATCACGATTAACAACGCTCATTCATTGGTTGTGTCTGTGTATCATTTCCAATTGAAGTTAAAGGTTTTTCGATTTTTTTTAATTTAATTATTTCTCGGATGTTCTAACATTGCAGACATCGTTATGTTTACCGGAGTAACTTAGTGTAAATAATAAATACGTCGAGACATTGATTAAGAAACCAACATCAATATTTACGTTCGTAATTCTGTTCCTAATAAATAAAATGTTTCATTATTGCACTTATATACATTTACCGCACATTTTCCCAAAAAAAAAAAACAAAATTGAAATTTTCTTCCATAACCTTCGAGCAGAAACGACCACTTCACACCACGTGCTACTACACTCTACTTTAATATACCTACTCTTTCGTAATTTGACCAAACGAACTTAAAAAAAACTTTCGATGGGCTAGGGGTAACATAATTTCTACATTGTTTTTTCTCATCGCCGGTATGTATCTACCTATACCTACGTACTTTAAACGGATACAACCCAATACATTACCATATACCAACATTGAAGCAAATTTACATAATAGCCCTTTGAATTGCATAGTTTTTTTTGTACTCATAGTAAAAAGTGCTGTACGCCTAAGCTATTCCAATAACCTTACCATATACATTTTCTTCCCAGTATATCAGCACAATACTTTTCTTATTAGATGGTCGGCGATATAAACGACCAAGAGAAATGACTGGAAGTTTGTTTGTGACGTGAAATTTTGATGAAAAGTGAAAAGTCAGTTGTCGTATAATGCAGTCGACACTTTATTGTATCAAGGAATGAGGAAATATAATTGGTTTGTGGAAATTTTCAAGGCTTTACGTACTATATTTGGCCACTCATGTGTAATTAACTGAAATTTCGAAAATTCACTTCCCTTGGTATAATTGAGAGAACCATTATCGTGACTTTTGTGATATTTTTCTTTCGAAAATTGCGAACGATAATGTGAGAATTAGGGATATTTAGAAAGTATCGGAGAGTATCTCCCCAGGGGCTTATTATTCGGAATATTTACCCTTAAAATTTTCAAAAAGTCTAAATATTATTAATTCTTAAATATTCACAAAAATTCCGAAAATAGCACAATTTTTTAGAATTTTTAAGAATTAACTCTTAGAGTCGGGATTTACCTGAAGAGTCCACATGGCGAGTATATGAGATGAGTACATGCCGAGAGAAATGTAGATGTATAGTCCATTTAGTTCTCAGGTCAACAGTACAGCACCATTTGGTATATATGCATCTTTCAATTAGTTTCTTTTGTCCAGTCAACGCACTTCAAGCATGAGTGGTACTCTAAATAGGGTACTGAGAGTGGACAGTGTTTCGAACCAATTTTGGCACTGTAAAAAAAATCGGGCAATTTTTTCATGTATTAATCTAGTCATGTATTAAGAAATTACCGACTGTTTCATACCGATCAATTTGATTTGTATACGTATGCGAGAGCTTGCGCAAGTATTAGTACGAGTTTCTTATATCCAGCCATATATCAGTGAGATATTTCATCGCAGTAGGCAAACATCTCTTTTTCTAGTGACATAATTTTGCTTGCAAAACCTTTAGCACTCTAGGGTAAATTTGTTTACTCTTATGTACGTCGTGTATATAGCGCACAAAATTTGCATTTTACAATAAGACTAAAAGATTAAACGATTAAAATCACATAAAAATATCACAATTATCGTTAATTCCAAAAGTGTCCCGAATACAGGTGGCATTCGTTGAATGGAAATCGAATTTTATTGTAACAGAAAATCTAATGACCGTTGTTCGCCGGAATTTCTGGCCATAAGTTTACCGAGTTTTTTGCAAGAAAATTGAAGTTTCTGGACCAACAGAACCAAAGGATTCGAAAGCCAGCGGCGTGAAGATATATTGATTGTTGAGGTCAGTGTAGTTGCTATGCTCATCACGTTCTGCATTATTAGCTACCGATCCACTACGTACCGAACTCCATCTCAAATATCTTGGGGCAACCGTATCAACCACTGTAACGTCCCACACCAATGATTTGCCATGACTCAAAGGGTAATAAGTATAAGTCATCTGTTCTATCCACAGTGCTGAACACAAATTTATCGAATAGGCATGGGTGCAGATTGCGCTCCATCAACTTCAAATTTTCTGTGCTGTTAACGTCATTTATTAATTTTGATAATAAGGGGCTCTTTGGAAAGCTACAGTATAGCACTTTAAAATCTAGCCGTTCGGCAAAATAACCACAAACAGAATTTTCTTGGGGCATTATTCTCGTGTACCCTTCCTCACCTCACTCGGGAGTCTGAATCGCATTGAAAAATGTTACATTTTAACGGACATATTTAAGTTTGTTTTACACTGAACCGGTTTTTCACAGTAAAACCGGTTTAAAACACTCAAGAAAAACACAGTTCCACAACTCTGATCCCTCTATCATATTCCTGAGTTCGGTATATGTTAGATGCCTGAGCGAACGGAACGGTTTATCTTTTAACATAAGAGTCTGGACTATTAAAAGCAAAGTCGTGTAAAGATTATCTAGATATTAGTTATTTTTACCAAAGTAACTTCCTTCAAGCGCATACTAGTCTTACACTTAAACATTCATTTATTATGCGTCTGCATCACGAAATTAAATTAATTTATTAAAAAAAAAAACACATTTTAAGGAAAGACAACAAACAACCCTACAGAACCAGTTGGTCTAATCTAATTTCGTTTGTATAATAATTCACATTTAAAACATACAAGATTTTCATTTCATCTAATATTTTATTCATGTTACAAATGCAATCAACCCATGAACACAAAACACAGAGAGGGACAGTGTGTGTGAGAGAGATAGAGAGTAAAATGCAATATATCGATACTGACCCCGTGTATATTTGTACGTGAACTCAAAACCCGAAGTCAAAACGCTTAGTTTTGTTTTCAACATTTGGACTATTTTCCGACTATAGTATCCATTCCCACTAACTGTTGTAAAGTTATATTCTCAAAAAGGTATAGTGAAGCAGGTTTTGTGTATGGCAATGGTATAGCATTCATACACCAAATAATGAAATATACAATAGAAAACGACTCGACGACTTTTGTTAGATTTGTTGAACATGTTTTCGTCTATTAAAATAGTTTTTCCTTCCTATGTAAAAGCGTTTCGTCTATGATATGTGTGTATATAAAAGGGATGTGTATAAACACACACAAAGCATGAAAATGAAAACTCTCTAGTTAGTTACAAAAATACATATACTTTTTAAAGCTAGACGGTAAATGAGAGTTCACATGATGTTATAAAACATCGTAGCTTTTTTCCTGGCGTGGAAAGGGAGGAAATTACCTTTTTAGTCGAAACCTTGTATAAGGAAAATCGTTTTGTATATCAAGTAACTAAAAGATTTACGATTCAGTCGTTCGGTTATATTTTTCAGAATAATGTTGTTGTGTTAATTATTTGTTAAGTTTTAAGCAGTTTTGTGGAATTTTGGTTTAGCTAAAAAGTTGTGAACCAATGACAATAATTCTTGATACAGACATACACGATTTTCAACCGTTATACCATTCAATTGTGTGCATTATTTTATAGAATACATTTTTCAAACTAGAAAAACGAATTGCAAAAGTTATTAATTGATTCAGAAAATTTCAAAACTTCTTTCCATAATGTTTCGGTTAGTAGAATTTTATAAATGTTTCCGTAATGATTTTCAGAAAGTTTTCGAATAATTCACTTATTATTTTCAGAATATTAAAATGTTTAAGCAAAAATACACATGTCTTAATGGTCACAAGAGAATTTAAAATTTTATTTTATTTTTTAGTAACAACGTATGAGCACAAAACCAACGCTATTGCTCTACCGTTATACCGAAACAAATATGACAGTGCATAACCCTCGGGACGGGATAAATTTAGGTCATGCAGAATTATCTCGATCGCCTTGTCCGCTTTGAACCAAATTTTTATTGACAGTTGCAATAATCGCGATTTTGTCACAAGTCAAGACATGTTTTGAATGTGTCTTGTGTGTTACAAATTACCGAGGCGCCGCACTGAAAAGAGTTGCATAGAGTTGCACGCAAAAATTAAGAGTTGCACACAAAAAACAGAGTTAGACTCGTTTCATTTACATTATAATCGGGGGAGGAGAAATGCAAAAGTAGCTACCATTACGTGATGAAATATTTTATTTATTTACTTAAAAGCCAACGGCTGTTGCTAACTGGCTTTGTCAATACAATGGCATCATTACACGGCTAATATAACATTTAAACATTGACTAGCGCGTCAATATAAACATTGACAACGAATCCGAAAGTGAGATGAGTACCCAGTCGACCCGTCGGAGTCCCATTCACCCTTCGTTGTGTGAGCCATTTCGAGCAGCGAAAAACAATCGTCACAGGCTGAACCAATGAACCAACCATGACAGCGATACGATGTACGATACAAAAATGGTTCCAATGTGTCGTTTTGATCGGACATGAAAGAAGAGAGAAACAAGTTATCAATTATACAACTAGAAACAATACATCAAAATTAACGAACGCAGATCATCCAGCTGACACCAAAAAACCGTGCTTTTTCATCTCTTCATCAGTCAATCTCGTCGATCTCACTAACGTACGGAACACTCCTCGAGTGGTCGCGACTGCACAGTGATGCGAAAACAAATTGAAAATCCTCGACAAATTGTTCACCGGTTCAAACAGACCATAGTTGGAACGATGTCTGGCTAACACCAAATAGCTGGTACCTCTGAGATCTCTAGCCGGCACGTTAACTCTAAACTTCCCTTGCAACGCGGGACAGTCAACGCGACCGGTCAAAACGTCGTAAACAAACATGGCCGCCAGATTGAACCGCCTGCGGGACAAACTTTCCAAGCGAACGGACTCGCACCTGCTCACATAAGATGGGAGACGATAGTCGGGGCCTCTCCTCACAGAACGCCTAAGAGCGTAAATTAAAAAATCTTTCTGAATGGACTCAATGGCATCTACGTGGTTCTGGTAATAAGGCGACCACACTACTGAAGCGTACTCAAGATGGGACCTCACGTATGCAAAGTACAGGCTTTTGAGCGCCTCAACGTTACTAAAGTCGCGACACACTCTCTTCACGAAACCGAGCATCGAATATGCTTTCGCCACAACAACAATATAAGTGGAACAAATCGAGCATAATGAAACAATTCTACTAAAAATTTGTGTTTTGCAGTCCTTTTAATTATCTAACGAAATAAACCATTTTTCAAAAAGGTTTTACAAAATGAGACCGTGTGCTTCCCAATAGTAAGGCCAACACACATTAGTGTCGTCGGGAATACGATATTTATATTGTTTAAATCAGCTAAAATCGGTTAAAACCGGTTTTAACAATAGAAATATCATATTTCCAACTGACATGACACTAGATTCTAGTAAAGTGCAAGTTTTCGGTTTTTGATCACCTTTTACCCACACAAACCCACACAAACTTCGAAGAATTTTTTTAAAAATAGTTTGGCTTCTAGGGTTGAATACCTTTCTAGGCACATATAAAAAAGTTCACTTTAAAATGCGTCCGATTTCGGTAGCTGTTTTTCAAAAGAATCCCTCTATACCTTTCCATATCGTTTTTTCAGAAACTGCGCCCCTGACCAAAAGGTTATAGTTTTAAGGCAGAAGACAAATGTTGTAAATGTTTGGATTGGACAAAACTAACAACGTCTTAATTTTACTTCTGTACGTGCATTGAAAACGTAGTCTGAAGTGACTAGTAAGTTCAGGCCGGGAAAATCAAAAACTCAACCGTTAACTTTATTGATTCGAAAAATGAATTTTTTTTGTTGTCTCCCTTCTCTCTTAGAACGAACTCAACAGAAAGTTACTATTTCCTATCCACTGTAATTTTCACGTTTAGAAAATTATGATAGCAAGCGCTATCGAGACAAAGATAACACTTTCAAGAAATTTAAAGTGTGGGTGAATGGCAACATTTCTCAAGTTGATCCTATGTTTATGTTGGCTGCTTCTGCTACCGGCAGTCAGCGTTTAGTCAGCGAAAATTTCTCGGCAAGTAATTCGTTTACATTAGCTAATTGAAAACGTAGTATTAATTACTCGCTTAGAAATAGTCCTAAATTTTAGAATGAATTTAAAATTTGTGGGAATGTAATAGCGCCGCAGGCGAAATTTTTCTATTGACTGGTCACTTTAACTCTTTTTTTTACTCATAAATAACAAGATATAAATATTTATTGATCCCACTTCTCTCAGGGTGGGCAATCAAGATTCCATTTTGGGAAATGCCCACCTTTGCCCGTTAGTCGGGCCTGTTCAGATCAAATGAAGTAATAGATCCGATAGTAAAACTGATGATATGCTTACCTTCGCGTCGATTAAAGCAAAAGTTATTCACAAATTATCTGAAATTAGGTCCAGATTGTTATAAGAAATGAAACAAATAATTAAAGTCCAAAACATCGCGAGATATCCTTATACAGTACCGTAGAGTATATGTATATTGCAAGTGGGTTAAATGAATAATGTAAATTGAATTAAGTTCGTCTGTTGAACAGACTCTGTTCTTATTCTTACAACAAAAATGAATTTGCTTCACATCCGCTATAAAAAAATGTGGTGCCTCTTCTACAGGCCAATCCACTTGGCGAATTATCTCGTGTTGTCTTTGTATATCAACAAAAATGTGTCAACATCAATGTAATCAGAAAAAGAATCCAATGATGAAACTTCTGATTTCATTACCATTTTTGCCATCGAAGTATTATACAACGGAAATAAATTCAGATTTCTGGTATAGATTCATCATCAGAATCATGTTTCGTAAGTAATATGCTCCTCATAGCAAAGTTTAAAAAAAGCTCCCGTACTTACAGCAAACACGCAAATTCCTACCCACATAATAGAAGACATGAATTTTTATATAATTTCATTGTGCTGTTTCAGAAATGCCATCACGTACATTTTAAAATTAACGGCAGAACATGAATAATAATATGTTTTTACTATACATAATATATACCAATACCATACCATACACATTCTGTGCCACCACCAAGGTGGTGATTATGATAGAATAATGTTATGCCATAGCTACTTTTTGATTGTGGTTGTGAGGGAGAGGTTAAATTGCAGAGGTTATATTATGGAATCAGCATAAATGAGGTAAATTTGATTATATGATTTCTTGGTTCTCGGTTAATTAAAATTACAAACATATTTCTATAAATGTGATTTCGGAATTCATATTCCGAAATTGAAAATGCTGTATATAGTTCAGTTGTGTTCAATGGTTTGGGTTTTTTGTTTCGCTTGAATGATCAATTTTATTTGGATTCTCAGATATCCGACATTCAGAATAAAGCAGAATTTTAATTCTCGGTTAACATAAAAAATGCGCCAATTTAATGGTTCATTTTTATTTGATCAACGTTATTTCAAAATGCAATGACTTTTTCCTACTTCCACAAGTAGCTTATCAGAGAGATTATAGGGAAATCCAGGTCCGAACTGGACATATTGGCCTTTTTTAGTTTGTATCAATGAATAGGGTCTTTAAAAAAATTCTTCCTACACTGCTGGGTGAGAGCTGTGCTAGTGCGACTCTGAGGAAACCCTCAGAGAATTTCGACCGACATAATCTCGCACATAATAACTAGGTACCACCTGCTGGGTGGGTCAGATCCCTTGACTGTCTCAACTTCTGAGTTTTTGTATTGGTAATCATTAATTGATTTTGTTCAATTAAATGTAATTTTGACGGCGACAAAAACATAATTCGAAGAAGAATTACTAGAACGGTCTTAATCTCTCGTTAATGATTTAATTCTGTTTAGTGTCACTGAAAATCTTTGAAACCTTATAAATCGATATTTAACTTCATTTTCTGGTACTTACAAGTCTGATTTTATTGTCTATAAAACGCCACGGTTAGAAGATGGGGTATGTCTTCAATAAAACTTAAAATTGTGCTAACTTCACACTCGTTAATTTTTGCTCTGTTTATTCGCTTTTGTTAACAAGGTAAAATCGCATAACAAGAAAAATACTATTGAAACAAAAATTGGTTTAGCAACAGCAGCTACATCGTTACAACATAATCTATACTGGAGCCTATCCTTAGAAGTTCCATTCTTACCCAAACAATTTTTTTATAAATCGGATAGAAGTACTCCAGTTATCGTGTCAACAAAGAGCAGAAAAGGTTCTTTTCAGAACTACTCCCAGATGGTTGAATCGATACCTTACATTTTTGAACTTGACCTGAGTATTTCAATCCTTCATCGAATAAAAAAAAAAGTTTTTGAAAATCAGTTCAGCATTGCTCAACTTATCGTATTGACAAAGAGCAGAAAAGGCTTCTTTTGAGAACTACTTCCAGACGGTTGGACCCATACCATCCATTTTCGAATCTGACCTGAGAGTTTCAATACTTCATCGAATAAAAAAAGTTTTTAAAAATCGGTTGAGATTTATACTCAAGTTGTGTTAAACAGAAGAAAATTGTTACACTTAACGTTTCTAATCACATTTCCTTACATTTTTAATAATCATAAAGGTCGTGTTACGCATTTTCTGTTATAAGACCCATGAGTTACATTCAAGGGTATAATTTGTGAATTCTGATATCTATTTCCAGGTCCAGGTTTTTGGGGTCTAATCAATCCACAATGGAATATGTGCAACAAAGGACGGAGACAATCTCCAATCAATGTGGAACCTGACAAATTACTGTTTGATCCGTATTTGAGGCCATTGCATATTGATAAGCACAAAGTAAGTATGCAGGTAAATCAACGTGTATAACTGTTGTGAATAATAAGAAATTGTAAAATTAGTCTCGGCTTTGTCGGGAATGCTTAAATTAAGGTCTTGCGAATCTACTCTGAACATTAAAGTAAGATTGTCTGAAGTCAAAATAAAAACTGATTAAGTGAGTGGAGTGGATAAAGTAGGAATTTTCCTTTCGTCTTCCGGAATTCTGAGTGCTCTAATCCTTTTGTATATGAACTGACTCCAGATACACGTAATCATTGTAAGAAATGCTTCAAATAACTTAAACCACTTATTTATGGAAAATGGATAACAATATCACTCATCCTAAAGGAACGGGCACTTGACCTGGACCTTGATTGTAAGGCTGAGACGACAGACTGATCAGACATAACTGTTTTGTTGCAGGGTCAACCTGTGTATTACAAGTTTCGCCGAGGACGGTGAAAATAAACTTTTTTAAATATTGTACAATTCAGATGACTTTTGTAAAAACCATTTACGATGTGTGATAGAGCATGCAGTCCTCTACCTGCTATTCAAAGACTTTCAAACTCTCTTCGTCTTGGACATGTCACCATTCAAACATGTCGAATTTTCAACTGTAACTGGCTGTAGCTACGTGGCCAGATTGTCGAGTGAAGACATTTTAACACGAATGAGCTTAGAGTCAGTCCCTCTATCCGTTGCGATAACAATCTGCATTAAAATTGACTCATGGGTTCCGGGCGGCCATGTGTGCGGGATCTCCGAAACGGCCGGCCGGAACCGGAAACTTAATACAGTTTCGTGTAGTACACGAGTTCAACAAGAACATGAAGAAAAATCAGGGGTGCTGTCGCGACTCTATTTAAACTTTGTTCAACCCTTCCGTGAGTAATATTGCCATTATTACGCGGAACAGACTACTTCAATACTTCTTTGGCTACTTCTATTTCTTTTCCGATGACGATGCGTAGACGCTGCGGCGATCAAGAGTCAATACATTTTTTGGGACTGTTTCACTATTTATTCCTCTATATTTACGATGGCAATCGTTCAACACATTAAATCTTTCGTCTTTCAACAAGTTGTACTTCCTTTATCAACCCAAAAACCATAGCTCTTATGACACCATAATGGGATCATATCCGGCAGATACTGTCGATGGGATTAGCATTAAGTCAAATTAATACGTACATTGTCACAGTCTCATCAATTAAACTACCTTCCTACATCCAATTTCTTATTATTCATTGCGCTGATATATTAACTCCGAGTCAACAAGATTTGTTTCTGTCCAACCAACCACATAATAATCTCATCATCAAACTCTCAGTTTCGACATTAATCACTCTACTCCCCTTGTGCACAAAAAAAAAGTCTAAAATAAAAACGGCACACAAATTTCTATATCAAAAAGTTCTCAACTCGATCATCATTTACCATCCTTCCATACATAAAATTCATTTTCAGTTTCGGTAGTCGAACACACACATATAGCATTTGGCGAACTTTAAGTGTGTTTTCCCACAATTTTTATTATTCTTTTTTTTGTTCCACACATTCTGACACAAAAATTTACTTTATTTGCTTCGGCATAACCAGCCGACAAACCACACTATTGAGCATTGTATTATGTATATATATGCTGAATGTCTATGCCTGTGCGTGCAATGTATATCTAAATATATACATATATTCAAAGTAATGCGAAGTGTTGCCTGGCAGTTGTGATGGCTGCCTATCTTTTGCGTTCCTAATAACACATCCGCCCGTAAACTACCCCCATTAAAATACCACACCACCACTGAGACTCGAGTGTATTATGATTATTATATGGTTGAAGGAAATGATTAATGATGTCAAATATAAAATCTGACGACCTAGTGTAGATATACACAAATACCTACTAAACAGAACCATTGAATAGAGAGCATGGCTTCACAATATAATACAAATTTCAGTACTACACTGGAGAACTCATACAAAATAATACCATAACTGAAGTGAACTGACTGAAAATGGTGAAAATGATTTAACAGTGGAAAAAAAAAATGTGTTGACAAATTTGGTTGTACACACCACTCTTATCAAGATTTGAATATTTCCTGGTGGGTTGAATTTGAAAATTACATTTTTGTTTTATTTTGATTAAAGTTTTTGGCGGCGATGATGATGATGATGGTGTTTTTTGTGGGTGATAATATGGTTATTTTCGGTGTTGTGAATGAGGCTTTTTCCTGGTTTACTTGAAGAGTATATTCATCATTTTGGATAAAGAGGGTTTGCAAATCCTTTTAATTGTTCAAACACAAGGCCAACATAAATGGCAATTCACTTAGAGTGTTACAGAACTGTAAATCAGAAACATGGAAGAATCAAACCTTTAGCAAAACTTTAGGTTTCATTAATAGATCTTTTCGTGGTCCCTGGTTTTGTTGTTAGGGCAACACATAGAGGTAGACTGGGGGCAACATAAATTTATTTTATTTTAAATTCGCTTAATATTAATGGTCGACACATCTTCGATGGCTAATTTTCTTGTATTAAAATAGAAAATATTTGGAGGCTGAAGACATCAAAATAGCCGCTGCATTTCTCTCGTTAGAAGTCGATCATTCTTAGTTAAAACAAAATTTTGGAGAATTTGAGGTTTTTTGACATTTGACTTACGGGTGTGATGCTATAAGCAGTGCTATGCTAGACCTGTAATACTACTCCTAACACAAACACTCATTCTTCCAACGTCAAAAAGCCTTCGAGTTTTCATGCATGTATGCGTGTACCTGTACGACTGCATGTGTTGTGTGTACACTAAGAAAACATGACTACTGTCCCTACAAGAGAAATGCAAGGCTAATTTGATTCGTAAGCCTCCGAATATTTCTTATGTTCATGGTAGGAGTAGAGCTGTGCTAAAACACATTGTTTATTGTTATCGCTGCGTTTAAGATAAGAACTTTGAAATTTTTTAACGCCAATCAGTTCTAGAGCATCAAATGTCTTCCCAATGTTGCTCTATTTCCAATTTTGATAAATAACAGAGCAAAGTCCTAGGTTAGGTACGAAATGTACTATTTTCCTAAGCCATGTTAAAAGGCTTTTTTTAGTGAATGTGAGGTTTGCAGCACGAGCCGGAGACGAGTTAATTTCACTGCTGTATCATATTCACTGTGCTGATTTTACATATTTTTTTGAAATTGATTCTCCAACCAAAACTACGAACATAGCACTGCTTCTTGCATTAACACAGAATTGACAAGCGTCAAATTTAGAGACTTTAGTGATACGAGCTACCATTTAAGATTGTCTGTATTGTATGTTTCAACTCATAAAACTAAAACAAGTAATCATCTTAACAAAAAAAAAACAAAGAGCCGAATAACTGTGATTCCTGTGTTTCCTATGCTAGGATCAGTGCTATGCCACAAACCAAAATTTGTTTTTTCCAAGACGTGGTTGTGTTGTTCCACGTAGGTTAGGTGCTTTTTGAGTTAATGGACACATTGTGACAAGGTACATATGTTCGAAAATTACGAACGTCCCTTATGGATTTTCCCTATGGACTACTCTAACATCTAATTTTTGACAATGTGATGAGTGGTGTGTTGATTATGTGTGAGAAGTTACTGTAACTGGCGTTCGGCCTGTCCTTCGGCAGGAAAACTGCAAACATTGCACAACAACAAGCAAACCACATAAATTTGTCCCAGTTCAAAAGACTGAGATATAATACGCATAATTTATGCTTTACACTGTCATTACATGCAAGGTCGAATGATTGCTGTACCTCTCCGAAGTGTTTGTTCTAAGCGAATTTTTATGATCGTCATTATGTGACACAATAACTGGAGCATAAAATCAAATTAAATTTTTCACAATTTGAAACTAATGCGAAACTTTGTCACTTATAAGAAATTCCAATGAATATTATATCGCTGTGACACAGAATATTGCAGTTTTTCTTTTATTTCCCCCCATTGCTTTCAACAACAATAAATGTCATATTATCCACCCGAAAAAACGCCACCAAGAAAAACTTGTTATAAATATACAAAATTTGTATGAAGAACATAGTTATGTTATGCTGTTATGCATAAGAAGTCCCATGGATAACAGCTAGAAAAGCACAGAAAAAAAGAGGAGGATTATAAGGCGGAGTGGCGAAGTAAATAATCTCAGTTCATACGAGAGGAAAAGCTGAATAAAGACAAGATAAGAATGGGGTGACGATAAAAAGACCGTAATGTGCTCAAGATTTAAATTATGAGGAACCTCTTAAACCATATCGGAATTTCTTTACAGTATTATACACAAACGATGAATGTTCTTTCAGAGAAAAAAAAACCCTCGACTGTTTCGTTTTAACATTTTTTTTCTGTATTTTATTTCGACGATGTGGTGTGTCAATTTTTACCCTCTATATCATTATAATACCCACTCTACATGGGTTTTTTAGTTGATAAGTTTTAACACATTTTAAAATATGTGCTCTTTTGTAGGAAAAAAACTTTTTTTTTATTTTTCGTTTTATTATTGTTCTGGATTTTATATATATATATATATATATCACTTTAACATAAGATTCCCTCACATGAGTTTTATAATACGAGGGTGGAATGGATATCATCATGGCACTTGCTCATGTAGATAATGTGCGGTCCAATGTCTGAAACCTTCTGTGTATGCCATGCAAAAACCATTATATTGTAGTATTATGCTGTAGCATTTTATAATAAAATAAATTTCCATACAATAAATTTTCAGGTCTCTGGTATATTGCACAACACAGGACAGTCGTTGGTATTTCGTGTAGATAAGGATACAAAACAGCATGTTAACATTTCCGGTGGGCCTTTAGCCTACAGGTATCAATTTGAGGAAATTTACATTCATTATGGTACGGAAAATAGCCAAGGATCAGAACATCACATACAAGGATATAGTTTTCCGGGTGAGGTAAGAGCATCTTTAGAATTCGTTTCTCGTTTGTGTATATTTATGTAATGGTATGCACAGTGAATTATGTAAATGTGAATTGATGAATTACGTACGATTAGAGGAACTTATGTTGCATTTGACTGGTATTTATGGGAAAATTTTGATATCTTTGTGTTCAAAAAATATAATGTGTTCGACAATCTTTGATACAGCAACGCACTATCTAGCACCGAAGATGACTTTATGAGATGACGTCAATCAAATAGAGGACTGAGCCGGACTGAATAGAGTACTGGCTATTCTTTTTCATACAATGGCTATCAAAAAATTTTACAGCGCTATGGCACAGTTAATCTGAAGAAGAAAACGTTTTTTTACACACAAAAATATACATAAATATATATCGAAGGATGCTTTACTACAAAGCCTACCACCAAAGCCTATCAGATGACAATTTTCTTACTAACTTAAAGTCGCGTCGATTAATAGGAGATTACGTACAATGGTTCCATTTTACTGATCAAAGTTTTCGTGAAATATTTGAGTTGTCAAAGTTTTAACTGTCAAATATGTCAATAATGCTAAAATACGAATAATCCCATAGACAAATCCGCTATTTTACAGCATGAAATAATGACTTATTTATGTCCCTAGGAGAACACAGAGTTTAGTAAAAATTTACTTACAGATCTGTGCGTAGAATAATTTTGACTGGTGACTGGCGGTTCAAAAAATTACGAGAGCTTTGCAGCTCAAAATTTGTTATATTTGTTTTACACGCTACATGCGTCGAATCAAAGGCTCTATACCAGGCAAAAGTTGACCGATTTTTAAACGTCGGATTCGTTCCTTACATCCGCCGTTTTTACAATGACAACAAATGAATGAGGGTGATATGGATTTTTATTGTGCGCGAAATTTTTGAAAACGCAAATGATTTTTGTGGAAATTTTTTTATTTTTATTTTTTTTATGGGATTTCAGGTTTTAGGTATTTAGGGTGATCAAATATATATCACTCTAAATACCTAAAACCTGAAATACCTTAAAAAAAAATAAAAATAAAAAAATTTCCACAAAAATCATTTGCGTTTTCAAAAATTTCGCGCACAATAAAAATCCATATCACCCTCATTCATTTGTTGTCATTGTAAAAACGGCGGATGTAAGGAACGAATCCGACGTTTAAAAATCGGTCAACTTTTGCCTGGTATAGAGCCTTTGGTCGAATACCATACTTTTCATGTTTCAAGCACTCCTTTCGTCCCCCCTCAGTATGTAAAATCCAATACATAACTCGGGATAAAAATAAAAAGTCTCGTTTTCGAGTGTTTATTGACCTTGGCTTCGCCTCTACTTTTCATCTTTTTATCCCTAGTTATGTAAAATACTAATCATCCATCCGAAGGAAGAAAAATGCATTGTGTTGTCTGCTTCCATTCGAGACGAGGAACTTATCATACTGCTTCAAATTGGAGCTACGCGGATTTTTTCTGTATGAATGGTTCTTGCAACGACAAAAACAAGCGATAACCGCCGGTTAACGTAGCCCTTTTATAATGAAATGTATGTTAGAGCGATTGTAGTTATAGATTTCGTGTAAAATACTAGGTTTTACTTTGAAGGAATGAAGTAAGAGGATCAAGAATTATATGTAGAAAAGACTGCGGTTTCTCAAAAGTTAAATTCAAAAAATCCAATCATTTTTCAAAAATCTCCCCGAATTAATCCAAATAAATTAATAAATCCGAGTCATTATACTTTATGTTCAACGAGTAACGTCTCGTCGTGAACTGACTGCAAGCTGATGGGCTAGAATGTCTGACTACAAAAGCAACTACGAAACTTGAATTATATTTTAAAAAAATCGCTATCTAGTTACGTCTAGCCGATCGGGCAAAAAAAATGCTTCAACAGCAACAACAACAACAACAACAACAAAGGAATTTATTTTACACACATTTAACTTAAAAGTGTGATTTAGTAAATATGCAACGACAAAAATGCGAAAGAGAAAATGGAAAGGACTTCAATGGTTTTTTTTCTTCACGAACCACAACACAACCTTCTGAAAACAAAAAAAAAATTTCATTTATCGTAGTTCGTGGTATCCCAGAAAGAAAAATGTCAAAAGCGGTGGTATAACATTCTTTTGAGTACCGACCACGGTGGTAGTAAAATTATTTTTCCAATGAAATAAGTGTAAAATTCAAGCTTTACAGGAAATCATAAACCGGTCAATGTATCGTTTTGAAAACATGCAATAACCATTTGTGGCCCACACACAATCGACAGATAAAATAATAAATATTTAATTTGTTGTGTATCGAAAATTGCAAAAAAATCTCTTTTGATTCGTGAAATGTAAAAACACCAGGTAATGCTTCAAATTGTTCAGTTAATTCTACAAATTCATTTTAGACACTAAAAAAATTACTTGCAATTTTGTTCCCACACGCACGGAATTTCGAAAACCGACACAATTTCTGTTTTGTGATTTACTGGCTTTTTGTGAGTTTTCCATGCATTTTTATATGGAGAAACTAATAATTCAAGTAAAACATAGAGGGTGAAAGTGTGGTTTTCGAAATTCCGCGCGTGTAATAGTATGTTGTGTTACAAGTAGCGAGCGAGCGAAGCGAGTAAGGAAAATTGGGTCGTGTGCTGAAAAAATATCATTACAATACGTGTAATACATCATGCTTTGTGCCAACCGAGAATTGAAATAGACAAGAGCACAAAAAATCATAATTTTCATTGTAAACAATCACTCTTCTTTGATCGATCACTTTGCTTTGCATTTTCTCAAACGAATGCTGTAACAACTCATACAAATTCCATATCAGCACTGCTTTGAGTGTTGTAATATCACATCAAACGGGTGCTGAAATAAGTCACTTTACAACACTAAAATGAGTGCTCAAAAGAGTCGTATTTCAATTCTCGGTGGCACAATATTAATTTTTAAATTCTAATTTAATGAACATGTGTGATGGTTATTTACGTGCTTCTGGTCGGTAAATGCAATTTTTGAGTACATTTTTCGCATTTACCGACCAGAAACACGTAAAGCACTGACAGTTGGCTCCTATGGGAGAGAATGTGAGAGAATTTGTATGTTTTCACATGACAAGGGAAAAAAGTTGAAAAGTCCAGTTTTCGTGTGTAGGTTGTAGATTCGAAGCGAAGCCGAGGTCAACAATCACACGAGGAAAACTCGGGAAATAATTTGATATATGTTATCACGATGAGTAAAAGCACCTCGGGCTAAAGTACTTTTACTCATCTGGATACGGAATATCAAATTCCTTTACTTGTATAGTAAAGTAATATACTATTTCGCATCGGACAGTGTAGTAAAATGACATCGATTGACCACGTGTTTGTTACAAATCTGTCAAATTCGCGTTCGTTTTTATAACAAAATGCAACGCAACAGAAACATGTCACAACAACTTTACGATACCAAATTCGGGTGTCACATGCGTCGTTAGTTACGTAACCCGTTCAGAAAGCTCGCTTTTCTAATGGTGTGCAATTCATCGGTTTAAGTGTCATATATGTCCGATTTTTATTTGTGAATCGTAAAAGTACACCAGCCAGCGGGAAAAATTAATTTTATGCTCCGTTTTTCGACGCGTCGAAGTATAATGCGAAAGCTTGTGTGCTATACACATACCTCAAATGATTGTAATAAAATACGCTAAAGGGGGGCCGTTCGGAATAAAGTACATACACAACATATTTGTAGCACTGAAGGTATTTTAGTTGAAACAATTATTGAAGCATGAGGCGAATGGTATTAAAAAAGAGAGTGTATTGCATGTTCTTTCATTAAATTGTTGATGCATATCGTGTGATGGGTTTGAGGTTGAATATCTTTACCGAAAGAGTAATTTGCATTCCCGCTAATGGTCGACTATTATTACAAGAAAATTACTTGTTAAACATAACATCGTAACGTAAAATTTTTATTAAACACTTTTAATAAAAAAATTATTTTAACTTTTACACATGCAGTCTTATACGTCCTTTAGCGGGTTGGTGTGGTGATAATAATTGTTTCGGATTAGCGTAAATGAAAGTTAATTTTTCTGAAACTAAAACGTGGCTAATTAATTACCAAACGCTGCTGAAACATCAAGTTTGGTCAATTAAAACAGTCTTGATGTTGTCGTGGTTACAGCAAGCAAAATCAATGATTCATTTCGATATGCAATGCAGAGAGGAAATTTTAATCATTCAAAACCGCTGATGGCTAACCAGTCGTATAGAATCAGTGTTTTTGTCACACAATAAAACGGACTTGAACGGATGGAATCGGTTTTTGAAACTGAAATTTACTTCTAGAATTTCAAATATTTTCTGCTTGAACATTTTATGTTCTCTATTAAATATGAAGGGTTTTTGTAATTGCAATTGTGATGAAATATATCCGTAATTTTTCCAACGTATATAACATGTACTTTCACAGCCCAGTGACGAAATGGAAAGTTTTTGTCGCCTATTTATTGTGAAACATATTTTTTTTGCGATTGACAACTACAATATGAAAGATTGTGATGTTGATAGCTATATCATATTGTGTGTTCGCAGCAATGTCATAATAATGTCAAGATCATGAGATCATTTATGTATTGAAAATGCGTGAGATGTTTCTTTTGTTCTAGAGAATGTCAGTCTAGTCAACTATTTGCATCTCTTGGGGACTGTACAGAAATGACGTCGTGCGGTTAGTAGGCGAGTGTGTTTGAGAAATCGTGACGATTTTCGCAAATTTGGGCCAATTTGTGTTTGGCCCTTTTTGCGTGACGAGGGTTGTGGAAAAATTTGAAAAATAGCGTGACATCGTATCAACATGGTGACATTCTTTTCCACACTTGTATCGACATGAATGCTATTCCCTAACTTTCCGTACCTAGAGTCCTAGAGAAATGGACACTTCTTGCAACAGGGCGCAAACTATGCTCGCCCATCTAATGCCCGTTTGCATGATTTCCTATTTTGCAAACAATTCATTTTTCGATTATTTTTTTCGATATAAAAAAGGATGAAATGTGTGGTAAATGCTATGGTAAATTTCATGCAATTAAACCAACATGTTTGAATTTTCATTAATTAGCCACAATGTGCAGTGGATTGGGCTCCACATCTAAAGTTTATTCAAAACCATTCAAATGAGATAGTTTCAGAAGTTGAATAATAAAATTAGTTATGGGTTTCATATTGCAGAGTGTTCAGTGAAAATAAGTTAGGTCTCACATTCGCGTATATATAGTTTTGTAGAGTGATCGTCCATTTAAGATAAACAGAAAGCTAAAAAGTTTGAGTTGGGGATTTGTGTATTATTTTAGGGATAAGTCATATTAACTTGGACAGAAACGTTTTGATTCATTCGCAAAAGTAATTGCATTTTCAGTTGGTTTTCACAAAAGCGTTGACTTTTCGAACAGATTCACATTTTCGTTTGCAATTTGGATTGATTTTCTTAATATACTTTAACAATTGTTGCAAAAATTTTCAAAATACTTTCAATCATTCCTCCTATTTAAATCAAACCCCATTTTCAGAATAAACAAGCGAACTTCGCCTTACATTTTTAAACAAGTGAAGCTGAGGTCCTATTATTATGCTAAAGGGCGCTGAAAAAGAGCATATTTCTAGCTTACCTCCCGCATAAAAATTAAATTCGTGAGAAAATTGCCCTCTGACTGTAGAGTTCACACTCGTTTAAATTTTTCTTAACAATAGTTCAGTATTCCACAAACCGGCAACGACATACGTAACCCGAAATACGAAATGCCCAGTTCTACTTCAAACTGAACTGTTTGATTTCGTAGAACCAAACTGTTCAAACTGTTTAATAGTACAATTATTAAACGTTCAGCTTGTGCAGAATCAGCAACAACTGAAATTCCCCAGCTGATCAACTAACACACTCTACTTGTATAATATACAATCAAAGCACATTCTAAACAACTAGTTTACTACAAGCATACGTATCATGTGTGCACATAGTGACCTTAACGTATATGTATGCAATGTATGTAGCTTGCCTTTGAATTGATTTCGATACAAAGGTATTGTCTTTGTCGACCAGCTGGAGAGGTTCAGCTGTTGCTGATTCTGCACAAGCTTTATGTTCAATAAAAGATATTGTGATGATTTCGTAAAAATGAAGTATTATTATGAATTTAATGTTATAATAGTGATTTAATATAGAATCCTAAGCCTTCAGATCGAAAAAGAAATTTTTCCCTTCCCAGACCATCGATTGTATATATTCAAAGCACTGACAGTAATATATTGTGATAATCGTAAAACAGTCAAATAAATGAAATAAGTTTCCACCATATTTTTGCAGATACAACTGTATGGCTTCAACAAAGAACTCTATCACAACATGTCTGAGGCGCAGCACAAATCACAGGGAATAGTTGGTATTTCGCTGATGGTCCAAATAGGAGATACACCGAACCCAGAACTTAGGATAATTACTAGTACATTCAACAAAGTGCTATTTAGAGGTAAGTTTTCGTCAATTTTTCAACGTTTCGTTGAAAATTTTCCCAGCGTTACCTTCGTAAAAAATATATAGAAAGATTGGGTGTTGATCCGTTGAATAGAATAAACCGCGTAGGTGCAGAATCCGATTTCGGTTTTATTCAATGTCGTACCTTCACATCACGTGTTTATATTAAATGAGTCATAGAGACAGTCTTGTCTATTTACATTAATCGCTCCACAGTCTTTCACTTGCATTTCTATTTTAAAAAAATATTCAAAATAACATTGATGTTAAAAGACAGGAGAAGATGTAACAAGACAGGATTACTGCGCTGTTATATAATATTACTCAACAAATAAACAATACAATATTTGGCAAAATGAGTTTCAGGCGTTTCAGCCGGACTAAAAATGTCACATTCTCTCACCAAGTGAAATTTTTCCTTTTTGATCGTCCCAGTTTGGTCAATTTTTTTTGGAAGGTGCCTTTATGGCTTGTCTGTATACAAAATAATTATTATTACTCGGACCAAAAAATGTAATTTTTAACCACTGTGGTGAATACGATCTCAAATTCCGCTCCGCTATATCCTATAACGTTATTCATGACCTGGGTCGAAAAGTCATCTTTTTGGTCCTAGTGACATAATATACCATTGTTCCTGTATTAACTCGTGCAATAATGAAAACCTAAGCATATTGACTCCGCACTTTGTTCTTGCTTGAAGTGACACAACTGGTACGTATATTCCTGTGAAAATTTGTTTGCATTGGCACTGCCGGTTGAAAGAAGGCATGAAGATTGAAGAGCTCCTTTCATCTGCATACTGTTTGACAAAGTCTGCGTTTTAGTTCGACCATTTTGCATGCTTTTTTTATTTCTCATTCTTTGTTCTTCTCAATCAGCAAACGTTAAAGTTAAACTAGGTCCCTCAAATGATTCGCACAAATCAATTACAGATCATAAACACAGTTGTTATGTCTTTACAATTGAATTATATATGCTTTCACGCGTTCAGATCGAGGTTCAGATATAATGCAGTAGTTGATGTTAATTTCTGATGCACTTAATTATGCCGTAAAATGACAATTGTTGTATTATAATTCGATAACACCGAATTATACACTTCGGCATTATGTATACGTTTGTACATATATATCTATAGATAGAAGGCACTCACGTTTTCAACCACCGCAATCAATAATGTTGCTGTACTCAGGAGTATAACGCAACATTAATTCGCTTTCAATATTACATCAGTAAAATGAGTGCCTGAGGTGAATCTAGTTGCAATGAAATTCTTGGTTTGGGCTTTTAAAAGATTTATTGATGCGGTCGATAAGTGATAGGAAATGTTGGTTGCCTTAATACCTTTAAAAAAACACCTGGTCTAGACAGGTCGTTAAGATCATTGTGTTGTGTATTGTTTAAAAAGTTGATGAGCCATGAAAGAAACGGCATTTATCCCCTCCTCCGTGAATCGGATTGGTTGGAAGTCACGCGATAGTTTTGAACTACAGAAACTCTCTGTAACTTTAAAGTTTCCAGCCAGCCAGTATTCGTTATCTGAGTTGTAAACCCAAAATTGTGGTTGTTTCAGTCCAATCGATATGTTTTCTTGAATTTATGCAATGGACGTTAACGTGCACGCGCACTCATCGGAAAGCCCGGACGAGAAAAGATTAGTCTGAATGAAATAAAGAAAGATGAAATTATTTTAAATATTTTCAAGATCTTAAATGTTCGACTTCACTTTGCAGTACAGTAAATAAGGTTGTTTAATCAATACACACTACTCTATCTTTGTGATCCACATTTCTACCTATGATCTCATCACATTTATGCTAATCCATGCAATATGTCTCATATTCCATATCTACCCTCTGGAACATTATGCCAATTGAATACGCAGACTTAAAATTCTATTTTACGTGCAATTATATGTCCACCTTTCATAAATAAAACACATCCAAATAAACCATGTGTACTAAGCCACTTCTTAAAACTGGCTGGGCCTTATCACACGTTTGTCACACGCTATCCTGTATAATGGGCATTATGTTGAGAGAGAGAGAGAGAGAGAGAGAGAGAGAGAGTTTATTTTGCATGACAATACCATTTAATTTTAATTGTAACTGAACTTAATCGCAAATGTATTTTATTACAAATAATTGTCTCTTTCTGTCGATGTCCCAGCAAAATAATAATTATGTATCGTACTGTATATAAATCACCTCTGCAATGAAATTAATTTATGTCTCTATTAAATGGGCTCATATGAATATAATATACCAGTTGATGTTGGATGGATTGCACAGCGTTTTATACTAACAAATAATATGTATCAAATTTACCGCAAGAAATAATAAAAGCTGTTCAATCAAGTCGGTGCAAATATCGATTTTCGTAGTTATAGACAGCTATTAACTGTTATAATGGTGCATTGAGTCATTTGCCAATTAATTTACACATTTAATATTGTGGACTCAACGTTCGTCCTTTTCACTCAATATGCTAATGCAAAGGTGTAATGGAATGTTTTTTCGTAAAGCAGAGAGAATTGATGTGTGATTGAACGACAGTGTAGTCAACAATCAGAAAATGTATGTATGGGTACATCGTCTGGCTTTGATTTGAAAATCTTTGATCCTTTGCAAATTTGTTGCCCACATTTTGGCGGAAAAATATTCGTTTTTTGATGATTTCTTTTAACCAAAATCTTTTTTTGAAAAAGTAAAAAGCCCAAAACTGTGTTACTTTTAAACTAAAAATTGGTTTGTGGGTCATAACTCGCTTTGCAGATTACATAGGATTACATCCGCAAAGGTTTCTCCAGGTGGGAAAAGTTATCCACCCAAAAACCAATTTTTCATCAAATCATCGAAAAACGTCTAAATGTAGGCTTACAATTTGCAAGAGGGCCATTGCTCTTAAATTTGTTACCACCGCATTCACGGAGAATTTCTTCTTTGATTCGTTTGATTGAAAAATTTTCCAAGGTTGTGTATGAGGAGGTTACGCTGATCGCTGGCATTAGTCCCTCACGGAAACAATGTCTTTTTTTACTGGCAGAACAGGAAAACGGACAATGCAATGTGAAAAAGTTACATCAACATGTCTGTTTTCATGACGAGTCGCGAAAACAGACATTGTAATGTAACTTTTGCATCAGAAATTTTACGTATTATGATACAATCGTTTTTTATAAGTATTTGGTGGCACTGAAAAGGGACGGTTGATTATAGAATGTCTGTTGTGGATTGCCACGGTCGTCAACAATCTGTTGTTTTATGCCTTCGGGACGTAGACCGTCTTTGTACCGTCTGAATGGTATGCGAATCGGAAGTATACTGTAGCCGTTTGGACAATCCACAGTTCGAACATGAAGCCCATTTGCTGAACTGCGACTCTCTTCCGGTCGATTTCTGTGTCTTGCATGTAACCAATACAGTCAATTTTACATTTACAAACACAAAGTAGTAATTTATGCAGCAAGTTGAAATGGGGTTGTGTTTGTCACTACATGTGATTTGATCAAACGAGCGAAGCGAGTTAATTAGTTACTTTTGAGATGTCTAGCCTAGATGTCTAGATTCTTAAATAACTATTATCGGGTCCGAGCTCTACAATGTTTAAACAACTTTTTTCCGTTTTTAATTGTGTGACATTTTCAAGTAGTAAGAGGATGAAAGCAATAAAAATCCGTAAAATGCAATTACCAATTTTAAAGGGCACTTTAGAACTGTGCTTTAAAATTGTTACCTAATCACCCCGTTGTAAAGTAAAAGTGTTTGCAGAGGGTTTTTACGTAGGCCATCATCAGATCTCCGTTTGAGAAGTCGAATAATTTATTGATTGAAATTATTATTTCTACGGTAGTCATAGTATTGTCTTTGTCTTCAGCTGAACAAAGTTTACAGAATTACTTCCTACTTCAAAGGGAAACCCATGAAAAGTTATTCTCATGTTGGTTGTGAGAGTTTGCTAAATGAGACCACGAATATTTTTGTCGTAGCTGTCGATAACATAAGGTAACAGGAAGGGTAAGAAAAGAAAATTGTGTATTGGTTCTTAAATTAGTGCACGACTGAATCAAGTACTGTGAAACAATCTTTTATAAAAATATTGAAGTCAAATGAAATCCAATTAATTTTTTTAATCAGACGAGTGGAACGCAGAAATCCCACGCCATGAAGGGAAGGAATTATGAGGTCCAACAATTTCAATTGAAATAACTATATTCTGTAATATGTTGCCACACGAGTATACTACATTACGTTGTAAACCATTTGGATCAGCAGAGTACACAAGGAAACACAGCCTTTCAGTTAAATGCTTGGTATGACAGTGACGTTTATTTTGTTCTCTTAAATACATCAAACAGGATGGTCTTAACTACGTTGGCCATACGACCAGCTAGATATTACAATATTTCAACACACCCACTTAATATGTAATCTGGTCAATGATCAAAATAATGACGTCACAAAAAAAAAGTTCTTTAAAAATCAAAAATTTCGAAAAAACAAATTCTGGAAGAACTTTCCATCTTGAACTAAAAATTTAGTTTACTGTCCAGAATAGACAAATAAAAATCACGTAAAAAATAACAAAAAATAATCGGATAACTAATCCCTGGTACACAACTAATTCACTGCGCTTGAATTCAATGCAACCAATTCACTGCATTTTGTTCCAGTCAATGCAACTAATTCACTGCATTTCATTCCTTTCGATGCAACTAATTCACTGCATTTCTATCCATTCGATAAGACATATAGGACAACCAGTTCATTATGATGATGCTTCCCTTGATGCGCATTATGCTTCCCTTCGTGTGCATTATGCTTCCCTTCATTCGCATGCTGCTTCCAATCGTCCGGATTATGTTTCATTTCGGAACTCGATTCGTTCTTGATACAATTCTTCGCCTTGTGACCCGGCAAACCACACTTGCGACAGCGAAAATGGAAATTGGTATGACGCGGCTGTACGCTAAAAGCACCGCCACTTATTGTTCGAGAGCGAAGACGGGTTTCTTGCAATAAAAATGTTTTTACTGCATCGGTTGTCAAGTTTACGGTGGAGTTCTCAATTGCCATGACCATGATCATCGATTATTAATCCTGCCTTGATGACTTTGAGCGACGTGGTAACCATTGTGTTGACGTAAGCTTCAACGGATTCACTTTTTTCCAAGGTCATTGTAACCAATTCCTTCAATAATCCCACTTTTCGACATAAGCCACTGTCCTCGACTGCGGATTCTAGCTTCTTCCAAGCTTCCTGTGCTGTGGTGGTGTTGGCAATATACAAAAAAACACTTTCATCGATCAGCAAATTTAGCTCCGACCATCAAATCCCGTTCAATTTCCTTCGGTTTAGCTTCATCAGGTTTGTCATCAATGCAAGACCACAAATCCTTGATGACCAAATAAGATTTGCACGCTATTTTCCATGTATCATAGTTCACACGACCTTTTAACTTGACGATTCGATGAGACAATTCTTGCGACATGATGTTGTACAATGATGTTGTGATGAAAAAAACAATCAGCAAAAGTTCTTGACAAATGCGACCATCGTTGCACGAAAAAACAAATTGCAAAACGACTGAATGTTAATTATCACAAAACGATGAATATTTTTGCGTGATGAGGGTCCATAACCTGTTGTAAACCATTTGGATCAGCAGAGTACGCAAGGAAACACAGCCTTTCAGTTAAATGCTTGGTATGACAGTGACGTTTATTTTGTTCTCTTAAATACATCAAACAGTATGGTCTTAACTACGTTGGCCATACGACCAGTTAGATATTACAATATTTCAACACTTTAGGATACGTCCATCTAAATGGGAGCAATTTTAAACGCATTGCACATTAATGACAAAGACCCGTTATGGTTGCGACGAAAGTCGTACATCTGTGAAAATGAATTTTATATCATAAAACCAGAATTACCACAAAGCATACAAACCAATTTTTGTCGGACACAAAGAAACCTTTATACTCATGAAGTCTTGAAACTTAGTACTAAAACATCAATTTCAGTGCGTAAGATATACTTTATTTTATACATAGGATACAATGTGCACACAAGAAGTCAATATACGAAAAAGTAGATATTCTCTTCCAAATACATCCATTTTCCTTTTACAAGTGCTCACAGTGGTCATTCTATTAAATTCATCATAGTAAAATCACACCATGGCCTGAAATGCAAACCTTCACATTTTCCTACTTCAAGTCGATCCGTAGCCTGGACCTCGAGATCATTACTAAATATAAAATACTATATATAAAATAGGTATTCTTGGTCGATTTGAACAGTTCTGTGGATATGTTCGATTTATACTGTCCTTGGCCTGTTCTTTCAGAAGTGAATATTTTTGAATTTCAATATCCACTTTGACACATAAAATTGACTCTGCGTTAACACTGAAATGTCACAATATTATGAACACCATTCAACACTGTCCCATTGTCCGGTAACATTTTTCGGTCAACCCCACGTAGAAACAATAGTAAAGTAATTCGTCACTATTTTGGTAATATTTAACCTTCATGGAACGTTGATACTTCATTAAGTCAGGCAATTGGACTTAAGAACCAATGTCACGTTGATTCTTCAATCGTCTACTTCAACAATTCAGATCTCTGATCAGGTACTGTTCCTCTTTCTCTTTTTGTTTAACGAAAGATGCTGTTCGTACGATATCGAGTTTCCATGAACTTCTTATTATCGTCAATACAGAAAGGTTGTAAAATCTTGCAAGCCATCATTAATGTAGTTAACCTCTCATGTTCTATGGAAACTTCAACTAAGATAGCTACATTATCCGATGTTTTAGCACTCTTATTATCCAGATTTTATTTCTGTTGATCTGAAAACCACGTAAATAAGTTCTATTTTATCTTGCCCTCACATTTCTTACAGCTGCAAAATTTGTTTGATACATTGTCCTGTTTTAGTACTCTATTTAGAGTACCACTCATGCTTGACGTGCGTTGCTTCAATAAAAATTAAACTGTAGCCGCAAATCTCACACTCGTTAATTTTTGTCCCTTTTTAATCGCTTTGTTAAAAAGTTAACGTCAAACAAGAAAAATACTACTTACTTATGTCGAAAATCGTACTTTTCATGTTTCAAGAATTTCTTTGGATGCCCTCAGCATGTAATAGTAGATTATTCACCTCTGTTCACATGTTCATTTAGACAGGGAAGTTATTGCATGAGCCGAAGGCGAATGTTATAACCCCAAGTGTCTAAATCAACATTTGGACAGAGGTGAATACGCTATTTTATCTACCAGCGGCGAAATAATAGCACTTTTTCACTGCTATAATTTCACCTAGGTAGGTAAAATCTATTACATAACTTGGTATAAAAATGAAAAGTCTCGTCCCCCTGTGTCTATTGACCTCGACTACGCCTCAACAAAATTCACACGAAATATCTACTTTTCATTCCTAGCTATGTAAAATACTATGAGATAGATACAAAAATTTGCTTGGCAGCAGCTAGATCGTTGGCATTGGAAGCTAACCTCTGGAAATCCATCAAACATTTTGATCTTTTACTCCTTTAGTTTTAACATTGGTTTCATTGTAATAAAAGAGAGTACTAGTCAGAGCTCGTCACTCATTCTTCGTGTCGTTGTTGAGAACAGACGACTATTCTAGGCAATGTGGTCATAATGTACACAATCCGTCCCCTCTCCACCATTTCGTCTAGACAATGACATAACACTTGCGTTAAAATACATTCGCAATAATCGCAATTCATTTACGAATTCAGGTGATCGGTGAATCGTACAGATGCTAACTTGTTAACGGATCTACCAGGCGACATGAGAAAAATCACTTAAATTTGCGTCCATTAAATAAATTCCACAAGTTATAAAATTTATGCAATCAATAATTCATACATAATGTGAAATTAATCTTTGTCCACACTTCCAAGCAAATTTCCTATTCTCAAAATGTTCAGTTCGCTCTTCAACAAAACAAATTTACGACAAGATTCCATATTCATTATCACGCAAATATAAATCATTTTCCCCATAATTATCCAAGAGTTATCATCGCACAAATGTATGTTTACACAAAGCTTTATGCAGTCATTCTATCTTTCCATTTCTATATTAATAATGTATAATATGTTTACCCACCTCTTAGTCACAACTTTGCAAGGTTGAAAAGTTAAGGCAGAGCACATAGAGGAAAAATTGCGACAGCGTGTAAAATATATAAGTTCATATATGGATGTATATGCACGTCTGAATGTATATAGTATATCAGTACATATGTATACATATATCGATGCGAATGTATAGAAATGAATATAACTTCTGCACATTTATTATTATATAATACATAAGTACGTTCAGTTCATGTATATTACGGAATAAATATATATATATATAAATATATAGAGTCATGAAATATTTTCACTTAGGGTAGTAAGTAATTCCATTAAAAAATACGTTCATCAGATAAACATTTTCTTATATTCAAACGACCATGTGACGATGTCATTAATAAACCGCTTCTAGCAAAAATAATGTCGGATGGGGTATGTGTATGTATAACCATAACCGTATACTTTTTTACGTTATTTTTATTTTGATTTTTAGAAGGAATTCGTTTTTTGGAAAAATAAAATAAGCAAACGAAGAAGACGAAAAAAAAACTTAAGTTAGGGATATGGGATATGGTTAAGTACATTAGAATATATGTTTTTTTCTGCAAATATAAATAGTATGAATGGATGATCGTATACAAACAATATGCGAAAACAATTTGCTATTCGTTTAAGGAGAATGAGCACTATAACGTCTTGTACTCAGTTTTCAATTTTATCGAAAATATTTGCGTTCGAAAATGCCTAATTTATCCGAATTCTTTGTTGGTTGGAAGGAAAGATGTTTCTGTTTTACGAAATTTGAACAAATAAATGATTTGTCATTAAACATTTAGAGATCATTTCATTAGGAAAGAGGTTCATTATTTTACGTAAGTAATACTGATATCTACCCGTACGTTTATGTCAGGATCGTCGGTTTGCTGCTAAACGTAAATAGCAGTCACTTTTAACAATATTCGATTGATAGTCAGAACATTGTATGTAACTGCAAAACCATTTATCAAAGTCAAATTGAAAAGATTTAAAAAATGCAAATTCTTGAAATCTTTAGAATGACATTTCATTTAATAGTGTCGAATGACATGAGTCTCTTCCGTAGTTTTCGTAATATATAGCCTGTCGACTTAGTGCAAGTCGTATTTTCGGAAATCGGTTTCTCTCACTTTAGAGTGACTTGGGAAAATTTCGGGAAAATTTCTGTTTTATTAACTCGACCGATTTTGGCACACCTTTTTTAACTTAAGTCTATTTTTGGTTACGAAAAAAAAATCCAAACTTGGTAATGTAGTGCATTTTGCGGGAGGACCAGTTTTTTTTTAACAAACTCGGCATAAAAATGTTGGGACCCTATCGTATTACAGACTGATTCAGACCTTTTGTAACTTCACTAACAGGTAAATGCCCTTACTCCTTACTTCGTAGGGAGCAAGGCTGAGAACACATTACGATGAACATTCATTTGAGGTAAAATTCGCGTAAATAAGAAGAACGATTCTTTACGCTTACTTTCTCCTCGTGAGTCGAGGGCAATAAATCGCTGATTTTCTTTAGTCAATTATTTAAATGTAAGAGTAATAAGAGGCAATCGATTAGAATATATCGGAAAGATTGGCATAATTAGTTGACAAAATCAATGTAAGGCAAAATTGTAATCTTTATAGCATATTGATGCCTGCACTCCAAGGTCCTTGCAAGGGCAGAGTTTGCGACCACATTTCAGCAGCATTTTTCAATAACCATGTTCAAAGACATTTTTTAAATGATAGAAACTTGGTTATTACGAAATGGTGTCCATTTCATTCAATCGGTCAATATCCTCGTTATATTTTCTCGAGCATGAGCACGCTCTTGTATAGGATTATCAAATTAAGCGATTTAGTTACTGTCGATAGATCGATTAAGGATTTACTAATGACAGTACTAATCACCTTACGATCCCAGTGTAACTGTACATACAATGGCTGTGACCGCACACGATAAATTCCATTATTTATTTTGAATGAATCGACCTACCAAAACCATTTGAAACACTGCAACCGTTGACAGACTTTGTGTTTAAATGTGCACAAACCATTTTGAAAGTATTTTAATGATTGTGGAGGTAAATAACAAACGGGGGTGTGTTGGTAACAATACAAGTTATTATTAGCATAACGTCCAGAATATTATATTTCAGGTCATCTGTATCAACTGTAATTGTAGTACGAAAAATCTTTGTGAACATATTGCAGGCAATGGCAATATTATGTTAACCACCGTTTCACGTAAATTCATTACTACTATTATTTGAAAATAATTGATATTCCTCATACACACGACATTACGGTGCATGATAAATGACTAATCCTTTCTCTTATAAATGCAAATGAAACAACGTGCGTTAAAATCCAGGATGAAAATCAAATATGAAATGAATATCCGATGGATGAAAATGTATATATATAGAGGAGCAGAGGAAAATTGTGCAGAAAAAAAAATCGTTTATTTAATATTGTAGAAACGATATAACGATAACCGACGCACATAAATTATAAACGGTAATACGTGGTTTATGATTCAATACAACATGAATGCAATTAAACACAAAAGAGATCAACTTCAGCGGATAATCTGTGTTTTTGTTTGCTAAATAAAATTGGTTTTTTACGGGGGAAAAAGTGGATTTTTATTTTATCAAAAAAAGAATTTTTTGTCCAGATTATCTTTTTCCAAATTTATTGTTTCAAGAACATTTTTGGTATATAAACATTTTACCTTAGTTTTTGTTCATATTTAACCTTTTGGTTCACATTTTGAGAAGAAAATAGATTTGGGCTCACTTTGGGGTTTCACTTCGCATACAGTCTCCGCCGATGAGTGTAACTAAGCGGAATGGTTTGACCCGAACTTTACTAGCACTGTACGGTACAAGTATGTGGTAGAAGTGAGTCAGGGCAACCGGTAAAGGCTCCTAAATCCTTTCTCCTTCATCAGTATTCATTCCGCTCACTTTACTTTGCTGATCAGTGTATGCTGAGCTTGAACAGAGGTGGGTTTAATTGTACCTTCAAAAATTGAAATTTATTTCTGCAGTCTGGACGTATGGTTTCCTTTAAAATTGTTTTCAGCAAAAATTTACTGGATTGATTTATGAAGTAAAGAACTAAGTTTGGAATTAGTTAGTATTTCACGCCAAGGATATTTTCGTGATCGCACGCAGATAAAAATATGGACCTAGATCTAAATCTTTTTGGTATTAACAGTACGCGACCGAATCTTTTTTAGAATTAAAATGTAATCCCCTCAGGGATTACTTGAACTTATCCCCAAATGAGTAACCCCTAGAGGAATTAAATTTTAATCTTTTAGGCCCTGACTTTCGTCGCTTGTTTACTATGTGCTGAAATGAAAATTCGATTTTAATCCAATCATAATGTTATTTGCAGTGCAATAATAAAAAAATGTTATTCTAACCCTTCCTTCTTCTACTTTAGAAAAAAAAATCTGATATCGCGAATGGTGATACTATTGTTTTTAAGGTGTTTTTATCTAACGTCTGATATGAGAAGTAGCTTTTTTGTGAATCTGGAATGAGAAATTTTTTTATTAAACAGAATTTTTCGTTTATTTACCTGAGTAGATTTGAACCCGAGACCTCCTGCCTCGCCTCCTGCACTCCAGTCGACGATCTTACCACTCCTACAATTTGTTCTTAATCCTAACATGGCTTATTTTGAACCGTTGTTTCAAAGCAACTAATTCCTCTTGGGATTAAAATTGGGAATAAAATGCAAATTGACAGATGGTAAGATCGGCAGTTCAAACGTCACTATTTTTTTCAAGGTTTTCATTGTTACTTTAGTTTTTTTACCATTTTTTTATAAAGTATTTAACAATCTAAATTCAACAATATCCCATAGTAATATGGATTAATTAACCTCTAAAATTGTGTTTCTTTCCAATTTCAATCTTGAATTTTTGCATTTAATGATTTAATGATTTCTTGAAACAGGTAGTATCTTCACAGACCGACTTAGAATTTGCTTAGCCTAGTGTAATGCAAGGCATAAAGCAAGGAATAAAGCATCAGAAGTCTCATTGAAACATTTTAAGACCAAATTAATGTCCGTTTCAATTAAATTTTCTCATATAACCGTATCTTGTTCGAATACGATCCAAATTAACACAAGTCACAAGTGTGATTTCAAGACAATCAAATTATAGGCGGAACATTCTTAGCAACAGTATCATCGTTCAATCCCCAATATTATTGTTTAGTTTTTTTTTTATATTTATTCAGATCGTATTTACATTAAGTTTCTTTAAAAGTTACAAATAATACAATACAAAGACGTAAGAAAATATCACAAGAAAAAGTTAAAATCGTTTATTTATTTAAAATTGTTGTATTGCTTGGCCAATAATTCGACATTAACTAAATGTTGTATTGCTTTTTTATTAGACCAAATTGTTGATTTTTTTTTTTTTTATTAAACCGGTGAACGAAACGTGTTACCGTTTACAATTCATGACGAAACGTTTTACCGTTTACAATCAAAGTGGACGAACAACAAGGACAAACAATGCTGATTTCGGTGTATCACACATCAGTGCACCTATGTCTCGCGATGACCATGTGCATATCAGCACGACACAAACTGAAATGAGCAATCATTTCAATTGTACGAGCGCACATACACTTCTTCGTCACTTGTTAGAACTCGCTTTTTGTTTTGTTGCTGTATCTCTCACATACAGCTTTTTTTTTGGATCTCTCACATCCGACAAACTCTTGGAAATTTTAGTTACAATAAATGAACAATTAAAATTAAAATTAAAATCGTTTATATCAAGGAACGTATTGCGTATGCTGATTGCGTTACCCTTCTGAATGGCAATGGAAATCCGTTGTAGTAGGAAATCCAAACTTCGTGTTCACCCGTATTGCGCTTCATAAGTTTGTCCAGCTTCACTAAAAACATTTCCGTTTCAGGGCCGATAAAGATTCGAACGCCAGCGGAGTGAAGATATATTGATTCTTTAGTTCGATGTAGTGATTGTGTTTATCGCGTTCTGCCTGATCAGCCACCGCACCAAATTTGTTTAGGACTGAAGGAATTGCATCTTTTCAATTTTTAGCGAAGATTTAAAATCTAATCCCAAAAGAATTACTTTTTGAAACTAATCCCCTTGGACCTAAGAATTGTAATCCCATATTTTTATCTGTGCAGTTAACGCGTGAAGGAAGGCATCTTCTCCATCTTCTCATAACAAGCTGTATTGTATTGTATACATAAATGATAATGCCATATTTCTTTAATATAAATAGCTCTCCATTTACTTAAAACAAAGAGAAGTGGGATGAGCTTCCATTGTTCGGTCGTAAACGAACAGCAGAACTGCGTAAGTGCGAGGACACACTTAAATGCAGAAGTTTGACAACTAAAGTAGCGCTTTTGAATTGTTGAATAATGATGAATAACATAAATTTAATATAATGTAAAATTAGTGAATTATAAGAAAAATGAAAGGCTATTCAAAACAGAGTTAAACGAACGAAATTTCTTTTTTATATTTCCCGTTTCATTATTTGGAGACTGTTATTTTGCCGAGAGGGAGGTTTGTCGCCCGAGATCCCTTGTGGGAAAAATCTCCAAATAAGGACGGAATGTACTATGTAATGCTTTCAGACAAAAATCTCAAAGACTCACTGAATTTTTACTGAAACTGTTTCAGTGAAACACAATGCATAACACACATCATATGGACAAATATCTGCTTGCATTAGTGATAAGCTTTTACTTAGCAGTGTGTGATCCACTTTTCACTTTTCGAACTGTGTTTCCCAGTTCATATTTTCCTTTGAAAGTTTTACAATTTTTCTGTTGGTGGAATTTATGTATGAACAAAGATGTCGAAACGAGAAAACGAAAGAGTGAACGGGACTAGACAATTTCCATTGCGCCCTTTCTATTCCTTTAATGAATATGAAAGTACTTTCCAAATATATAAATTTACACTATGACTGCAGAGCAGATTTCCTAATGCACTTTCCGCACAACACTAGGAATCGAAGTTCATCGACAATTCCTACTGTTGTTTTGTTTTAAGTTGTGTAAGTATATTCACTTTCACTCCAGTAAAATTAGCTATCAACATGTCGCAGCTATGCATGTCCAACTAAAGTATTGTGAGAACGACCCTTTTCTAAAGCCTTTCTTCTGACGAATTTTATTACCAAAAATCTTTCCCTATCTGAAGAGACTGACATTTTACAAAAGTAAACTCGCAAAGAAAAGCTTAATTGCCGATCCATTAGAAGACTTTTATGTCTCTCAACTGTTAAATAAGCTAAATGCAATCGTAAAAAGTATGAGTCAACATAATCATACGATTTTACAATTCATATTTTTTTGTCGTAATATCCAACTTGAATGTAATTCTTTCGGTGAAAACATAAAGACCTGAGTAAATGAAGTGCTCATCATTGCCGCGCAAATTAGTTAATTTGAAGATAATTAAAATCTCTTAAACGTTGTCAAGTAGACATTGTCATCATTTATACTTATCTAAGGTAAAAAATTATCTTCTCTTCCGCTTCGTCGGTCTTTTGCATATTTCATGATGTTTGTAACGAGAATTGTATTGCCGCTAGCTGGCTGTGTGTAGATATAACAGCAAATAATAAGATTTATTTAATTGTAGACAGAAACAATGATATGCAGGAATGATATTGTATACAGTGTATGAGAATGTAAGACATTTCTATTTAACTTTTGTTGACAATATTGCTGCACGAAAATACGGTTTTCGATTCATCAACACCTTGAATTCGATGACAATCAAGACAAGGTGTAAAATTTACTGAATTTATTGAAATTGTTTACAGGCTCTTCAACCCCAATTAGACACATTTCCCTGAGATCACTACTACCGAATACGGACGCTTTTATGACTTATGAAGGATCGACAACACATCCGGGATGTTGGGAGAGTACCGTATGGATCATTCTCAACAAACCAATATACATAACAAAACAGGAGGTAAATTTGATACTAATTCGTGGGAAAAAAAATTTGAATCCTTGAAAGTCCGTGAAAATTTCTTCAAAAAAAAAAAAAAACAAAAAAAATTCCAAATGTCAAGCCTAGGTCGCAAAATTCAGTCATTATTTCAGGCAATATAGGACAAAGCCATCAGTATTCGGTCATCTAATCGCATCTAATTTGGCTTTGTGCTGATTAACCTAAGTAATCTCATGGAAAGATTGACCGAAAATCTTTAGTTATTTCAACATTTATACTAGCCAGGCCTGCATGCAATTTTGGAAAAACTCCTTTTATTTTTCTGCACTAAATTTGGGGTAGTACACAAATTGAGGACCAAATATATGTCAATTTGCAAGTGAGAACAAGATTTCTGATATCCATGACCCGAGCAAGCCTCACAAGGATATATGACATAGATAGATAGGTTCGAATAATGGGGGACTTCCGTCATGCAGAATCGAAAACAGAAATAAATAGTCGATGACAGAGCTCAAAAATTCAAGAATAATGGAAGTGCTACAACAGTTATAGTACAACTTCTTAGTTGAAGCAACCATACGATTTCGTGCAAAAAACTCATATTAGTTTGCAAATAGATTCGAAATATACACGTCGGGTCCCCGAATCTCCAACTGTACCTATTGCAATAACATTAAAGCCTAAAATCTGACTCGATATATCTCTTAGCATACAATTTCAACAAAGAAAAGTCTAATAATTCAAAAAGACCAGGGGCTTCCAATATATTTCTTTCAATAATTAAAATGTCAATTGAATTCTCTGTCTTCAATGGAAAGCGAACACAAAATATCTCCATACTCGACATCAATAACTACGGCATTAATTCCACATAGTTAGCATCCATAAATTGAATTTAACTTAGGAAAATGTTCACAGTTATACGCATTGAGACGATTAATGCAAGGCTCGGAGCAAACACCTAAAGCACCACTTGGAAATAATGCACGACCATTGCAACCCCTGCACCACCGTACCGTTCGAACGAATATTGATTTTCAAAATGCAAAGGTAATGACGATCACAACCGGATACAGCAATATCAGCGAATATAAATGTTTTTTTTTTTACTAAATAAATTACTTTCCGTTTTGTTTGTACGCTTTTCCCTGATTTTTTCATTTAGAAAATTTTTATCTGGCGCATAAATGTTTAGTGTTTTTTTAGTAATGCATGCGAGCGCGTCTGTGTGTCTATTCCAGATTTTCATGAAAAGTTCAAAAGGTTAATATTTGTTATAAAAGTAGAAGCTGGAGAATTCGTTCAACCAGTACTTTTTGTAGTGTGTGCAATTGCAGTACGATTGTAGAGATAGAAAATATTCCAAGGGGTCAACAGCTAGTACAGTTGTTGGGACAGTTTTATTGGTTTTCGCTTTTGTTTTTCTTGTTATCGATGCCATTTAATAACGTGAAGTTCTCTACGAGTTTGATTATCCAAATTATCACAACTGAAAAGAAGTAGCAACTCAACATGAGTCATGATAAGCTGCTAATCGTATTTCTCCAGGAATCGTTTTTACAATGTGAATTTGGAAACTGTTGAACCTATGATCGTAAATAGACAGAAACCGTTCCAGTTTCCATAAAGTAGCTAGGAATCTCGCAACGTCTCAGTTGCGATGCAGGCATCCTAACATTTTGTAAAAGGAAAATCCACTTTTTCTGAGTAAGGATACCGGTATCCTTGATGCAAAATATGTGTATCTCAGTTGGGATACCGGTATCCTAACGTTTTGTAAAAGGAAAATCCACATGTTCTATGTCGGTATACCGTTATCCTTGATACATAATACGTGTATCTCAGTTGGGATACCGGTATACTAACGTTTTGTGAAAGGAAAATCCACACTTTCTATGTCGGGATACCGGTATCCTTGATACAAAATAAGTGTATCTCAGTTGGGATACCGGTATCCTAACGTTTTGTAAAAGGAAAATCCACACTTTCTAAGGATACCGGTATCCCTGATACAAAGCTCTAGGGTGTTAGAATAAAATTCGCATCTCAAAAATTTATATGCCTGATACTCAACTGAATCTTCCCCCAATTAATCGCCAGGTACTCGTAAAAAATCTCTAAATCAAGTTAGCCATTGAAAAATGTATGGGCGCGAAATTCCACTATAATATGTGTAATCTCGCGCGGCGCGAAATTACTCGTTACCAATGATCCTTGAGAAACCTTGAGTAGATGGAAATTGAAATTGAAGATGGAAATTTCTGAATTCCAATTCAAGTAACTTTGTCTCGACATATTCTTCCTGGGTAAAAAAAATAATTTTGATGAAAATTACTGCAATTTCCATTAAAAAATTGATTCGAAAGTTTCCACATTGTCAAATTCTTTTGGGCACTTTTTTTCATTATGGTTCCAACCCCTTGAAATTTTCAATTTTATTTTTTTCGTTTAGGAAAATGATTGAAAAGCGTAACTGCTATGAGCTTTTTTTCTGAGTAAACATTGCTGAAATAATAAAAATGTTTCGGAATCGAAAAAGAAAAACCTTACGAAGAGATGATGTTTACAATTTTAGTGTTTAGTCTTGTTGGTAAATAGAAAAAATGTGCATTTTGATTTATTTATTTTGGAAAGATACATGAGCGGGATAGTCTATGGCTGTATAAGTAGTATAAGCGCAATCGCTTTATCGATCGTGTGCTCGAGTGTGTGATTCAAGTTTACCTGGAATAAATATTATTTACTCTGTTTCAGAATCAAAATTGTCCATCGATGTACAAGGATATGTATTATCGAGGTAAGTGAATATGTTCTATTGAATTTTTAGCGCTTGAATGATTTTACGAATACTATCATATCAATTTCAATATTTAGTTTAACTCCAGAGTAAAGTGGCACGTTCTCCATTCTTGCTGTGCATTTGAACTTAATGTAACACGAACATTTTTGCGCAGTCAAGTGACATACCTTCTCAATACTCCAGTTCCCTGGGTTGAGTCTTAAATTTCTGGTTTCTCGATTTCTAGTACTTGTTTATAAAGAAATTTCGTTAAATTGCATCTTAGGGTAATAGGGGTATTTAATAATTGTCTGAAAGACCTCATGCGTTATCTCTTGACCATTCAAAAGTTTTCACTGGCAGACTAGGTACTCTCGAGAATTTATAGTTCTGAACAATTGGAAACTATTAAAAGCTGATAACGAGAAGTTACCTCAGAAAGAATCAAAGCGCTCGAACGCTCCAGAGATCCAGAAGTGTTGGGGGTGACGACCTATAATGGGTTGAAACTCTTAAGACAATTGTTGTTGTGAGTGATGGTGCTATGGAAACTGTTTCTAAGAGAAACACCTGTCTGCGTCCGCGTGACATCATTTACCCATTCACCGACATGTGATCGGAAATTTATGTACATTTATCCTATAATTCTTTCTGGTATGTGCTGCATCTCCTCGTATTTATTATCATATGTCAAGTGTCAGTATTTTGCCAAATTTCAAGTTACTGGCGTAACCCATACCTAGATTTACAAGAATTTGTTTATTGTCATCTACCTGCATTTTCTCACCATTTGCTGTTGATGTTCTCCTTGTGACAACATTTACGGGTATAAATAACTATAATTTGACATTTGCAGTGTCTACAATGATACCTGTAAAATTTTCTTTAAAAAAAAATAGAAGAAATTGAAATTTTTCCAATGTATCATAAAACATGCAGCAAACAAATGGACAGTCGACGCTACAATGTCTATGAGAGGTCGAGAACGTGGTCTTCCTGAGATGGAAGCAATGTTTAATCCGATTCATAAGAAATAACAAAAGCGTAAGAATTAAATTAAGGATCCGAAAAAAAACAACAAAATAAATTGAAACACTCAATAAAAACAAAAATATAAAAAAGAAAATAACCCATCAAGGGTGGACAATAAATAATATTTCCTATTATTATTATGAACCAGAACTAAAGAAAAAAAGAAGGAGAAGACGAAGAATGACGATGAAAGTATAATGAAAATGGTTTTTTTAATAAACTTATACATCATGCAAAATTATGCAGTTCAAGAATTTTTGTCAATTTGTTTTTTTATAACATATAAAAAAGGAATAAAATATTACTTTTAAAAATATTTACTATAAAATATACAATACGTAAAAATCAAGTAAACTAAATTGATCAAAAGAAAAGAACTCACAAAAGAACATAACGATAACTTTAAATGAAAATGTATATTTAATAAACCAAAAACATTAATTATCCAATTTGCGAACTATTAAAGACATAAATGGCTTAACAACACGCGTATAAAATAAAATTTAAAAAAAAATGTTTAGGTCCACCCTGTGTTGCTTTAATTATATTTAAATAAAAAAATTATTAATGAAAACATATGCCAGTGGATTTTGAGGTTAAAGTAAAATTTTCATCATTTTTTCGATTTTCTTTTTTTTTTGTTAATTTAAAGACTAAAAATATTATAATTTGACTGTCTAAATCTTTTAATTCGTTATCAGTCCTACACTTAAAAAACATGACGAAGTAGCATAATTTTAACAGATACAACATATTCCTAGACCTACAAATTCTGACAGCTGTGATATTGTATGAATTTTTTTGAATTCTTTCACAGTCGAAATTTTTATCGCAAACTGGTACAAAATCCAAAAAAATCATTCACCATCAATGCTGTCAACATCTGTGGGTCTAGAAATATGTAGTATCTGTTAGAAACAAAATTGTGCTACTTCGTTATGTTTTTCGCCTTGTTTCGTATTGAACAGCATTTTGATTTGGATTATTCTCTCTTGATCATTTTATAATTGGGCGACAGCCTGTTCGTTTTGATCATTAAATAAATAGACATTTTCATAGATCATTCATAAATTCTACTGTTGGGTCATTCGAAACAACCGTAAAATTACAATTTTGGATATCTTTCAGTCCAAATATGTTAGAAAAGAGATTATTATCATAAGTATAACTCGAGCTGTAAGCTCAGAAAAATCTTTTTTTTAGCTTAAACTGGACTAGGAGTATGCTGAATCGTTAAACGTATGGGTTGGCCATTTGAGTGGTAGGATTACACTGTATAATTTTACCGAAAATTTCTTCCCTTTGTGATGCATTAAAACCACCAACCAATCATTTTTGGACCAATTATCCACTTTATTCAAATCATTATCAATAATTCTTAAACCTGTCTATGACAACATTTCCAATATTCACGTGTTCCGCAAAGAATATAAGAAAATTATTTACTTATGTGTTTGTCTTAAATGAATGCAAAAGTAAATTATTTTATTCGGTTCTTTTGAGCATTGCTAACAGAATTTATTTCAATTTGTTGCAAAAATATTAACCTCAACCACATTTGCTATGAAAAGTAAATTTATTCCTAAGCGTAAACAGTCAATATTATAATATAATTTAGTGTAAATAAGGAAGTAATGATGAATTATATAGAGAAAAAATAAATTTAAACAGAAAAATGAATTATACTAGAAAGTGCTTCGAAACAATAATAATAAGAATTAAATTGAAATAAAAAAGAGAAAAGAAATCCCTAAATTAAATTAAATAAAAAAAATTAAATTGAAAAACCACATCAACAACACTGAATAAAATATGCACTAAAATGAAATTATTTTGATGTAGATTGTATTAAAATGTTTAAAATAAATAAATGGACATTGTAAAAAACCTATAATTAAAAAAACAGTTATAAATATGAAATATGAATGAATATATAGATAATGCAACAACAAAAAAGTAAATAACAGATATGTGTATAGATGAAAAATTACCATTAAAATATACAAATTATTAACAAAACAAAAAAAAACAATTATTAACACATTGAGCTATGAATATGAAAAATAAATATATTATTATGGATTTTTATATAATCCTGTGTAATTACCATACCAAACAAGAAATATTAATATTAAATAAAACAAAAAAAAAATTTTTGCAGAAAAAGGACAACTTACGCTATGGTCTTTGAAATTTATTTATTTGAACAGGGCAAACAAAACAAAATGCAGCATGTGTGTTCAAATGCCATACAATAGGGGTAGAGCTTTTTATCGTTTGCTCGAAATCGGAAATTAAATGGAGTTATGCAGCAGGTACATTAAATATGAGACATTTCTATAACACTTTAGATACTGGTAGGAGGTGAGTACCAATCAAGAAAACTTTGAAAAATCTATATGTAACTTTACTTCATTTAGTGAGGTTATGTGAACCGCGCGCAGTGCCGATTTTAAGGGAATAAAATTCTTAAATTTTACAAGCGATTTTCCCTATATTCCTAAGAGCGACTATCAAAATACGTATATATTCGATTTTTGACTTTCTCAGTTGTTTTTATGGTCTTCTAGTCAACTTAGTATCATATTTTTACACTTTACAAAAAGAAATAGTTTAGGAGTTTTTAGGAATGCCTTAAGATAGGCTATAGCGTAACGCCCTTTTCCTTTGAACAAAATTGAGGAAACATTTTCCCCTGTACAGACAAGATTTGAACTTTAGAAGAAGAAGAAAATGGGTGCATTACAACGGCAACACCAATTCATAAATATTCATTAGGCTAAAAAAACTAGTCGGATCAACTAAAAAACACTCTGTCAACAAAAAAAATCCTTCGGTAGTTTTTTGTGAACCAAAAAAAATCTTCTGAAAATCCCTCACTTGGAAGAAATGTCATTTAGCATTTAGAAAAATGTCATTTAGCATTTAGAAAAATGTCAGGATTTGACTCGTTCCAAGTTAACGTCTTAACCTCTATTACTTCCATCGAACAAAGGCGATCGGTTGATCTCAAATCTTGTACTTTTTTTAACATTTAAAAGACCATATTACCCAGAGCTTGTCATTATTTTTGTCGTCGTTAAATGTTAAAGTCGAAGAAAAATCAATGAAAACGATAAAAATTATTTAAAAAAATCTTTGTAAAATTTTCCTTTTCCAATGATATTTGCAAACATCCGCTCCTGAACAAAGTGAGCCAAAGCAGATACATACAACTTTTCATACACAGGGACCAAATTACGAGAAAAATTCTATAAGTTTGTACCGTGTCATGCATGAAAATTTTCTCTTTAAAATTAGCGATTCGCAACCAATGTAGCGGAAAAAATATCGTCATTACGAAGTAGAAATCATTTCAGACTGCTTTCAGAGCTGATAAATTTGCAACGTAATTTTTCGGCTGTTTACTTCACATTTCATCCTTAGAACGATACATTTATTTATTTATTTATCGTATGGACTTAGATAACAAGAAAGAATGATTTTAAACAATTTAGCAGACACTGTAGAATTTAGTATTTTAGCTTTACATTGACCACTTAGAAGACAGTTAATGAATTCCCTCATTCGCAGTCCGGGATGCCCTTTCGGGGTTCAGCAACTGGTCACAGGTAAACATTAGCCATCACAGGTCCGGTCAAAATTCGCTTTAGTCTTCACATCAACTTCGACCCATTGAAATTTCAATCTGCGTCTCACAATCCGGGATGTCCTTTCGGAGTTCAGCAATTGGGCGCAAGTGATTTTCCGTTCCTTATCAATCGAAGTTCAGTGCAGATATTTTGTGTGTCCGGTTCGACATTGCCAATGATATTGATGTTGTCATACAGCACCACAATGACGTTGCGTGTTGGTAAGATTTCCTGTTAAATCTACCGGGATGCCTTTACGTTTCGGGGTCCGGTAACCAAGTGATGTCTATTGACTGAACATTTATTTCATGTTCAACGGTGGGCTCATTGAGCTGACATCAACCATCCGTGTTTGCAGTTTCTTATCAGTTCATTCGTTCGTTGATCACTTTTGAGGTTATGTTGAACCTCACAGCTCTTCCGTATTAATTTAATCGATGTAACTAGTCGTAATCCCAAAACCTCCATGTAATTCCAGCAGTAACAACGTTAATGCACGTTTTGACGACACAGTTTACAAATCAAACATTTAATTTACTAAGTTATTCACATTTTTCTACGGAGACAAACTATTTTCCTGACAACCAAACAGTGTTGCCAGTGTGGAAACGATACAGCACTTACAGCACGATACAGTACGATATTGACAGAAATTTCAGTTTAAATTGATATTAAAATAGCGTTGGTCTTCAGGAAAATCGGAAAAATTAGTGAAAATGGGAAATTGTTTTCCCAAAAATAGTCTCTGCATCTCGTTCAGAGGTCTACCCCTAAGGTCCGCATTGCATCGAAACCCAATTTAACAGATTTGTATTATGAGAATTTCTTACGTTGAAAATGATAGTCGATGTAAAGCTGGTTGAGAAGGTAGAGCAAACACTAGGTACAATTTCTTTATTTTTATACTGGATACATTACAATTTGGTAAGCATCACAATTTCTTTGGAATAAGGATAAGATGTTGGCTGTAAATATTTTTAAAATTCTGGACTATCGGTACAAAATAGGTCGAAACGTCGTCATAGCTTTTTTTCATAATTACTGTAGCTTTTCTAGATTTTCTTGCAGTCGTTCGAAAATAGAATTTTCCTTTGTTAGAACATATAATGAGGGCATCGATATGATTATCATCCTCATGCCCATCGAGACAGTTGTACAATGTACATAAGCAATAAGCATCTCAAAGAATACACAATAGTTTGTTAGAGCAGCAGACTTGAAATTTACAATAAATTCTATTCCACATTATCTTGAACGAAAAATCAAACACAACCATTTTCGATTCAAGAGTTTCCATTTAACATTTTCACTTATGACTTGTCCACGAAATGGTATGCTGGATAACAAAGAAAATGTTTAATTCTATTTGACTAACAGCTATGAAAATTAAATGACTTGATCACTCTACGTCTAAATATATCCAAGCCCCATTGTCAAAGTTCTTCAATTGTATTCGAAGCACGTTATATTCGTTCTAATACAGAAAAACAACTTACATATGAAATATAATGTTAAGAACCTTTCCTACAAGTCGTCCGAAAAACATTTTGATGTTATTATATGTACTTTGAGATAAAAACATTATGTTACATGTTACAGCACGCACACGAATGTGTATAATGGCCGAAAAATATCTCAGCAGAAACTTATCGCCCAGAAATATACCAATGTCAATGAGAAGAAATAGTCTAGTCAGAACTAGATGTATGGAAACATTAGGCAAAGTCGACAACCATTTATTGATCACTGAGAAGACAACGACCATTGGACTTTTTCCAAAATAGAAATCAAAGTTTTCGTGAAGTGACAGTTAGAGCCGGCGACTTTGACATAAGTGATGTATTTCGTTTCAGCTGTTTTTCAGCTGATCCACTCATACAAACAAATCTTTAACGGTTTTACCATTACCACGCGTGTGCAATGTTCACCTGTATAAACAAACATTAGCACATTTGTTTGTATGACTGGATCAGCTGAAACAAATTGTGTCACTCATTTGAAAGTCGCCGACTGTTCCTAAAATAGTAGAAAAACTCGTCGATTTTTTTTCGCAACCAGAATTCGAATTCGTATTTTTGTCTTAACCATTCCCACCGACCAGCCGTCGACATAGTAAGTATGGAGACACAAAATCATTTTCATAATGTGCTTAAGTGGTTTTTCCTTTGATAAATCTGGTAAAGCTCTCAGTAATAAAGTACAAAGTAATATCCCCCCTATATTATATACGTTTTTGCCAACCTGCTATTTTTTTGTCACAGCATCATAGAATCATCGAAGAGTGAGTGTGTTTTTACAAAGTTCATAAATCTTTTGATAGCTTGCCTGTTCTAACTGCCACATCAAGAAAAAAAGCTTTCTGAAGGGGTTGAACTTTTCGTTTTTTTATATGAGCCTTTTGAAGTTCTGCTTTTTGTTTGTTTATTTGTGATATTTGGGCGACATAATAGACACACAAGTCTGTAATATCTGCGACGATTTATTTGTGATTTATGAGGTTGATATTGTCGGTTATGAATAAGGACTGGGTGAATTGAAGGAACTTGAAGAATTTTGGTTTTATTTAAAGTTTTTTTTTGATAAGATAAGCGTTCCAGCGTTTGTATGCTGTTTTTGTTTCGTATTTTGTCGACTTTAGGATGAGTTTAAAGATTTAAATTGAGGTACTGACTCTTTCAGTTCGTAAAGTCAGAAGAGATGCAAGGTAAAAACTTAAGTGATAAAGAACAATCGCACAACATAGCATATAAACCGGTGTCGCACGACAGTGGAACACCTACGCCAAATTGTTACCCTGATCGATGCGAAAAATATTTGTTATACGAATTTAATTTTTGAGTCCTAGGTAGCTCTAGTGTATATCTTACATATCATAGAATATCCAAATTGGTGTTTTAATGAAGATATTGATGTGCCAGATTAATAAAGTAATTGAAAAATAAAATTTTTATTGAAAGGCCTGTCGTGAGTAGCAAATAACAATTTTCTCATCTGAACTGTCATCGGAGAGCGTCAACAAAACACCATCTTCTCACCGTATTTGAGTGGATAAATAAAGTTATATTCACGTTGAACGGATGAAAAATCTTATGATTTTGGTCCATCAGGTCATAAACGCGTTTTTCCTAGTGGTAATCCATTACAAACACGCTGATAAATTGATTGTCCAGATCAATTCATAGTGGTGCATCGTAATTGACTACATGATGTATACGTTCAGTACATATTGATGCACATACTTCAAACAATTCAAATAAAATTTAAATTCTATCTCCACAATCCATTTTAACCAACTACAATCCTTCACACATTCCATTTTACGTATATTATATAGATTGATTTGCTCTATTGTTTTATACTCCCATTCCAAAAAGAAACTCAGATATTTTATGGCGAATGAAAATAATATCGTGTTGTAGATAAGAACCAAAAATCACCGTGGAAAAAAGTCGGAAAGAAAAAACTTTGGATAAGCAAAAACTCGACAGGAAAACTTAAATGTTTATTAAAATCTCAAGAAGCACCAGTGAAGGGAAACAAAAAAAAAAATAACAGATGATGGAACAATGAATTGAAATCAATTTGATGTAAATTTATGATTTAATCAATGAGGCAATGAGAAGGGTTCTTATCGAATATTCGTTTTTCTGTTGAATTTTTTATGCATTTTTTTCTGGCGGAAAATGAAAATAAATTAGGGAGAAAGAGTGTTTGCTGAATAAATTGGTGTGAAAATCAGAAAACAATTTATATTCTAACGAATCAGCTATATACATAGATATGTGAGATGTTGGTTGACAAGAGACTTTTTAGAAGCTGTGTTTTTTGTGTATGTGATGTGGTTTGTATATTTAAATTATGAATTAGGTTAAGGAAGCGACGACAAATAATTCAACTTCATAAAGTTTGAAGTCAACCAAGACATCGCGAATAAATAAAAGCTAATTTAGACAACGATCTGGCAGCAATGATTTATCAGAATATTAACTCCATGCAGTACATATGTCTAATAGGAAATCACTTAGTGATTAGAAGAAGCCAGACAGAACTGTTCACCCAGGGGATCGAAACCGTCATCCTTGGCGTATGAGTCCAACCCTCTACCGATTGAGCTGCGTAGTACGCTGGAGCTACTTGTCCCCATATTTCAGCAAATTTCAGAAGTAATCAGAAGTAAGAAATTAAACAGCTGGCGGTAAGTTCCTGTTGTTATTAGTGATGTTCAGTCTTTAAAAAAAACGACAAGAGACACTCTGAAAGAATAATTTTTTGGAATGACGGACAAAACAAAATCTCACGTGGTAACGAAAAAGTCTGTAATGCCTAAACAAATGTGAATACATTTAAAATGAAAAAACTTGATTTTTAAAGCTCTAAAATATGTTCAGAGCTAAAACAAACATATTGTACTCAGAGAGTGTGTACCTTCATTTATTATTATTACATTACGTACCTGCGTCCCAATGATGTGTAACGACCCCTGAGAGATTGTACGACGAGCCGCAGGCGAGCTTCGTAATCCCACGAGTCAAAACTCAAAACAGTCATGTGGAAGCGATTACGCAAGCTATTTTATCACATGCGCACGGTGTTCGGATGTCAAAATTACTTAACTAGAAGAATAATTCAAAAATTACACTTCAGGTCTATGTTGTTGTCTCGTTTTCGCTTATGTGATAAAATAGAGTACACACTTGTCACAATCAGTCTCGGCAAGCCTCGACTTCTTCGTGACAAGTGTGTAATATATATTACATGCTGACGCAAGATTTCACATTACCTGTCCTTGTTCTGTAATAATTTATTTAGTAATTTAGTAATTTCGTTAGGCTTATAACAATTAATTACGTTCTTTGTGTACTGTGACAAAACGTATCGAAATATAATGTAAAGAACACTCGTGTACTGATGGCTCTCTTACACACTTCAATGCATCAAGTAATCTACTACTTCCATACAGTTCACTTACAGTTAAATGTTAAAAAGACGTCTTCAAACTAGATTTTTTTTTTAATTTTTGGAGTTGCTATCATTCAGAACTTTAAGTTCACTGTGACCCTTTTCATTCCTCACGCAACAGTCTAGTGCAAAGACTTATACGACCCCTCATTTGTATGCAAAAGTGATTAAAATTAAATTTGTTCCTTAAAGTAAATTACTTCCCTCTCTTGGGCCCAACTCGAAGGAACACCAAATTATATCAAAACATTGTAATAACACAAACGTATCGGATAATATCATATACGAAAAAGGTGAGTGAGACACACGAATATTAACATTAGATACCTATATCAAAACATGAAAATTTCCCCATAAAACATATTTATTTATGAAAATTTATTCTTCCTTTTGATTTACACAGCCATGTACACTCTTATTTGCATGACAAAGAACGGGGAAATTTAAAAATCAAAATAAAAAAAAAAAACTCCACGGCATATAAAATAATACGAACGGGGATAGAGATTCTGATGTTGTGTGTTTTAAGGTTGTTATTCTATTCGTGTATATTGGAAACGTAAAAAAAAATCAAGGAGAATTTCATTAGTCGAAAAATTTTCCGGCATTAAACTTTGGAATATTATTCTATAAAATTAATATAATTGAATTTGAAAATCTGCGAAAATAATTTTTGTTTTTCCATAATCACATTTGAATAATATGGAAAATTGTGTTGATGTTTTACGAAATTTCTAAAATATTTTCATTCTGTTGAGGGGCTTTGATGTTTTCAGTAAAATATTCCGTTGGTGGTTGTACCACATATTATTGTACAGTTGTAATGCCTTGTTACCCAACCGTAAAGACGTGAAATTATGAAGCTGTACATTTTCCATATTATATGCATATACGGATGGTGTATAGACACCGTATACAATTACCAGCCAGCTACCACGGTACATTTTCTACAGAAGACCAGAAGATTGCGTTTACACTTACAATGTCATTCATTTAAAACAAAACCGAATAGAAACGCAGAGAAAACGAACAGGAAATAGTTGACAGTTTAATGAGAACATATTGATGGCAAGTAGATTTGGTGATCAAGGTCAAGTAGAATGAAGTAGTAGATTAATAGTAGAGCATGATAAGAGGCTTTTTATTAGCACACGAGAGAGTTCCACCACGATACGGAGGTGAAAAAATAAATGTCTCAAAAAGTCGAAGTAGTCTTATTGGTTCAAGTTCCATGTATTTGGAGCATGAGACTACGTATTTCGAACTTTCGAAACTTTCATTTTTGCCTGAATGAGTAGAAAAACTATTATGATATTGAAGTAGACGTTAAAAATTGTGCACTCCAGTATTTACTCTCTCAGATGTTGCTGACTAAAACCAATAATAGAAATGTCAGCAATATGGCCTTAGTACACTATAATGCTACGATCTAAATAAATAGTGAAAAAAAGCCAAATTAAACTTTTTCCGGATGGCCCCGGATTAGCTACTTTCGGTCACCAGCTTCATGACATTTACCATTTAAATTACGTTGTTCCTCTATCATTTCAACGTCACAAAGAAGACATAAAATAAAACGGGGCCTCAAGATCGGGTCAACTTTTTCCTATTGCATAATGCGACTCCATTTCCATAATTAAAAGCTCTTGAATACATTTGCTATTTCTGGCTATTTCCATTTAGTGTTTTAATTAATCAGTAGCTTTTTTCGTGAATAAATGATTCGGTTGGGTTATATTTATACACACATTCTTTTTATAGAAGCTCTATTACGTCATTCGGTGGCCAGCTACATTAGATCTCAGCTTAACCAAACAGAAAATAAGGGAAAAATTAAAACTAAAAAATATTTTCCCATATCAACACGGCTTAAATATTCATTTGTACTAAAATTTCGAACAAATGTAAATATAATTTCCATATTTAAATGTAATGCATTGTGGAACTATACACATCTAAGTGGAGAAACCTTCAACAGTTTATATGATACCGGCGAACGGTTTGATTAAATAAATTCACACTCAACTTGGGCATGTATACCATGTACATGTCTTATCCGTGTATGATACCAGACGCATAAAATCATAATGTACACCCATTTGCATAGAGGACTTCGCCATACGGAAATTGATTCCATTCACAGAAGAGTCTGCATACTTTTCTGCCATTCGTTATATGGATAAAATACTTATATCTATGTGAGAACATGGTTTTCATGTTAGTTACTTTCCTACAAAATGCTTTCGATTTTCAGCTAGGACAAATATCTAAAATTCAGATTATCAACGGTGGAGAGTCGGTCCCAGATTTTCCATCAAAGGCAAACACCGTTAGTTTATACAACGGTATACGGTTCGGAAACGTGTAGCAATACCAATTCGAAATATATTACTGGTTCAAATTAAATGCCTAAAATATCACTGGAAACATAATATAAATTCTCTGTGAATGAGGTATCAGTAACCCATAGATCGACGGGAAAATTTATGCAAATGAATTCAATTTGTAACGTGTAAAGTGTAACGTGTAATGTAATGTTAATCGGCGACGGCTTATTTAATTAAGAAATTTGTTTCCTAACTGACAATTACACTATACATGTTTGGTTTACATTACAGCAAAAACACTATGATAAATAGGGAATAATAATTGCAGATTTGTTTTATTGAATCGATTTGATGGATCAAGACAAACGGTTCACAGAAAGTTCGGTGGATGTTCTTTTGTTACAATTTAGATGTCTCGTTTTAAAGGTGTGTAGAGTGTGTAGAGGCGGGCGTGGAAATAATGTTTTCTTCCTGATAATCAAGTCAAAACTCCCCGGTATCCGAAAATTATGATCAAAATTTACAGGTCATTTACAACCATGGTGGCGTCATCAGACATGAGAGCTGAGGTGATTTTCCGATAACGGCTGGAGCCTCGGCTTGGGGTGTAAATGCCGTTGTTGAGCTTTGAGTCTTAGGTGAACTATTAGATATTGATTCGAGCTATCATATTATTAAGATTTCGCTGATCGGCTTAGTACAAAACAAAAAGTTATAGCTCGAACAATGCACGGCTGGTACACTTTTTCAGAAAACCGGTAGCATCATTGCTCTTTTCAAATATTTATGCGAGGGGGCATAAAAAATAATTCAAAAAAAGTAAAAGTTCTGTCCAATTTCTACTAAATCTTATGTAAGGGAAATATCAATTTGCGAGCGGAGTGAGCAAGTTATTTTAATGATTGCTTCTTGCTTCAGTCATAATGAAAGTTTAGTTCGTGCAAAATATTCATTTATTTAAATATTGAAATAAGAAATTTTTTATTCTAAGGTCTCTGCAGTCGTTAGGGAAGTGTCTCACCAGAAGGAGTACCTCATCAGAAGTGTAGTTCGTTATAAAGTAGAATTCATCAGGAAGTCTAGGTCACCAAAAATCTAAACAAAGTAACACTGAATTGGATCTGATAAAGACTTCCCAATGAATTCTTCCAACCGATAAAGACTTCATCCTGCTGATGCAGGTTTTCCATCAATTTCTAGCATTTCAATTACTATTATTTAGCGGATGCTCCGGAGCCTACGATACTGCAGTAAATTCGACGGTTTTTGTTCTTTTTCTTTACATCAAAAATTATCGAAATAAAGAAAATTAAAGAAAATTGTTTGAAAAATTAGACAATGAATTAGATAGTGACAGAAAGAAATTAATAGGAAATAATATGGATTGAAGAGCTAATCCGCCGAAACGCAATTAATCCAGTAATTAGAAACTAGGTCCCACCTTTTGGGCGGGTCAGGTCACTTGACTGATACTTTTCTAAAAAATTTGACAAATTTGTTTTTCTTGGTTTTCTCTCATCGATGGTAAGGTGAAATTATTTTTGACCACTTTTTGAGCTCTCAATTTTCTTAAAAATTTTCAATTTTCAAGATTTTCAATCAACCTCAAATCATAAATAAAATATGACTCGTGTAGATTACGACCCTCGCTTCGCTCTGGCCGTAAACTTCCCACTCGTATGAGCTGTCTATTATTCTGTTTGATTGCATTTTTGGTACATAAGAGTAGATGCACAAAATTCACAAAATAAAAAAGTGCGATAGATATTCGTCTCTTACACTTTTGCGTAAAAAAGGAAGTTCCCCGGTACTTAATATACCTTCACATGGTGACATGGTAAAAAATGTACTTAATTAGTTTTTGTTTCATCATTAAAAATAACTCAGTCTACCAATATTTTCGGTAAATTGGTACCACTCTATAATGGTAAAGGTATTAAAAATATTTGTAAAAGGAGAAATTTATTTGTAGACCGAGAAAAAATAATCCCTCGATTTCCCATTCACAAAACCTTCAATCGTGAATAAAATGTCACGACTCGTGTGAATTACGGCCTTCGCTTCGCTCTGGCCGCAAACTTCACACTTGAAAATTTTTTACAATATTCTCTTTGATTCATTTAATTCCATGTATTTAAATTCATCTTATATTGCCTGCAAAAATTTAACTTTTTTATTAAAATTTCTTGCTCTTTTTAATCAAAGTGTGCTAATTTGATAACAGGCATTTTGCTGGCGTAAGATGTGCTTGTAAAGGGAGTAAAAAACTACCTACTTGATAAATGACAAACAACTTGGTAGTCAACTATCAAGTTGTTAGTCAACTATCAAGTTGTTAGTCAACTATCAAATTTGATAGTCAACTATCAAGTTGTTAGTCAACTATCAAGTTGTTTGTCGACTATCAAATTTGATAGTCAACTATCAAGTTGTTAGTCAACTATCAAATTTGATAGTCAACTATCAAGTTGTTAGTCAACTATCAAATTTGATAGTCAACTATCAAGTTGTTAGTCAACTATCAAGTTGTTAGTCAACTATCAAGTTGTTTGTCGACTATCAAATTTGATAGTCAACTATCAAGTTGTTAGTCAACTATCAAATTTGATAGTCAACTATCAAGTTGTTAGTCAACTATCAAATTTGATAGTCAACTATCAAGTTGTTAGTCAACTATCAAGTTGTTTGTCGACTATCAAATTTGATAGTCAACTATCAAGTTGTTAGTCAACTATCAAATTTGATAGTCAACTATCAAGTTGTTAGTCAACTATCAAGTTGTTAGTCAACTATCAAATTTGATAGTCAACTATCAAGTTGTTAGTCAACTATCAAGTTGTTAGTCAACTATCAAATTTGATAGTCAACTATCAAGTTGTTAGTCAACTATCAAATTTGATAGTCAACTATCAAGTTGTTAGTCAACTATCAAGTTGTTAGTCAACTATCAAGTTGTTTGTCGACTATCAAATTTGATAGTCAACTATCAAGTTGTTAGTCAACTATCAAATTTGATAGTCAACTATCAAGTTGTTAGTCAACTATCAAATTTGATAGTCAACTATCAAGTTGTTAGTCAACTATCAAGTTGTTAGTCAACTATCAAGTTGTTTGTCGACTATCAAATTTGATAGTCAACTATCAAGTTGTTAGTCAACTATCAAATTTGATAGTCAACTATCAAGTTGTTAGTCAACTATCAAATTTGATAGTCAACTATCAAGTTGTTAGTCAACTATCAAGTTGTTTGTCGACTATCAAATTTGATAGTCAACTATCAAGTTGTTAGTCAACTATCAAATTTGATAGTCAACTATCAAGTTGTTAGTCAACTATCAAATTTGATAGTCAACTATCAAGTTGTTAGTCAACTATCAAGTTGTTAGTCAACTATCAAGTTGTTTGTCGACTATCAAATTTGATAGTCAACTATCAAGTTGTTAGTCAACTATCAAGTTGTTTGTCGACTATCAAATTTGATAGTCAACTATCAAGTTGTTAGTCAACTATCAAATTTGATAGTCAACTATCAAGTTGTTAGTCAACTATCAAGTTGTTAGTCAACTATCAAATTTGATAGTCAACTATCAAGTTGTTAGTCAACTATCAAGTTGTTAGTCAACTATCAAATTTGATAGTCAACTATCAAGTTGTTAGTCAACTATCAAATTTGATAGTCAACTATCAAGTTGTTAGTCAACTATCAAGTTGTTAGTCAACTATCAAGTTGTTAGTCAACTATCAAGTTGTTTGTCGACTATCAAATTTGATAGTCAACTATCAAGTTGTTAGTCAACTATCAAGTTGTTAGTCAACTATCAAATTTGATAGTCAACTATCAAGTGGTTAGTCAACTATCAAATTTAATAGTCAACTATCAAGTTGTTAGCAAGAGATGTTTACATGTTAGAAAATGGACATCGAATGATGAAATTATTCTTCCTACTAGTTCCATGCACGTCGAAAACAAACTTATATGATTTACCCACACTACCAAACAAAATCAAATTTCATCAAAGTAATCTTTTTTCATTGAGGCTATGATCAACAGTATAAAATCCCGTTTTTCTCGGATAGCTTCCAGATCCTTAGTCCTACATAGCCCATCTTCGAACTTAGCCTCGGGATTTTAATTCCACGTATTTAAAAAAAAGAATCATCCAAATTGGTTAAAAATTACTCAAGTTATCGTGCCCTCAACGATTTTTTGTTACCCACATTTCACGTTTTTCATAGCATTTCATACATTTTCAATCACAGTGAACCTTTTTGTTACTCACATTTTTCGGTATTTTCTGGTGTAAGACCCTGACTTTCAGTCAAGGGAATTAATTGAAAAGAATTAGTAATTGATTTGCCAATATTTTGGCCAGTGACTTCCCCCTCGTGATAAAGACTTCCAGATGAGTTAGATAGATAGATAAACGATCGAGAGCTAAAAAATTAAATTTCCAAATTTAGACATTAGCAAAAAAAAAAGATCTTCTAGGCAAGTTTGTACCAGGAGGATTCACGTTACTTCTGACGAAACAACGAGGATTCAAGCTACTTCTGACGAAACACTCAATTGTTAGGTCAGTTGGTACAAGGACGATTCAAGTTACTTCTATTGAAGTGTGAAAACACTAATACAATGCTGATATAAACTGAAGTAAAATACCAGCTGTTGCAAATTCCGCACTCTAGCAAAAATTTAACCAGTAATACGAACAGGTTACGGTTTTGTGCCCCACTTGCCCTCAGCACTCAGCTTGCATTGGTTTTACCGCTTCTGCGAGGTACTAGGTAATTAGGAAGTGTCAGAAGAGTAAAAAATATAAACAGTTGTCTCTGTCTGCTTATTCATTTTTCATTTATTTAGTTTGGTTTACGACAATGTAAATATGAAGCTTCGCTCATATGAAATATGCATTGAGATTGCCTAATCACATACACCACAGTACGTACGTACGTACGAACCAGGGACGAGATATACCATTGCATGGTATCGTGTGGTAAATTACATTTTACATAACTTTTTGTTACTCCGGAAATGCACTTTCCGCCCGTTAGTATATAAAATAACTTACACAATTGCTTTGAAGTAGTGGTTTTGGCTTGTATGCCGCAACCCACGCACTTGGTAAAACAACAAATTTGCAGCTATTAGCTATTTGTTGCGGATGATGTGTACTAACAAAAAATGATGAACATATTAGCAGTTCACAATCAAGAAAAATCACCAAAATTTTCATTTATAGAAAATGCAGCCAAAATCACTTGAAAACTATGTTTTTTTTTGTAAAAAAATTAAATGTACCAAGGGTATTCAGAAAATAAGTTAATAAATCAATTTCAATCTTCGTAAATAACAAAAAAATACCTAAAGGTGCATGATTCATAGCTCCGCATCGAACTCCCTTTGCCCGCACGATTCCCTTGTCTATGTAGTACTTTTTCTCGAAGCATTTATGGTTTGACACTTTTATGTGACATTTATTGTATTATATTATAGAAAAAAGCAATACAAAATCTGTCACCGGGTATAACGTTAAAAAAAATATAAACGAATGGCAGTCAAGCTACAGAAAAATGCTTAAGTAACGCAAACATAAAAATCATATAAAATTGGATTTATATTTTGAATTTGTACAGTTTGTTGCCTCTAGTCGGTGTAATATATATGATTTTAGTATATGTACATACATGGCGGTTGGATACACATACGTATGAATGACGTCAAAAAGTTTTCATTTATTGGGATGACTCATTATTTATACGATGTCGATAGAAAATGGTTTCAGTTGGTGAAAAGTCAATGTTATTGTTTGCATTACACATTGTGTCGACAGACGGTCAAAGTGCCACTCCTATAACAGTCACTTTAAACAATTGAAATAGGGGATTTATCTCTATTGACTTGGTACTTAAAGAGTCAAACCAACAGGAATTCTGAAAGCATTTTACTGATATTAAGCTAGCAGATTGGTAACAATCAAATTGGTGACAGTTGATTGTTCCCTTTATTCGTCGTAAAAATTAAAATGTTTTGCGGTTAGATATTGTCATTCTTGCGTTTGAATAAATGTTTAAGGCATCCCCTGAAGAAGTGGGGCTCAAATCGGTATGTATAACCATCGCCTTTAATATGCATAAATTGAGCTCATGGTTTACTTCACCCATAAGACTTGGCAAAACCACTTGTTGTGGTTGGGTCAGGTCCCTTGACTAACTTTTTTTTCGACAGATATCCTTGAATTTTATTTGTTCCATTTGCTCTATTTGTTCCACATACACTTAAATCTTTCGTCCTTCGACGACTCAAGCAAATATTTTGAAAATCAGTTAGGAATCACTCAAGTTAAAGTAGTAAAATGGAAAAAAACGTATGTGTAGAATTACTCCAATATCTCTGCTCCCATATTATTCATTTACGACCTCAAGCTCAATCGCAGCTGTAACCAATACTAGCCAATTTCAAAAATTTAATTCTTCGTCCAATAAAGCAAAAAATAAAATAAAAATAAAACCGGTGAAGACTTGCTCAAATTGTCGTGGTAACAAGAACATTGTGTTAATAGTTACTCCCGACTCCTAACTTCAATATTATCAAAGACGAAAATCATAAAAATCGGGTAGGGATTACTCGGAAATATTGATAATTATTTCACAACATTTCACCAAATTTCGTGAAAGTGTTGAAAGTGTCTACCAATGTAGAACCTTTTCCAAAGTTACATCGTTACGGACATTTCAAGTGATTTTCTGTCGGAATTTTCACTATTCAAAATCTAAAAAATGGCTGGCCTTACACTCATTAAGGGAGTCTACACAGCAAGTCTCTAACGTAACTGTATTTTATCGAAAAGAATACTTGAAAATTTCGCCATTAATTACACTCAAGGGACACATACATCATGCAATTTTGGTTTTCGCAGCCTTCGAAGATTTATTGTAGAAAAAATTTAGATCAAAACAGAAACACTCCGAAGATGTGTATTCATTTCTGTCTTTCAGCGTTACTCTTCAAATATTGCAAACGTCTCATCATTAAACTTGAACCATATCAATCCAGAGATGTTATAAATAAATACCGAGAATTCCGTAAGTAAATAGAAAGATAAGAATGAAGTAAAACAAAAACAAAAAATCGTCGACTCACAACCCATCATCCATTATCCAATGCAATATAAATTTTTATATCAACCGCAAAAACTCTACGGGGATATTATGTATTTTTTAAAACAAAACAAATCACATAAAAATCCCAGAAAAATAAACAGAAAAGCAGAGAAAATCCCTGCTTAATACTCTCTCATGACTAATTTACTTAAACGGAGGACGTTTCTTACTTTGGGGAAATTGAAACCAGGTACAGCGAGGGTTTGCTTCCCTTTCTTTTCCGAAATGGTTTTATTTTTATATTTTCAGTTTGACAAAAAAGCGTTTTGGAGATTGAGGTTTTTGGTTTTGGTTTATAGCTAAGAGGATTGAATTGAAGAGATGCGGTGTTTTCCATTGCATGGTGAATTTTCTTTTTGTTGTTTTTCTTTCTCGCCGGTCTTTCTTTCTGTCGGTTTGAATGGTGTGATAAGATTTTTTTCTGATATTAGATTAGAATGTACAGACGCGTCTCTTGGAAAAAGACTTTTCATCAATAAAGAAACAATTTAGATTCCAGACAATAATGAAGATTATTCGCTGCGTAAAAAAAGTCCAGCTTCGTCTGGTTGTTAATTGCATGAAAAAAAAAAACGAAAAATTCATTACGATATTTTACGATGAATTGAAAATCATAAAAATGTTTATAGTCTATAATTGCACACTGTATATAGCTAGCATCACATCCCCTTCAAAAAATATTCAACATGGAATTTTCCCTTAAAAAAAGCAGCTCCCAAGCATGACGCAGCATTAAGTCAGAAGAAAAAGTTTTTTTTTTCTTTAATTTTGGTTTAACATTATCATCAATCTTTCGCATGGATGTAAATCTGGCAAATATTTACTTTTAATTTATTTACAGTGGCCAATTATATACTTAAAGCAGGGTGAGGTTATTATGTGAAAGCTTTTTTTATCGTGACATTATAAATGACATGTTATCAAAGATGAAAAATATTTATTCAGTGTTTGCAAATACACTGGGGACGGTTAAAATAATTAAGTTTCTGATTTTACGGTAGATAGTTGCGACGAAAAATGGGATTTTTCGATTTAGATTAACGGATCATATCTGTATACACATAAAATGTGGGTTGAAAAATTGATGGAACTAAATTGCTCCATGATAAATTGTGTCACTGAATACATATTAACCATGTGTAGTGAATAAACAGGGGACAGATTGAAAAGGAAATATTGCTAACGTGAAATTATACTGATCATTATTGGCATTTCAAGGAATAACCATAAAACATAGCTGAGATGGAAGATGAAATTTATTATGTAAAACTTCATTACAGAATACCGTTAAATTCCATCGGTCTCGCCATAATCTGGAAATCTGTCGCACCATTTGTTGACAGTCATTGCTTTGTGTTTGGTTTGTGCTTGGTAGCTCTTTCTACTTCGTGATATGAGATAGAGCAGACCAGAAATCATCGTTTAATTTCCATCGTTTCTGTCGATTAGAGATGATGAGAACGAATGGTTAAAAAAAGACAACACACCGGTCAACGGTCTTGTTCCCTAACTCACAATACAAACGATGCGCAAGACATAGATGACTTAGCACAACGAAAGAACGGGAGTTGGCAACTCAATAATTCAATGCGAGTCCTCGTTCAACTGCGGTATTGAGTTGTTTCACTCTCAGTCGGTTAAGCTGTACAAGGACTTTTTTTTTGTCTTATTTATGCGTTCTTGTCGCCTCTGATGAAATAAAATCTATTACTTCGATTTATTATCATGCATGGAGTCAGTGTATGTATAGGATTCTTTGTAACGGGGATAAGACTGTGTAAGACCAACGTTATCAAAATAAGAAGAAAAATGGATCTCAAAACTACGCTGACAATGACAATGAAGGATTGAGCTAATTAAAATAAACCGAAAGTAGTTAGTTCAATCACGGCGATTGTTGTTAGTTTATAAATTTACTAAATACTGAGATAAAAAGGTGAGCCAGTAGGTTCTTTAGGTTAACACGTTAAAACTTTCTTGAAAAAACACAGTAACCAGCTCGTATGTTGTACAGTACCGGACTGGCTCGAAAAGGCCCATCGGGGGCTCCATGCAACTCAATTTAAAAAGGACCACAAATTAAAAATTCTCATACAAAAATCCAAAAGGCCCATCGGGAATCCCCCGAATCCCCCGAATTCACCGTATGGCCAGTCCGGGCCTGGTTGTAAGATCAAGTGGAGGTGAAAATGACTAGTAAGTCATATGTAATGAACAACGACGATAAAAATAGGCCACGCGATTCTATTATACAGTTAAACAAATATTAAAACAAAATGAAGTAAAAGATTTCGTATCAAACACATCGTTATACTTAAACATAGAAAGTAAACGATTTACCAGATCTAATTGCGATTTTTCATTTTCAAAAGCTTAAATTTGCATTGGTAGTATTTCATTGTAGTTAGGGACTGTTTTTAGCATAACTTTAATTTTTGTGAATTCATTTTCCATATATTTTTAAGCTTTCCTTGAATTTTTCGATTTTTTTTTCGGAAAAATATAGAAAAAAGTGGGAACGTGCTTTCCCAGAAATAGTCCCTGATTATAGTACGATATTGTAAGGTTTTGAAGTTTTGAACGACTGATTGCTACTGCTACTGTAAAAACGTTACGTATTTCATTGACGTCAAAGCAATAACTTTAGTTATTATGCAACTACTCGTACTCGCTAATTACCTATTTTCCGAGTAAATAATACCTGCATATTAACAGCATTTCCATCAAATCTCCTATTTCTAATATATATGAGTAAAGTGCTATAGATGCACACCACCAGATTAAACAACGATGGCTGATATAGATTTGACGAGAATACACGACTTTAGCTGGAATATAAAACACACTTCATCAGTGTTCGTTCATGTATGTACGCTAGTATTACATACATAGCGTATTAAATATGGAATATTGCAAAAAGAAAATGCAATATCATATTTTACAAGACAGTATATAAAACAATATTGTCTGAGCACTGGCAATACAAACTCATACTTTGCACACACCATTCACCCATAACAAAACATTCGAAAAAAAAAATAATATTTCCAAATTTCAATAAATCAAAATTTCTACATACATTTTCCGACTAGAGCACAAAAAAATAGAAAATGTCACACATAAATACAAAAAAAGGGAAATTTATTTAATATTAAATGTGAAAATGAAAAAGGCTTCATCATATGATTTATGTTATGCCTTTGTGTGAATGATGTTACACCAAAAATACAAAAAAAAGAGAGAAAATTTTCGAATATGAGCATTGTGTTGGTATCTGTTTTTTTTTTCTACTCGTGGAAATGGGCTATTGTGGTTTATATCGAATATTGGATCCATTCTCGGTCCGTTTCAAGTTTAGACACACAAGAGGAGTGAAAAGTCTCAACTAATCAACATTTTAATTTACAAATTGAAATATATATTTCGCTTTGCTTGCCAAAATTCGAATTGATGCTTAGCGTGAGATGATTACGTATTAATCACTTCATTTAGTTGCTACTTCTATAGACCATAATTTATTTTTCTATATATATATATATATATCGATTAAATCAGAACGCGTTTTGCACCACTATAGTTCTTTCTGCACCATAGTTGTTGCGAAAACACGATGTGCTACAAAACAAATGTACAATTAAAATTTGACCGTAAAGTAATACACAAAGAAGGACTTTAAGGAATGCTGATAGGACTTTTAATGATATTGTATGTGTTACTGTTCAGTGTAATTTTCATGCATTAACGAGCTGAAGAGCTGCGAAAAATCAATGTCTGCTCTTTAGTCTAGCATAATGTATATAATGTGGTGGGAATGATGTTGTGGCTCGTACATTTGCGAGGTCGAACTCGTGAGTAGAATAGAAAATGTGCAGTTTTTTTTGCTCCAGTCAGCCCAGGACATACAGTTTGTTCAAAAATGAAATGCACAGTTTTTAGTATTGCGAGACATTTCAAAATTGCAATCTGTCAGATAGTAAAGGATGCGTTTAATTACCCGGCGCATTAAAAGATTTGAAATTTGAATGATTTTTTCCACAGCTACATATTTTTGCATGTTAAGTTTCTTACATTTTTTGATTTTTTAATAGTAGGAAACTTAGATTTCGTAGGAAGAATTCGCGGACGGAAAAATGTAAATTTATTTTGAGTCTGAGTATTGTGCTACATCTATGATTTCTCTTAGATCGTGTTTCTATTCCAACAAATCGATGGTCTTTGAATACTCAAATCTGTAGAAAGACCGTCTGCTTCATACATTTAGCAAATTTTTTACAAGAAGTTTTACAGCACTTGAAGTATTGGAAACACGAATAAGCATCAGGAAAAAAAAATTGTCAACAATTATTTTCTACAAATATATAAATATTTGGCACAAATATGTAAATATTTGTAACAAATAAATTCGCAATTTATTTGTGACAAATATATAAAATATAAAATAATTTTAAATTATTTGTTATAAATATTTTAAGTATTTGTGACATATAAATTCCAAATTGATTGTGACAATTAAATTATTTGTGACACATATTTTATAAATTTGCAACAAATATTTAAATTATTTATTAGAAATAAATTCAAAATTATTTGTCATAAATATTAAAAAAAAATTGTGACAAATAATTTAAAATATTTGTCTCAAATAATTTTGAATTTATTTCTCATAAATATTTGAAATATTTGTGACAAATATTTAAATATTCCAACCAAATTTTCAACATTAAATTTGCTTCGAATAATTGAATTTTTTCCGTGATGATTTTTTGCTGCTAATTGAAGTTGAACAGTTAGCCGCTGTCCAGCACCATCGATTTCTTTGAATAAAGACACGATCTAAGAGAAATTATAGATGTAGAACAATACTCAGACTAAAAATAAATTTACATTTTTCCGTTCGCAAATTCTTCTGACGAAATCTAAGTTTCCTACTATTAAAATGCTATTTGCAAAAAATGTAAGAAACTTAACATGCAAAAATCTGTAGCTGTGGAAAAAACCATTCAAATTTCAAATCTGTTAATGCGCCGGTTAATTAAACGCATCCTTTACTATCTGACAGATTGAAATGTTCAACTGTCTCGAAATACTAAAAACTGTGCATTTCATTTTTGAACAAACTGTATGAATTATCTAAATGCATACGGGTGACTTGTCACATTAGCGAATTATAAAAAAATTGAATTATTCACTACTGGATGTAAGCCTCCCAATGAGGAGTATTTAGCCATTAAACACTATGCGGGCCAGTGCGGATTGGTGAGTGTGGACCACATGCTTGACGTGAATTCTGAACCACGCCTATAGGTTAGCAAAGCCTTTAGGATTTTTCGCCTGGTGATGAGTACGTCTGTGCCTAAAGTTAGACTTCAGATATTTGTACTTAGAATTCATTCAACGTCATTCATGTCATTCTTCTATGTACGTTTCGTTGAGGGCATTCAACACCTCAACTACCCAGATTATGAAGCTTGGGTCCGCTTAGGAACGTTACTTTCATGCTACACAGAATTTACCCTCACCGGTATTGAGCCCGGATTGTCTTGGCGGAAGGCCAGTACGTTACCACTGAGCCAATCCGTTCCGCTTTGATTGCCTATAATTCAATCTGAGGGCCTGAAGTAGTATTGTATTCATATAATTTTTCGTTTCTTTCAATGTTTTCTATGGAAAATTAAGGGATTCAAAGTACTGATAACACCATGTTGCTTCGTGTATCAGACCTGTTTCGACAAATCAAAAAAAGTGGAATTACAAATAATGAACTCGTCAGTTGTCATGGAATTAATAAAAAAATATTGCTCTCGAAGCCAAAAAAAACCGAAAGTTTCTATCTTACATTTTCGTTAACAAATTGCTATAAATATTATACCTGACCTGCTATACCTACTACGTACAAACATCTACGACCTTTCATCTGCAATTATTTGCACAACCAAAAGAAAAATAAAAAAAAAGAAAAAAAAAACTTTTCATCATGTTTAAATACATAAGTCGAAGAAAAATGTGTAAAAAAGTTATTGCAAATTATGTTATAAGTAGGTGCGGGACTATTTGCCAGGATTTGAAGAAAAATAAAAAATGAAAAACTTTTAAATAAGTCGTTATTTGAAGTACATTTCAGGTGGAGTACATGAGGCAGGCAACAAAATATTAAAAAAAACTTACAGAGAAAATGATTAAATTTAGTGAAATTTTGCTATGATTTGTGTTTCTTTGAAAAGAAATTTTATTTTTCGTTAAATTCCCATTTAATGAAATGGTTTCATTTCATTGCCAATTTATTTAGCACTCAAATCATTTTATTACGATTACGTAAACGGCATAGTATAGACGGGCCGAATATACAGTGAATGATAAGGAGAATAATTCGATTTACGATTAATTTTTAAAAGATCTTCATCTCTCAATTTCAATTGTAATCGAAACATTTATTAGAAACGAAAATATCGAAATATCCGCTCCCTTTGTGAATGTCTATTACACATTCACAGATAGAGGATAAAAACAACAACATTCAAATTCAAACGTTTCAATCTCTGTTCCATATCTTTAGCACACATTACGCAATCCTTACCAAGCGAAAAAAAAAGCCTTTTGAATGTATAAATACTGCTAAATCGCCTCCCAAAATGATATCATTTATTTGCTTAATGTAGACATCAATTCAAAAAAATTCCTTCACTCCATCAATGCTTTCAATATTTCAGACCAAATTAAAGTTATATGAAAAGAAGATGTAGAGAAAAAAAGGAGGAAAACGAAAACAGTGAAATAAAAACGAATACTGCGCTGTGTGAATCAAGATCGGGATGCTGTTTTCTTCTATTTTTTTGTGTGTGCGAAGGGATTTTTATGCGGTTCTTGTGTTCGATTGGTATCTCTGAATCATCAGAGCATGGAAAATGTATTGCCAAAATCTTATAAAGGATTTACATTTTATGGTTACATTGAAGTGGTACACTATGTACACACACTATATAATGCTATGCAAAAGTTGGAATCGGTACAGACTATACTTGTGTTTTTATCGATTTCACTGTTTTAAAATAAGCAGATTTTCTGTTATTAATGGGATTTGAAATGCTTTTCAATAATGAACGAGTAATGGTTTCTGCTTGAATTCAATTGTTTATTTTATTTAAAAGCAATGACGATAAAAGAGGTGGAATGACTGAAATTGCGATTCATTATTGTAAAGGAAAATTTCCCAACATAAAAAAAATGATTGAGCGATTGAAACTGCTTCACTATCGGTTTTTTTTTTGGTTCTTTCACTAGTACAAAGGAAAATCACGAGATTAAACTCTATTTTATACAATTTAAAGTTTCCATTAGAGTGACCACCAAAACATATGATAGGGTGGCCTGTAACCGTTTTTAAGCAATACCATGGAATTACCAGTAGTGTTCGTTTAAAGTATCGGCTTCGCCCTGTATCAACAATCCTGTAAAAACTTTACTTTTCCTTTTTATCCCGAGTAATACATGCAGGCAAGCCTTTGAAACTTACACTAATTTTCTTGTTTTCTCTAGTGATTAGTCATGCCTTTTTAACTGTCAACCTTAGGCATGACTCGGGTGCAAGTCGGACCGGCAAAAATAGTTTTTACTGCTGTCTCAAATTTATACATTTCGTCACTAGTGACGAAAAATGAAGCCACCAGTAAACTGGTGAAAAAAAGAACCCAAATAAGGCATGAGAAAGTTAACTTTTCTCAGCGCCGTTGCATAGATAACTATAACTATTACGTATCTGTTGTGGGCGTAACATTTTAGGTAGTTTTGCGAGCTGTAGTCCGAACGAAGTTAGGGCGACAATCGAAAAATCCTAATTTTTTTTCCTGTGACATGAATTCAAACTAAATTTTCTTTGATTGTGAAAACAATGATTCAACAACTTTGCTGCACTGTAAATTATTGCGAAAAATTTTCCATTATAAACTATAAATATTCATTCGGCTGTAATTAGAGACTGATGAAAAGAACCGAACTGTAGTCTGTTTGTCATATTAGTGGTTTTGCTGCTGAAGATCTACATTTAATAGACCTAGATCTAAGCGTAGTTCTTGGAAAACTTCTACCTTTCTAAAATTAATTTTAAGTTTCTATTTCCGTGGTGTTGTATTTCCACGAAGTATAGCATTGAATATACCTTCCCATTTATCAGTGTCACATTTACAGTTCTTACGGTACACTAAGTTTTACCCGAAAAGTTACCAATTTCTGAAGTCGATACTTTTGTGTGTTAACCACATTGCTTTCTTCTTTCAGACCAAAAAATTTATTTAAAACTTTTTCGAAATATCTCACTTTTCTCAGTTAATGCAACGATTGCGACATTGACTTAATGTTGACGTAAATCTAATTTATCTGTACAAAATGTAATATGGCAACTGACTGACAATTTCGCAGACTATAAACTGTAGCTGGTCAGGTCATGCTGATAACGAAACGCGTGTGAACGTTTTGTTATGTAAGACGCCTTTTCCCTCTTAGTTTGGTAGATACGAACAGATTATCCAGAGCTTATCACAAGCTAGAAGCATCACCCTCTGTACATTTCAACATCGATTCGTTTAATCCAAACGGTTTTTTGGCATTGCATGGGCCCAGTATATTGTCTACATCTTAAGCGTACATTAACTACATCAGATCCGTACAATTTACGTTTTCTTGGGTTTAAACCAGTGTTTTGGTCGCTACACGACCAAACCATCATAATGTTAGTAGATCTAGTGATGAAATGATATGAAAGTTTCATTTCATTTATAATTCTCTAGAGTTGTACATGCAAAAGGTTATGAGCTATTTCGTACAGTTTGGACATTTCCCTGTTACTGTCGACATAGCGTGAAGAGTTCTGATATTTTTGAGCAGCATTATTAAAATGTAATCATCTAAAGATGCTATTAAATCAACTCACAGTCCGAAACAGTGGCAGAAACTGGTCTCAGTTTCACAGGACGCTTACAGCCAGCACTACCAGCTTCATCTACAAGTGATTATATCTACCTAGACCGTTTATCTACGAAACTGCATGCATGCAGTCTATTAGGCCAATTTATACTGTCCCCCCCTGAATATGCTTGAAATGTTCCAATTTAATCTCATAAAAGATTAATTTTATAATTTAACGACTACATAGTATAGATTACATGTATGACCCTTGAACTTCGAGGAACAATGCTACCTTTTCTGTCAACAGGCATCGGAAAATTTAATCAAATTCATGGATCAGTTGACGTAAATATTGACATTGTTACACCCAGAAATTTTTGAAAAGCCCCACAACATATTATATATATACAAGCGAAAAATGTTTGTCATAATTTATGTATTCGTAACATCACATATAGCCACACCACCGATATGAAGACAGATAAGCCTGGCTTCTTCAAAGTTTTAATGACTTCTCACCATATTTCAAGAAGCTTTTAATTTTATGCAAATTTGAAATTTGTCCTTATTCTTCCATGTCAAGGGAAGTTTAAAACTTTATCAAATATCTCACTGGCTGTAATATTACCTATAGTAGCTACTATTATATGAGACGGAGGATGAATGAATGAACAAGATTTAAATTGTGAAACCCTTCTTCTTCATCGTCTTCTTTTCCTTTTATTTTATGTGCATTTTGAATGTACAATCATCCGGTTGCTCTTGTGATATTATCATATGGTTTTATATGGATTTTTGTGGATTATAATAATATACCTTTCTGTGTGGATATAAATGTATATGTATGTACCACCACTCCATTAAATGTATCCATATGCTGATATTTATCAAAATGAACACACAATGTATCCAAGCTATATCCATTATTACAGTAGTGATAACTTTCATTTACATAAATTCAATTAATACTTTGATATTATTAACATATTTGCGAATGAGAGAGGTAAGAGACGATATTCATATTAAATCCCATCCATATATCCATAGAGCACATCTATGCATGTATACAGAAGTCATAAAGCATGATTAGTTATTAATATCGGCTATAAATATCCATTTCTGTGATTTCACTTTTCTATTCATATTTCACATAATAAACGTCCATTTTCACCTGCTATATTTCTAGTCCAAATTATTTAGTAAATTGCTATTCAATCAAAAACATCACCTCACCTCAATCAATAATAATAAACCTCAGTTTGGCGACAAGAGGTTTATGGGGCGTGTGTAAATAACTACGATGTATTTTATTTCGATCTCTTGGGTCGATGTCAAGACTTCTTATAACACCCTGAGGGTTATTGGTCATTTCCTTGTATATCGTATATATTTTATATTATGTTTTATATGTACTGGAGCAGTCCAATGAAAGGAGGTAAAGCAGAAGAAGAAAAAAGTTGTGAGCTAAAAGCTCATGTAAATGGTCGAAATAGTACATGATTAATGCGGGAGGAAGACAAAAACAACGACGACATAAACATCTTTTGCGACCATAGACTGGACGACCGAAAATATTAACAAAATAAAATTGGTGAGCTACTGGGTCAAACAATCGCTCCGATGAATTGACAATGTTCTACGCTGAACAATTTATGTCATTCGGGTATAAATACGAAGGAATGAGGTAATGACATGTCTCGTATCTTCGCATCTGTATGATCGATTGCAGTGGTGTGGCGGATGTATAAGCAGGGAGAGGCGAAAAAAGTTATATTTATTTTTTTACAATGTTTGTACACAAGTGTGTACAAATGCCATCCATATAACCGACCAGGTACACATATCGCATCTAGGCCATTAAATCAAGATGAAAATAAGTTGATGATTTATGTGCTGTTAAATATACACGAGGGTAATCCCGTGGTTAATGTGGGAAAAAAAATATTTGGAGAAAACAAAAATGTTGTTGATGTTGAAATCTGGACAGAAAATTTTGTAGGAAATCTAACAGGATTTTCTTTTTCTTCGGGTGATTGAAAGGAAATGTCATTTGCATTTAAGACGCTTTTGGGCGACTTTAAAGACGTTTGGAGTTTGAATAAATATATTTAGCAAACGGAGACGATTCTGATGGCATCATCAATATATCATTTACTGATGCTAATGAACTGATAAAATGTCTTTAAAGATGTAACGAATGGGGAGATGGAAAGATATTATTTTGTTGTCGTGATATTGTGTCACCTGAGCGAACTTTTCAGTTACGTTGATTACCACGTAGATTTTCTTGTCTAATGTTATGCTTAAACGATAGTAAAGCAATACTTACACACAGAACAGAATCTACGTTCCAGTTTCCAGTGGATTTTTCTGTAAACAAACATACCAACAATTCATGTTGTGTATGATCAAAAATAGTCGATTTATGCATATCAACAAGTATGTCGGGTATGATTTACTTCACTTATGTATGTTATACTTATCAGTCGTATAGAATATGTGTAAGCCTATACCATGTGTATATTGTGTGGAGTGTTAAATAGGTCTAATCGAAATATGCAGTTTTTTACTCCTCAGTTGCACACACCACCTGGTCCACAAACCAGTATAATGATATAGCAGTATTAATAATCCGATTACAATGGATGCTGCGAAAGCGTGGTACACTACTGTATAATATATTATAGCACTGTAGAAAATAAGTGTCATCTTAGCAGTGGACAAACTGCAATAAAATGGTTAACTTTCGCGTGTGGCAGACAATAACAGTTATTTTCTTGACTCAGCGACTAAATGTAAAACTTTCGTTGTTTTTTTTGTGAGAAAATAAATGATGGTAACGAAATGCCTAAAAAAGCATTTATCACTCGGTTACGTAGATATCTATTACACAACAAGTGATAAAAAGTTAAGAGTCCGGTTTTCGTGTGAACTTTGTTGATCCGGGCGACGACGCGTACAATAAGCACATGAAAACGTGAGTATTACTTCATTTTTTTTTTCATATTGTCATACTTTTGCTATATAAATGTTAACCTTTTACATACAAATTATCCGATTCTGGCCTGAAATCAAACTACTGTAGTTAATAATAGTCCGCCCTACCACATTTTAACGGCTAAGAATGACTTGACATTGACGATTATATTTCTATCATAGAGCCTTGTAGAATCTCTGAGAGAAAATTCAATTAGTAATAAACCAAAAATTCGGCCTAATATTGTCTAATAACTCGTAAAAATAAAAGCATGAAAACGAACTCTACAAAACAAAATCAAAACTAATTCAACTCTCTATGCATGTTAAATAAACAATCGTCGAGTGAAAAAGTCAATAAAAACATAGCATAAGTTATTCATCGCATATCAAATAAGTTTTGCTATGGCCTATTATGTAATTATATCCTTGAAAAGAAGCAGAGAAAAAAAACTTTTTTTTCGGCATATTGACTAGAACTTTTCTCATTTCGCACACGCAACAAGCTAAGGCTTATGATATTAAAAAAAAGGAGGCCGTTGTGTGAGTATATAAACACACATATCAGTGGAGTTGATATGGTTGATGGAATCATGTATTAAAGTGAACTTTACCCCTCTCTATTTATATATTTTCTCGAAAACCATCTCATTAAACCCGAAAAAAGTTTGGTTTTCATTTAGTTCCACACTAGATCTGAGTAAAAGTTCTTCTTTGATAAAAGTATAGTATGTGGTTGAAGCAGCAGATTGATAAGTACTGTCGACTGGATAAAACCAATTCATTCGATTTTCCAAACTTTTCCATAAGAAATAATTAAATAATTTCCTCAGCATAACTCTAAGAGACTTTTAACTTTTCCTCTTGTTCCTTTTTTTGCTCTAAGGCTGATGAAAGCAATAATATCTCATTGTAATTGTTGACCTGGCCCGTATTTTTTTTTTTAATATTCGTTCCATAATACTGCTTTTGTGTAATTTGTTCCTCGGGCATAGTTGGTAGCTTACCTCAACTGTAGACATATTCCGAATTTACGTTTCACTCATAGGCTTCACAACGACACCAAACATGCCATGCTTGATCCGTAAGAAGAAGTGCTGACGATAGAATGTTTGCATCGAAGTTGCTCTCCTGTAGTAAATAATTACCATATGAAGTGAAATAGCTATTCAAGACGAACGATATCACAATTAAAAGTAATTAGTGATTTCACTTTCTTTTATTCCAAGTGTTTTATGTTCCAAAACCGTATTTATGCAATGCTGTACATAATTCCTCTGTCTTAGTACGACTGTGTTGTTCTAAATTTTTTTATTAGGATTTTCAGAAATATTTTACTTTTGTTTGATGTTCGTACTCGTATAACTCCTATTTCATTTATTAGCTGTCTGAGAGCGTTTAATTATTTACCGACATATAATTGTAAAATAAATGAATTTTGATACGAGATATGAGCTCTTCAATTTACTAGGTAAGATCCAAATAAACCCAACTTCGTTCAACAAAACTTTCCCAGTCAGTTTACTAAAAATATTTGCTTAGGAGAATATTTCACATTTGTACTTGTGAGAATTCAGGTAAACGTATAACTTTTGCAATTAACTTATATATCGTGTATACCACGGTACTGTAAACTGCAATTTATAGTCGGCCAATCGAACCTGAAAGCCCTAAACGTATATATATAAACTTACGTACACCCGTAGGACAGTGGAAGAAAACCAGTATTTCATCTGATTTGGGATCTGTTGTGGTTCCGACATTTATGGATTTCGTTTAACAGAAGGACACATTTTTAACACAAAAACCGTATTATAAAGGAATATTCCACTGCTAACAACAGCACCAACTTTTTAAGTTCTTCATTTTTATTGTTACTTCACAAATTAAATTCAATATTCATCAACTCAGGTTATGGGCTGTGTTTTCTACGAAGTTTTCACCTTATACTTGTCTTAGTGGCTGAAAGAATAGTGAACTCGCTACCTCGATCCAAACATATTTCAAACATTACATGACCTAAAGATATATATTTACATTAATTAGCAAAACGATTTCTACATTCCTCAGCAGTAAAACTGAAACAGTAAAACCACTAAAAGGAGTTGCAGGATGGGTTAAATAAAAATCATTTATCCGCACAACTTCTGAAAAATGAACACTCCCCAGGCTCCGATTTTTCAACAGAGTTTCTAAATTTTCGCAAAGTGAAAAAACATAAAAACAAATGTTTCAACAGAAACAAACAATAAACCATTCATCAGCATGTAACACAACAACCAACACCGTACTCACATGCCGGAATAAAAGAAAATTTACAAGTTGATCCGCATTATGATGAGCCTACAGATTTGATGTTGTTATCAAAATCGTTCCGTTATACTACATCCTCCCATTCAAATACCGAGATAATACTGTTTACGTACATCCCATAATCACACAATACTTAAAACCGATAAGGATATTATTACACCACTTTTGAAAGAAAAAAATTCTCGTTAGTAGCTTCATTCAATATCGGTTCGGTATTACAGATATTGCAGATATACATAACTATAGTGTGCTTGCCGTTCTGTTGTACATTCAATTTTTTTATCAATGCGATTATGACCGCCTTTAAAATATCTATTTTTCTTCTCTATGATGGTCCTCAAAGTGAAATATACTTAAAGATAAGATTGGATATTCTGTTATGGTTTCGGTATGTTATTACACTTTTCTGCAAAGTTCACCCTATACGGATGTCATAAAAGAATTTCAGCAACTTTTTTCTTCTGTTTTTGTTGTTATTTTCGTATATACAACCCTTAAAGCTGCATCTTCTACAGGGCGGTCGTACATGGGACTTAGTGACTGAAGAGTTTTTATTAGCATTCCGTTTTGGATATGTTCAGCGATATTTTTAATATTTCTTAATCATCCGAGTACTTATGACGATGACAAAGAATTTTTTTTTGTCCCAAGAATTTAGTCTGGTGCGAGTTGTCCTTTCGCTCATATTGAATGTAAAAAGCGATTTTATGGTTGATTATCGTATGTGGGTCGGCCTAGAACTAGAATCGCAATGTTGCCAAGTTGGGATCGACCTGGTTTGGGCCAGAGAGCCGCCGTCAGCTAAAACTTCTTTCGGCTATATAAAATTGAATTTTGATCCGAATTGAGTGGGAAAAAAATCTTGTGTTCCTTGAACCTTTCTGCATACGAGAAAAATATAAGTGCTTGAAAAAATATGCAGGTGGCGCTGTAATTCAAGATGGCGCCCATCAATACAAAAAAATGTGTAAATCTGGAAAATCTGGTAAATGCTTTTTTTAAAGTAATTAATGTTTTTTATTTTTAACATAAAATTGACACCATTTGGAATAATTTCGCCCATGGAACCATGTCAAAAATATTTCATTTTATATTTTTGAATAAATTTTCAAAAATCAAAAGTTCATAGAGCGAAAAGAAGGGTTAGGCAACGTCGGCCCCCTAGACCAAACCAGGCCGATCCCAGCTTGGCAATATCGCGATTTGAGTTACTGGTCGATCCATCTACGATAATCAACCATAAAATCGCTTTTTACATTCAATATGAGCGAAACGGCTTTTTTGGACAACTCGCACTTGACTAATTACTTACTATATGCAATTTTCGATTTGCTAGTAGAATTCTTTTAAAAAACGACGCATGTACCACATGATCTAGAGAAAAAATAAGAAACTTCAGCTACTGGTTTGCACACGTAAAATGTGCCACTTCCGTATCTAAGTTTTTCTTCTCGGTTTCGTTGATTTCTCTCGTTTAAAAAAACGATATCAGAGAAACGGAGAATAGCAGGAATATCATGAATAACAGCTCAGATACGAAATCGTCAGTTTTTACGTGTGTAAAACAGTAATATTGTTCAGCGCAGGCTGTAATCTTTGAGGACGATGCAATTTCTTTTTACTTTCGCTCCTTGTGATGTAAATATTGATTCACATAAACTCCAACTAAATTCTCAGTTTTACTGAAAACAATTTTTATTAAAAACGATGTTAGCCGGGAACTATAATTTTGTAATTCCAAGTTGATATAAGATAGAACATAGTTGGAATTCTTAGATGTTGACGCATTATAACCACAACAAAAATTACAGAGTATACCACTGAATTAGGAAGATTTTTTACTGTTAGTATGTGTGTTAGCTAACTCTGTGATAGCTACTTAATGACAGATCATCCCGTCATTTATTAAACCGGTGGAAAATGTGGTGTTAATAACATTAAATTATGGCTAACAGAACCTTATTCTATTGAGTTGATCATTCCATTTTTATTAAGTTAATTACGCGAAATTCCGTAATACTACAAGTTTACGTTCTCACTCACCCAAAATTGAAGAACATTTTATTAATCTTTCCAAATTGATCTTAGAGTCGTTTGTATCATTCATCAAATGTCCAAACGTTATTGGAAGTTGTAAGGTTCTTCCAGTTCCTTTCTAGGTCATTTCTCAAGATTGGTACTTTTTATATTAAACAAAAATTCTTTCAATGGTTTTCCAATACGAAACCGAACAGAACTGAAGGTCTTTTACAACAAAAAGCAGATATCTTTCCCATGTCGACGCAAAAATGTACGCTTAAATTGTACGCCTAAATTTTAGGCCCTAAAAGAGCGTACTTAGTTTACGAAGTCCTCCAGAAATATAGACCATAATAAGTTCAGTAAGTGTGATACAGTGTTCATTGTGGAATAACAGACAGTTTGAGTAAATGACGTATAATCGATAAGTCAACTTAATATCCCAATTTATAAGTTATAAGTTTGGGTGGTTAAAAGATACACGTAGTCCCGTTGTAAGTTATAAGTCAGGTGGTTATAAGTCGTAAGCCATACGTCGACCACTTATAAAGTAAAATTTTTAAGTTCCTAAGTCAGATATTTGTAATTCTTATATTTCGTTATATATTGACATAATCTTTAGCGGACTTATAGACTCGAATTTCAGTTATAAGTTTTATCAGTCATGACTTTATAAGTTAGAAGAGAACTTTCACAATCGTCCAAAAACTTCGCTTATAAGTTATAAAGTCATGACTTATAACATATAATTGACTTACTTATAACTTATAAATTCGAGCTTATAAGTTCACTAAATAATTATTCAATTTTCGTCGTCTATACGAATTACAAATATCTGACCTATGACCTTATAAACTTTACTTTATTAGTGGTCGACGTATAACTTAGGACTTATAATTACCTGACTTCTAACTTACAAAGGAATGACGTATATCTTATAGCAACACCTAACTTATAAATTAATATTTATAAGTTGACCTATCGCTCATAAGTCATTTTAGCAAACTATCTACTATCCTTTGCTTTGACAATTTGATTTTAGAAAAACAAATATGAAGAACCGAGAGAATCTGGTAATTTGTGGTATGAATTTCGTCATATTTGTCCGATTTTTTTGTTGATGTAAAAACACTGATTTAACAATGTAATTTGTGGTAATCTGCGTCATGGCTTCATCATATCGGTCCGTTTCGATAACGCTCCGGGAGATAAAAATAATTTGTAAAAAACGATACAAAATCAACCAAACATTTTTTACGCATGTTATGCAGGAATGCATCAATAAAAAATAATTTAAAAAATGGTTTGAAACTAATTGGACGTTGTTTCTATTGAAATACAGTCTACCTGCTACATTTTCAATTTCTTGTTTCGGTCAGATATTTTGCTAAAAATGTTTTGATTTAACTTCTTGTTTTTCCTTTTGCTGAATTTTTCGCATACGCAGAGATTTCTGTGAATTTTGTGAACAACAGAAATACGTACAGATTATTTCAAAGCGTAGAGTCTAACGCTCAAAGCTGCCGGTCTGAATGGAAAGATAAAAATAACTTTCGAAGAACGTAAGAACTAATAAATATTCTGTGAGTATTTATGAATGAACCTTGACTGAGCTAAAATATATGGAAAATTGTCAAACTGATGAGTGTAAGAACCGTGATTGAGTCATGGAAAATTCTCAATCTGAGTATTTGATCCGTGCAATGATGGAAAAAAGCTTTTCTTCCCGGTAGCAGCCAAGCGTAAAGCTTGAAATATACAAATTTTTCAAATTTCGAGTTTTATATCAAATTTGTACTCACTTTTGAGGAATTGCCGTAAACAAGTTTAATGGGCTCTCAAACTTTATCCATCGGCGGAACCGTGACTGGGCCAAAATATATGGAAGATTGTCGATCCGAATATATGGAACGTGGCTGGCCAAAAAACATGGAAATACTCTTAAAAATAAAAATGTGGAACCTCAGACGTTCTGTACTAACACATGCAAACTCATGCAATCATGACTCACTTACTTGACCAATGTTGTAATATATTATTACGTTGCCATAAGACTGTTCCAAGCTTTAAAATTGGCTCAGTCAAGATTACTCACTGTATTTTTTGCTCGATTTTCGAAGTGAAATATATAAAAAAAAAAGAATTTGAATATAAATATTCCTCAAGAGAGTCTATCGTTTTTATAACATTAAAAAAGCATGCTAGTTCAATGCATAGAGCGATGTCGATTATTTTCTATTCGTTATGGTTTGGATTCAATTGATTTCTTTTTATTCGTTTTTCTGGTCTGTCCGTTTAATAAGTTTTTAAATGGAATTGAATTCATAATAATAATGTGTAATGAACTATTGGAATTTAATTAGATTTCCAATGAGAAGTAGAAAATATTTTATTTGATGAAGAATTTGCATTTCGAATTTTATACGTTGCACTTGGAAAAAGAAAAGTTCTTCGATGCTTTTTCTTTGGTTCGTTCTCGGAAATTTATTATTATGCTGGCACGTATCACCAGTTGGAATTTATAATACAAAATACGTCGAATGATGGTTTGAGTAAGTTTTTTAACATTTGTGTTACATGTGGGCGCAATAGTGGCAAGCAATAGTTTCTAACAAACAAAATTTAATGTTCATTTTAAGCAAATCGTAGCAAAGTTATACATGGGACGCAAAAACTCTTTACGAGTAAAATGGAACGTGACGAGCAACTCTTGTCGGCGACGTATAAGTATGGTGACTTGAATGCATCAATGTTTAAACGGATAGCATTATATATTTTCTGTTCCAAAAGTTGTACAACATGCATTTGATATTAACACAATACTTGCTCCTAATGATGAGGTAAAAAGTCGCACTGATATAATACCGACGACACATTCAATACTAGCATTTTAATGACCGAGTATCTGCAAGTCGTTGTTTCACTTTTTACCACTTACCAATTGCTCTATTTTATCGTTTCGAATTCCACGGAAATGTTTAGGTTTTGTAATGTTTAAACCCTTATTTTGGTGGTATTGAGTGTATGTGATTGCCTTGAAAATCAAGAGATAATCGCAATTGTAGATCTAAGCATATTCGATTAGCTGGTCGTACAGTTAGGATCGTTTAAAAAAAAAATTCTTTCATATGTTTGCGAAAGGCCAGCAGTGAAATCGTTGACTTCAAAACCTTCGTAGTTTTTGAAAAATGTGCCTAAGCCAAAGAAGCAAAATACTATCGATCAAAAATGTGGGCTTCATTAGGGAGATTGCGATTTTCACTTATAATAATTATAAGTTGACACAGAACGTGGAAAATATAAGAAAATTCTCCATACAAAGTGTAATGTAGAGTCAACATTGTAGAGTCAACTTATAATTTACAAATTTTACGGCAGCTTGAGGCTATAAGTGAAAATCGAAATCTTCCTATTATTGCATGACCGTGTATATGCGATCTGAAATTTTTATGCCAAAAGTGTGAACAAACCGGCGTTGATTGTCGAACGTATATGTACCGGGGGATGCATTGAAACACAAATAGTAAATATTTAAATTCGACAATGTATGTACGTACAACTTTTGCGGTGATTTAGTTTTCCATAATTCTTCACGGTCTATAAATTTGTATCGTGACCGGTTGGAATAAAATATCTTTTCTGAAACTCTATCATCCACAACGTATACCAAGGGTAATTAGAGGCTTAATTATTATGGTATTTTGATGGAGATTATGTTCAGAAAATATTAAATAAATTTGATATGGCAGCAAAATAATCACCACAGACGACAGCACTTAAACCCCAGCGTATTATCTTCTCTAGACTGTGCGGCAAAGCATTTGGGCAATATTTATCTTTTCCATTTAGGATTGGGATTGAAGCCAGGCCGACCTTCGTAAAATAAACTGGGTCTTTGTTTCGAGAAGTATAGCCATTCTATCTAGTTTATCAAAATTCACGGAATAAACGACCATGAAGCCTAAAAAAATAATAGAGACGCAAAAGAGTATATAATATGGTTTGCATCCAATGACAAATGGGAATATGAGTGTAATATGGATATGTGTATATAAAAAAGGGTGTGCGGACATTTGTTTGTTTTTTTTCTTTCCTCTCTCACTCACTGAATATTAACCTCTTGAAATAACAATATTCCTGTGCCAAAAATTCTGGCACAATGTTTATGGATGAAAATAAAATAAAAATGAGTTTTTTTATGTATATTTTTGTGCTCCCAGATTTATTGGGAGAGTCCATGGATTACATAAATAAAATAAAACAAATTTCCGTTGTCAAAATTGTCAAACTAATGGAGAGGGACTTATACCATTTCGTGTAGGATTTTTTTCTTCTCCAAGAAATTTTTTAATTTAAAAAAATAAAAGAAAAGTTTTTATTATAGACAAAGAAAAATAGAGAAGAGAATGAAAATCTTTAACAGAGATGAAAAACATAACATAACATCGACTTTATCGGGCTTATTTACTTGATCCTGATTGTCTCATAACAAAGCACCTAGCAGGGTAATGGAAAAAAGTAAAGTAGCACTTTGATCATAATATTATTGCATAATTACCAATAAGGCTGCTAATGGTATTATTGGTATCAAAAAACTACTCTGTTTGACGTGGTAAAACCTCTATTACCCTGCTATGTGCTTTGCTCATACGTTTCTGTTTTAGCTTCTTTCCAACTATTCCCTTGACTGAAAGTCCAAAATGTTTGTCATAACATGTTCACTACGATCGAAAATGCATGAAAGTATGACCAAAAACGTTAAATACATGAAAATACTTGTCACTTTGTTCATTCCCTGATAACGAGATAAATTGAGTAATTTTCAACGGGGCTTTCCAAAAACTTGTTTCTATTCTACGGAGAAGTAAATTCCTGAGGTTAAGTTCGCAGATGGGCTGTAACGGACGGGTAATCCTAGAAATATTTCCAAAAGAATTTTACAACGCAAGCATGATAATTACAAATTTGAATAATTCTCAACGGATTTCCAAAAACTTTTTTTTTTAATCGATGAGGAATGAAATTCAGGAGAATAAGTTCAGTTCGAAGATATGCTATAACGAACGGTTAATCTCTGAGATATTCGGATTTTTTTTTGTCTCGTCGCTTGATGACAGGAAAACTTGAGTTTGTTAATGAAAAGTATCGGAGTAATAATTTTGGAGTTATTCTGAAAACATTTTTTTGAGTGATTTTTTGAGTGAAACGAGTGAGACCTTTGCCGCCAGAGCGAAGCTACGGCAGTAATCCACACTAGTTTCATTTTTTGTTCAAGACATAAGCAAGAACTCTTTTCAGTGCCTTTTATAGCAGACAATAGGACCTACTATCGTTTGAAAATGTAAGGGTGTCTGGCACACGGAAGAGAGAGGAAATATCACATTTTCGAAATAAATTTTTCACAATCTCGCAGTCGTAAAGGCAATTATACGAATTTGTAATTCGTTGAACTGATTGGAGATTTACAGTCCACATATTTCTTTCAGCATATCAAAACCTAGATTCTTATGTTTTGGGATTTAGTGCCATGTCACGTGCGCTTATCCAAAAACATTAGGTGGAATATACAATCAGATCATTAACAATTCCCGAAAATTAGCAAACATCACCGAATTTAAATCGCTTTTCTTCGAGTGTAGATAACAATTTATCCAACATTTCGAAAACCTACTTCCAATTTTATGTTATACCAAAGAATGAACAGAGAGTTTAACATTGAGTCCTTGTATTCTCTTGAAACCTAACCCGATATACACACACCTCATGCAACAGGATCCCCATCTCAATAAATTATATATAATTTCGGATAACAGCACTACACCATGTAACAAAATTAGCATAGACTCTAGAATTATGGAATACACACAGCTAACCAATAATCCCCTTTTGTACCAATATCAAACAACATATATCATTAGAACATCATCTTTCAGCAGATAATAATTTTCCGAAAATAGGTTACAGTTGTTTGCCATCAGTTGTTTTAAAGGGAACGTATACCTTCATTAAATCCAAAACATTAGGTGTGGATTTATATGTCATGGATACACTGGTTTTATAAAGAGCTCTTTTAATAGACGAACATTTTGTGGTAAATGGTACACCAAAATTTTGAATATCTGAATAATATTCCGATTAAAAGCTCCAAAACGTAATCACAATCATATTAAGTTATGTGCAATAAATAGAAATTTCAACAGCGGTATAGTGGAGTCATAACTAGGGAGACAACGAAACATATTGTTAATACTTTGGAAGCGGCCATAAACGACGAAGACACTATTTTCGGATAGAACCCAACATTATTGGTAATAGACCCCAAGACACATTTTCTTATCCTCCGACCGGCTGGAATCAAGAAGAAAAACAATTTCAAAGTCGTTAACCTTGAACTTGTGATGCATAAACAAACGTGTTAGCATTTGATTAAATTTTCCTGATGATGACTAAAAACAGAGCTTCGGCACACAAAAACTTGAGTACTTGCCAAATGTTTCGTCTCACACAACTCACACATTTGTGCATGCATTGTATCGAGTCATTCTTATCTAGACGGTCGAGCGACGCAGGCAAATATTATTATCCGATCAATATAGTTTTAGTATGAAGGAAAGTTCGAGATAAACACTGGTATACAAATTTGATTTTGGTGAATTTGTTTGTATGGAAAAGGTATGTGAAAAGCGTGACCTCCCCAAAGTATATAGCTACAGCCTTGCTTTTATGTACCTGATACTCAAACAATAGTAGACTACCTCGATGCTGCGAAAGTTATTTATTCACAAATAATATTCATGTGACGAAGTATCTTCGCATGGATCAAACTGCAATGTAATGACCAAGTTTCGCATATGGCAGCCAGAAAAGATATATTCAAACTTTGAAGATCTAGCATTTGGTCCCGATGAAAGAAAAAATTAGGAAAAGTAACAGATTTCAAGAATCTATGGTCACGATTCAGGATGGTTTTGAGAACCAGTTGCATCACTGACCTATAGGTATATTATATTATAAAAATGTAAAAATTTAAAGAATGACAATAAATTGATGATTAGGAAAAAAACACTTTTCATCTTGGGTTAAATCTGATCAAAATAAAAATTGGATAAAACCTCAACTGAAAAGGTTGAAAAAACCGTCTCGTCATTTTTGAACGATCCCAATTACAAAAATTCTACACACATACACTATATTTGTACGATAAATTGTTCAGATTAGTCGAAATTAATTTTTTATCAAGAAATGTGTGTTGTCGCTATTTTTATCAGTACAGCACACAAGTGTCAGCAGAATGTGTGTATTTTAAAATGACGAACTCAACAATGGTGATACAGTTCAGTATGAATTAGTTACAAAACCATAAACCCAGTTGTATGTTGTGTATACACATAATACAACTGTGCCGTGAATTATATAAGAGGTAAAGAAAATGAATGGCAGTTAAAGTTCAAGAGCATTCTGCAAATAGTGTTCATCATCTGTGTTTTGTGTTTATTGTGTTAATGCATTTATCAATAATTAATTTATCTAGTGGTAAGGCAACAGCTGTTAAATCAACGAAAGCTTAATTTTAGCGTTGCATTTGTGGAAAATTGTTTTGCTTCTGTGACGTCAACATTAATTTGTCTGGAAAATATACGAATTAAATGGGAAGCAGTATGAGAAAAGCGTGTTGTGAGAGCACCAGCGGTACACTCTATTATAGCCTAAATGTGGGCGTTGAAATAATCTATTTTTCATGATTTCTTTAAGCGGACATAATTTTTGGATTGAAAAAAACTTAGCGAAAGTTTCTTCATTTCTTTATACATAACTAGCAACAACTATGGGTTTTCTTCACCTGGTCTCAATCACATCATTGTTAGATCTGGGTCCGATTTTATGTTGATATACTTTTTGAAACTTGAAACAAACAGCTCACTTTTCTCAGACAGGGAGAACCTACCACGAATTTGCATTCATAAATTGTTGATCTCACTAATTTTTGACAGAAAGCCCTGCATGAGCGAAAATTTTCTCTCAGGTTTAAGAGGCACCGGTACTTAGCTAAAATTGTAGCCTACATTTGTGTGCCTCGTATTTTATTTTTGTTGATATCTCTTTTCGTCAGAATCCTTTTCGAAAAATGTACGACTGCAATTACGATCACGAATTAAAAATTGGTTTTGGTTGTAGTCGTCAGACCGGCTCTGAGAAACGAGATCAGTTTAACGAAATTTTCATAAATTGCTCAGTTTTCTCAGTTCTGGTCAAATTGATAAAACCAAAACTAATTTTTAATTAAAGTTACTACATTCGTGGTCGTTATTGCGGTCGTACATTTTTGAAAAAGGATTCTGGTATAAAGTAAATTAAAATCTGTTTGTCTGAACGTGATAAGTTGTCGCTCTCTAAAAAGTGAGATGTTTTTGTTTGAGATATAATTTGTTTAAGAGGCACGAATACTGAGCTGAAATTAGAGCCTACATTGTACATATTTTCGCTGAAGCTTAAAAAAAATGTATTACGACAAAAACCACCACAAATGTGGTAGCTTTCAATATAAAATAGATTTGTTTTTGGCAATTTAGCTCTGAGGAAAGTCAACAGAGATAGTCAATCTGCATCAAACAAATCTATTTTTGGTGAAAGCTAACGCATTTGTGGTGTGTATTGTCGTCTTAAAATGATATCAGTGGAAACGATCAAAAATTCAGTATTTAAAAAACGCCATAATGTAGGCTAGTCAACAAAGTGTCCGTCCCTCTTACACTTCCTACATTTCATAGAGTAGGAATTTTAAACAACCATCGTTGCGGAAAATACCTATTTGTCGACATGTTAATGCTGTACAGGAACGCATTGTGATTGTTCGTTTATTGTAACAACAAAAGCAATGTCTTTGCCTTACCTCAAAATGTACATTTAATCATGGCCCAGAAAATGTAATTAAATTGTATTACACAAATTGAAGTAAATCCACCGCCAAAAAAGTATAAAATCTTAACATACAATTGAATTGCACTAACACCGCGTCTATGAATATAATATTTTGAGGATTAAGTAAACGAAAAGTTTTCCCATTTTACCGCGGAAAATTTCTTCCCCAAATAATATTCCGCACATTATTGCAGACATTTTCCCGAAAATACCATCAAAACCGTTTATAAGCGATCATCTAGCATTTTACTACAATCAAATTGCGCAAATAATAATTTTAATTTCAATATTTTCACATCTCACCAAGTATATAACGGTTTCAACTACAAATTTTACTTTGCCATCGAAAATATAAAAGCGACTCGGATGGTAATAGCAAAACCAGCTCAAATGAGATAAAACAAAAGGGATAAATCCAATAATGTTGCTATAACATAAAAGAAGAAAAATGACACGAGAACGACGTTCTTGTATGCAGCATGCCGCCAGCTATACACAAAATTTTATCTCGTTAAATGGCAATTTGCGCCTAATTACATTAAGACGACATTATTTGGTTATATAAAATTAATATCAAAGATGGAAATAATTGTATGTGGTGGTTTAATGCGATGAGAATTTGTAAAATCATTAACGAATTGGAATGAGCAAAGTAAACATCTTTACTCTTGAAGTAGAAATATTCTTTCCAGACTTTTTCCTGTCGAGCGTCTGTGTTGTACACGAAGAAATTTTTTAACAGTCATTTCGGTTAGAAAAGTTAAACAGTCTAGCTTTAATGAGAATTTGAATGATCTGAGGCGAAACCGAGGTCAATAGACCCATGTAACGGTGCGTATTTGAACATTTGGCCTTTAACCTCGAGAATTTAACACTACGTGGCATAAGTAACTGTTACTCAACGCAATGAAAGTAGAGAACAGGTATGGTCGATCGCCGAATTCGTCTTAAACGCACTCACATTTTACGTCAAACTAATATGAAAATGAGTGCGTTTAAGTATGAAAATCAAATTTTTATGTCCTCCGGGAGGACAATAGACCATACCTGTTTTACACTTTCATTGACTTAACGAACTTCATTTTGTGAAATTTTTATTGGTCTTCTGGTTTATCTTCACGTTTCTGCATGGAAAATTTGCTTTCACACCGGGCTTCTTACTCGAAAATAAAAAAAATCCTTGGTGAAAACTTGAGCCAATTTTGGGTTTCATAAAAATAAACTATTATTTTCTTCGAATAGTCATGAACTCAGTTCGGTATTCGCTCAAGTAATGTATGATTTCAAAGTATAGACACCACTCGGTGCAGCTGCACCTTCACGAGTTATTACTGAAGATGTGGTAGATGTTCAGAGTGTTCTCACGACAATCGGAGTATTGTATACCCTCTCTAATTCCATATTTACCACGCCCCAGATAAGTTGTGTTTGAAGCGAACATTTTCTAGTGATTTTATTATTTATGATCTTCAAGCAGGAAGGAGCCATTGAAATAAATAAAACCAAACCCAAATTACATGTTTCACACAAAATTGTTTTGAATCTTGCGACAAATGGCAGTGAAAATGATGCTCTTTTCCTACCTCGTAGTAGCTAAACACGACAGAGTAAAGTTAACCAGGCAGCAGCGCTGATTTCACTAAGCCCTATATTTTTTACGAATAAAATTTTCCAATTTATGTCAGTGCTCATTTGAGTTCATTTTCATCCAGTGTATTAGGTCCGTTATTTGACGTTTCGAAAATGAACCGCTCCTGCCTGTTTTATTTTACTCTGTCGTGAGCTAAAGTACCTCTTTCATTTGATTTCATTTGATTCCGACAAATATGATTTTACTGTAAAGTAGAGATGGGTACAATTCAATATGTCCATTCAAGATGTACTTTTTACTTTACAACTATACAGTACATTATGCCCGGACCGCCTAACCTTTGTTTTCGAATTGGTTCAAGTTTTCGCGAAATCACTCTTAATAATGACTTCGCTATTCTCGCCCTATGAACAAGGTCTAGAGTAACTAATTACTTGTACAACCCGTGTTATCCATCAGGTACCAATTTAAAGTTACATCAGATTTAATATGTGCCTAGCGATATAAATTTTAAATCAAACATGATTATCTCCGTTTATCGTAAGTAATACAAAAAAAAACGATTGATAAACGATGAGCTTATTCAATATTTACCGTACATGTTCACGAGTTAAAATACAAGCTCACAATGAATGGTCAGTCAGTTCAATTTCACACTCTCTTATTCGATCATTTAATTGAAAAAACAAAATTAATCGCTTGAGGTAGAAACAGTTTCATTTCACTGACGACAACATCAATTAGGATTAGTGAAAGATCAACCTAGCTATACATGGTGGAGGTATTTGTGTTAAAAATTCGTTTTCTATCAACAAAACAGTGGAAGACACTGATTTTTGAATGTGCTTGACATGATACGCTTTTTCCTGATACGCAAAGCAGCAACATAAAAACATTTCAATATTACATTTTTTGTTGATCGCACTAGTCAAAACATCATGTAACAATGATCCGTTATCATTTAAGAGCGCTCACCCTTTGGCAAATTTGTAGCCTACATTTGTGCGCAAAAATATTCGTTTTTTGATGATTTCTCTGAACCATTTTTTTGAAAAAGTAAAACCTATAAAGCACGCAAAAATGTGTTACTAACACGTTGAAGTTAATTGCGGCTTGTCAACTTTCGACACCCTGGACTTTACTTAAATCGTAGAGGAATGCCTCCAAGTAAAAAACGGAATTCTAGATTTTTAGAAATTTATTTGGAGGCATTCCTTGACGATTTAAGTAAAGTCCAGGGTGCCGAAAGTTGACAAGCCGCAACTAAGAGGTTCCGAGCGTACGCTGAAATTGAAGCATACATTTGTGCGTTTCGAAATTTTTGATCGCTGATATCTTTTTACGAGAGCCCTTTTTGAAAAATGTACGACCACATTTTCGAGTAAAAATATGTCAGCTTTGAATAAAAAATAAAATTGTCTGTGAAAGTTTCATGTGCTTTGAGAAAACTGTACCGATGCCCCAAATTTGCATCAAAGGTACACTTTTCTCAAAGCATATGGAACTTTCACAGACAATTTTATTTTTTATTCAAAGCTGACATATTTTTACTCGAAAATGTGGTCGTACATTTTTTAAAAGGGGCTCTCGTAAAAAGATATCAGCGATCAAAAATTTCGAAACACAGAAATGTAGGCTACAATTTCAGCGTACGCTCGGAAGCTCTAACCTTAAACGTGTAGGAAAAATTGGTTTGTGGTTGATAACTTATCCCAATTTGGAGAAACCTTTGCAAAATGTGTAAATTACACATTTTGCAAAGGTATCTCCAACTGCGTAAAATTATGACTTACAAACCAATTTTTCCTTTAAAAGAAACACATTTTTGCATGCTTTAATGGTTTTACTTTTAAAAAAATTGGTTCAGAGAAATCATCAAAAAACGAATATTTTTGCGCACAAATGTAGGCTACAAATTTGCCAAGGGATGAGCACTCTTAAAATGTTTGTTTTTTCCTTCAGCTAAACGAAATGAGCTCTCTCAAATCCCTGCGTGGCAAGTGTGCCGTTGTGACTGGTAGCACAAGTGGAATCGGGTGGGGAGTGGTTACACAGTTTGCTAAGGCCGGTTGTAGGATAATGTTGCACGGTCTTGAAAAGGAGTCTGAAATATCCAATCTGAAGGAAGAATTAGCAAATTTATCGCACGACAAAGTAGCATACTCATCTGCAGATCTCGTCGATCCTGAACAGTGCAAAGGACTTATTTCCGAAGCAACAAGTCAACTGGGCAAAGTGGACATTTTGGTGAACAACGCAGGGGTTCAGTTTACAGCACCAGTACATGAATTTCCGCCTGAAAAATGGAACTGGTTGATTTCTATCAATTTAAATGCACCGTACCACTTAACTCGCTCCGTCATTCCACAAATGTATGACCGGAAATGGGGTCGACTGATTCATATTGCCAGTGCACATGGTAAAGTAGCATCGCCGAATAAAAGTGGTTATTGTGCATCGAAACACGGTGTGCTTGGTTTCTCCAAATCGGTTGCACTTGAGTCAGCCGGCACCGGTGTCACTAGCAATTGTATTTGTCCTGGATGGGTGTTGACGCCTCTTGTACAAAAACAAATTGAGAAAATTTCGAAGGAGAGACAGATTTCGTTACACGACGCTAAAATGCAACTCCTCTTGGAGAAGCAACCGAGTGGCGAGTTTGTCAAACCAGAAGATTTGGGTGACTTTGCCGTGTTTCTCAGCACAGATGCTGCTAGTCAAATTACTGGCGCATCTCTTTCCATGGACGGAGGCTGGACAGCTCGTTAGAGTTATATGTTTTTGATGATTTGTACATATGCATAACGATAATCCATAATACAAAATGCATAATGAAAAATATTTATTTGTCGAGTGGTATTATGGAAGGTAGACAAGGCAAAATAACAAATGGGTTTACATTTAGTTTTTTTCCTAACACATGCTAAAAGGCTTTTATAGCGAATTAGAAGTTTATATCAGGTGGCGGAGGTGATTATTATAAGTTCGGAACAATATTTTTCCTAAACGACGTTGGAAATACGCTAATACGTTGAATTAGAAATAGTATGTTGTGTTATAAGTATTTAGCACTAGACCCTTGTAACTAGTTTAATAAAATTTGCTGATTATCGGACGAAAATATGACTTCCGGAAAATTTCTCAAAATCAAAGTAACCTCGGTGAACTTTGATGAGTTCTGTGACCTCACTAATGCAATTATTTGATTAAATTATTACTTATTATGAATGTGGAGGACCTTAGCTTTACAGCGATACGCATATTTAGTAGTTTGACAGAGTGTAACACACATTTTTATCTGTTACGTAGTCACGTTCCAAACTACTAAATATGGGTATCGCTGTAAAGCTGAGGTCCTCCACATTCATAATAAGTAATAATTTAATCAAATAAATGCATTAGTGAGGTCACAGAACTCATCAAAGTTCACCGAGGTTACATTGATTTTGAGAAATTTTCCGGAAGTCATATTTTCGTCCGATAATCAGCAAATTTTATGAAGTTAATATTTGCCCCAGGAGAACTTGACCTCAGCTTTCCAACGAACCCACACACGCCCGTGTCCTCGTCACCTTTCGGAAATGAAATCCGGACTACGAAACCCCATTTTTCGACTTTTGGCCACTTACAACCAACCAGGTAAGGAAGATCAAAAATATCTGAGACTGGTTTTGGGGCCTAGGCACCAAGGCCTAACTAGGCATATATAAAAAAGTCGTGGAAAAAATAGCGCCGATTTTGGTCAGTCGAAATTCAAAAGAATCCCTCCAGATAGTTCTGTTCTTGGTCCCAAGTTCTCAAAACCGACTTTAAAAGATATTCACAAGCTATTAAGTGACTTGAAAAATCAAAAAGTTGGACTCTTTACACAAATTCTACTGATCTGGGATCTGGACTCTGGAGGCGAAGGACAGTGGTGACTATGGAAAAATGAGGTCGAGTAACCACAGTTTTAAAAATAGTTGTTGCTGTACGCCTAGAAATAACCAGAGACCAAAATTTTCATGAACTTTGGATTTTTGTTTCTTCATATTTTGGGGCAACTGCGTCACGAACTCCGCTACCGCTACCTCCATCTGTACAATTAATCTGCAACGGAAAGCAACTGATTAGTGAGCTATAAAAATTCTTTTCATTCACACGTGCATCTCTTTATACATTACACGTGTCATCTAACATTCCATTTTGATTGGAAATTTTATTTATAGCACAAAATACACGTTTAATTGCAATTAAAAAAAAAAGAGTTCCATTCAGTTCCCGTATTGCTCAACCGAAGATCTCATATTGCATATGAAAACTAATTAGTGGTAATTAAATGGTTATAAAATGTAATAATCCAAATGTTTGTGTGTAACGACAACCTATCCCAAAATGGACATTAAAATTTACATAATCGATTTAAAGGTAGAAATTAATTTAAAGAAATAAATGAAGAAATGAGAAGGAAAAAAAAATTGAAAATAAAATTCGTAACAGTTGCTGGCTTCGTTGTCTATGTAACATAAATTAACATTAATATATAAGTAAAGACGATCTGATTACCTCCACAAATCACCAAAAATGGTTGGACAATCAATTTTCACATTCAACCATACATTCACCTGTTATTTATGCGTTCGATGATTTTGACAAATTGCCGACACTTAGACGATTAACCGTCTCAAGTAGGTTTGTTGTTTTAGTTAGAAGCAATCAATTTTACTGCCTCCAACTCCTCCATCTTCATTAAATTCATTAAAATTGTCTGGATGCAGCTAGGTAAATAATATAACATGGCATTCATAAATGATCATTAAATACGAACAGGTGTGGCATACAGCAAACAAAATGTTCTATGATGCTATAATAAGTAGCTCACCAATAGCGATGGTAAGTGGATCGAATTAAGATGTAAGTGGATATGCCTAGAGAGAGAAACATTTTACTTTTGAATTGTTAATTTCGATAGTCAATTTTTGTTCGATTTCTATTTTCATACGTAAATTTGTTTTGTGTGAAATACAACAGAAATTTTCATCAGTGTCACGTTTAGCGGTAATTCATAGAATCAATTGCATCGCAGAGTGCATTCCTCCATTCAGATTTGGATCGAATCATTCGATCCAAGTTGGTTTCGGACAAAAACAAATTCTAATCCACCAGAGCTGAGGCTTGTATTTTACAGTAGGAGTACCACTTTCATTGACTAATAAGATTTCAAAATATTACCTGTGGTAGATAGACTAACTCCAGATAATGTGTTGCTCATAAAAAAATGTATTAAATACCTGCTTCAGTTTCGCGACAATTAAATATAGTAGAGACCATTCGAACATTTTGTTGTCCTACAGAGGACGTCAATTTTTAGACATGAATTTGCTTCAGTTGGTCAGCTGATCTACTCATTAAAAGCAAAAAATAGCTTCATGCAAGCAAGTTGTGTTGGTAAAAATCAATGAGCCAGCTGAGAAACAACTGAAATAAAACATCTAAATTTCACTGACGTACACTGTAATTTTGAATAATTTATAATTCGAGGCGAACATTTGCTCATAAGTCTGGAGGATATCCATTTACAGAGGATTGGTGATTCAAAATAAATTCTCGAGTACTGATCGCTCTTAAGAATCGGTTACTCTCGAAGATCAAAACTCTTGAAGACACAATTACCCAGAAATTATAGGCCTGGGAAAATTGTACTGTTATTCAATTCAATACAGTAGTTTAGCAGTTTTTGGGTAATTTCAGGAAATTTAGACAATCAATTTCCCAAAGATAAAACCTGGCTCTCCATTCGTGGTGCAATGCTTAGGTACAATCCACTTCACTTGTTATAATATGCACTTTTCTGAAACTAACATATCAATGCTGTCTGTTATTAAAATCCTTTATTTGAAATAAAATTAGGCTTACGACTATAATCCAATTTAATTGAATGCCTATTCAAAAGAAAAGGTTAAAGGTTGAAAGACAAACAGAGAAAAAGAAATTGTCCCGAAAAGAACGGCAACTTATTTGTGTATTTTCATCGGGCTAAAGAAAGAATTTTGGAGAGAAAAAAATCAAATATTTTCTTGTTATATACAAGCGAACACCTTATCCTGTCATTTTTTGAATTTTCTTGACAAATTGGTTGAAAAACTTTTATTTTTGTTTTTCAAACAAATAAAAAGATTTTTTTTTTGCACTCATATTGTTTGCTATGGAAATTCGTTCTCACATCCCCAAGTGTTGCCATAGGAAAATATTTGTACAGCTAATGATTTGAATGTTTTGCAAACACTGAAATGTTGTATTTTTCCTGTGTGAGGCGACAAATGCATACATGAAATAAAAGCGAATAGGTTGGCAGAAAAGATCACCGTTTTCGGAATGAATTCATTTCACTAAGAATGTGTTTATGCATGAAGAGAGAGAGAGAGATACTATATTATTATTATGTATGTATGTAAAGTAACGAGGAGGCAAAGACCCCTAAATTACCGAAAAGTTTTTTAATCTTTTAATCTTAGAATATCATTTACACTTTACATACAATGGTGTTTTTCATCGACGCCAATTTAACACTTAGTCACACACTAACTTTTCATTTGAATGAAATGCCAAACTTTCTGTATACAGTTAACAGCTTACACAAACAAAAATCAACCCCTTTTTAGATTCAATTTCGGCCTTCAACACAAAATAAATACGCAAATAATTACCATAATTTAATATTAATTAAAATTAAATTAATTCCACTTTATATTTTCCAGAATTGAATTATCTAGCGGATATTATATTTTAAAATATGATATAATCGTGTACAGTGTTTTCTATGTGAGTTAGTTATATAATGTTATGTTCGCACCGAATTTGGGTGAGGGTTGCATGACAGTATATATATAGTTCATCTCATGTTGAAACAGAATTTTTATATTGTTGCACAAAACGTAACAACAGTGGCGTTCGGTGTTTTTGTGGATGGATGAATACATCTTGAACGCACAATTAAAATGTAAATTTATGCTTCAACGTTCACAAAATATCGAAAAATTTAAAGTTCGTTTCATCCACATTATTTCGATGGTATTTTAATTGAACTTGGAAATAGACCGTATAGCAACAAGAAAAGGTATTTAGTGTATACCACTGCCACTTTTTCTGTATTGTTAGAGTACAATTATTATCATAATTAAAAATGTAGACGATTGTAGAACTGAGTGATATTTAAAGCTAATGATATTAGTGATTAAAGTTGGACTTCCAAAATTTTGCTTTGGGTTGTCACTGGAGTGTGACCATATTTGTCATTTCTACGCTTAATTTCATTTTATCAACGCACTCCAAGAACAGGCACGAGAGCAGAATTAAATAAGAGGCCTCCACGACGCAGTAGTCTAAAATTCTCATATAAATTCAGTTTTTTTTTATGATGGTTTAGGCAACGACGTGTTACGGACGCTCCATACAACATAAGAGGCCAAATGACCTGTAAAAAAATCTGTTATTGTGCCAGTTATTGGAGTGCGTTGATTTTATACATAAACAAAAAAGATGATTTTACAAACAAATTGTCAATTTTGTACCTTTTGTACACGGGAAACATTGATTTGTACATAAAAAATATTTTTCTCTTTTCTCTCCCAGACACAAACCAAAACATTTTTTTGTACACAAGAAAAAGTATTTGTACCCAAGGCAAATGCATTTTGATATGTACAAGCAACGAACTCCAAGCAAAAGTGCTTCAATTGACACCTGCCAAATAGAGTACTATTTTGTATGACATTTTATCCACATTCTTTTTACAGTGTTAAATTTTGTATGGAGCACTGTCAAGTTTCAGTACCCTATTTAGAGTGCCACTTTTGCTTGAAGTGCGTTGGTACAAGTGAAACCTATTTCTTACACAATCAAAAACAGTGTGGACATGTTTAATTTTTTTGTGTACAAACAACACAAAGTGTGTCGGTACAAATCGATTCAAATTCAAATCATAGTAGAAGGTGTACAAAATCAATTTTGCTGATTTACAAAATGTTTCTTCAGTGCACAAAAAAAATGTATTTGCATACACTATTATTGCTTCTCACGGTGGAGCTGAACGAATTTTAAATAAAAATGTAGGCTTCCATCCAGGTTTATTTCTTTATTGAATTGGGGGTGGGAAGTGCTATTCAAGTAAACAAGTTTTAGCAAATCCTCTGAGCTGTTTCAGAGAACCAGCACCAGCGTCAGCCAGTGCACTTCCCTCCCCCAACTCAGTTATGAAAAAAAACCTACACGTTTATTTAAAATTCGTTCAGCCCTACCGTGTTCTGTGTACAAAATAAATATTTCTTGGGTACAAAATATTTTGTGATTTGTGCAAAACTTTCTTTTACATGGTTGGGCAACCGGTCGTTGAAAATAACAACATTATAACATTACGTCCGCGGTTCCAAATTTTTATTTTGCCTAGTGGTGACGTTATGGCCCGACTCGAAGGGGAGGGCTGTATTCCCAATCGTCAAAAATTTGGAACCTCATACGTACAGTGCTTTACGTGCTTCTGGTCGGTAGATGGGAAAAATGTACAAAAAATGCATTTACCGACCAGAAGCATGTAAAAACTTATAATCATCCAAATTTTGCGACTATACTGAATATAGCCTGTAATAAAGGTGGTCTGTTATGAGCAATCTTCATACGCGATATAAATTCAACGTACCGGTTGTCTCACGTTAAAATGAAACATCGGATCTAGTTTACTGCACACCCTAGACAAGAGATTTCCATTTGACAATTAATATTGCATGAAATTGTTGTATATCCGAATGATGTGATAAAAATGGTCTTTCGGATAGCTTGTTCGTCATAATCCTCGAGTTTCATACATTTTTCATAATAAAAGATTTTTCCTTGATAAATATCCTGTGAATATCGAACGCATTGACGTTCTGAGTGTCTATAAATAAGTCTTAAAAAAGTTGAGAAAAAGCATTTTAATTATGTAAATTATTATCACTGCAGTTTACGGACATGTGAGACTGTAAGCACTTGGGTTATGGAAAACCTACGATATCACGTTCCTTAACCGGAGTGGTTGTTATTTACTTAAATGAAATGCATGTCGAAGTGATTATAAATAATTAACTCGACTGCTTTCCACTACTCGATTGAGCTGTCAGTGTGAGAGTTCAAAACTTAACCGCAGGTAGATTTGAACTGATAGGTTTATAAACGAAACAAACTTGACTGAATGGGTTAAAGGCACGTGACGTTGAGTGTAGAGGTTTCGTTGGGCTTACCGGCAAAAGCATTCACCATTCATCGTAGATGGTACTAGCGTTATCGAACAGCTTATTACTAAAGTAAAATATTTCGCTTCAAATAATAGAATCATTAGCAGTGAAACTAGTATGGTAATGATCTAGCTCCGAATCGGCCGTGACTGTGATTGTAAACATCAAAACCAATCTATCGACGCAAACATGAACGAAAATGCATCCTGTACATAATGACACGTGCTCTGATCTTTATAATCGATTTGGTAAGAAATACTGGCGACCGACATGCTATTCTTACAATCCCACCTACAACCTTCCAAAGTGAATATTCGTTTTCTCATACCAGGTCTCATCTCAATGCAAGTCCTGCATTTTCCCATCGGGATCCAAAACCGGTTGTGCAGGCAGGCAGGATTTAACAATATGTTACACAATATTATAATAAAAGGTCATCATTTTCCATTTATCGCCCTAATTGATATTGACACATGATTGTCACACATATCCCTAGAATTATGTTCGGTGAAAAATATCAATAAAAGAAGCATCCCACAAAGCACAATGATTTTCCATGATAATAATTAACTGTACACCATTAAGTGTCATTTATCATCATTAATTCATTATATTTCGAAGCTTATGGACGTCCATTCCAGATTATCATCATCATGTGTAATATATTGGACATGCAAAATGAATTTACAAGTTGTAGAGAGGCAATGAGGTGTGTATGTGTAGTATATGAATATTGTATGGTCGAATAGATCCCGCAACAACAGACCCTCAGATCATTGTTAAACATATTATTATCTAACCTACTCGAATTATTATAATGTCTGAAGAGTTTCGCAGTTTCGGTGAAGAGATCGAGAGTATGATGTTATGTCAATGGACATTTCTAGGTGTTCAAACTGGAACATATTCAACAACATACCACTTGAAGCTCAATTGGTGGTATATATCTCTTTTGAAAATTTATAATAATCGTTCGTATACAATATAGACGTAGCGTGATGTCGAAAATCGTTTAAATAAATGATTTATCAGCATAGTGAGAAGTTGACAGCTTTAAGCGTTGTACTGTACAACAATATTATTAAATAAATTATCGGATTTGTGAAGAGATAAACGAAAATCTATCTCACTGTTAATATATAAATTAAACCAGGACATCAAATTGTGTACACGACTTAGACAATAGAAATTTATTATATTTTCATGGCATAAAGATTTATGTTAATTATTGGTGTTGGCTATGGCAGCCATCGATGAATGGATTGAAATTTATGATTTTGTTGAATTGAAAACCTATGGATCATAATACTCTCTTTTCCGATGGTGTCGTAATTAAATAACAATAGACAATGTGTACGCGGTTTGTAGAAGCAATTATGATTTTAATTTGGATCACATTTGGTAAGAGATCAATATTATCGAGTTACGCAAAGTATATGTGAATTTTTAGTTCGACGTTTCAAATTTCGGAACACAATCGGTAGCACCATCAAAATATGCAATATCTGATAGATATTGTTCAGAGCCGAGGATATATTAAGCGACAAACTTTAGCATTGTTTATAGCAAACGACATGGTTGATCAGTCACAGTGCAGTTGTTGATTTGAGTGTCCACGAGATTATTGTCGCGACTCGAATACTTTTGTCAGGTTTAACCTTTTTGAAACGCCATTCGCCATTCCTGAAACGTGCGATATTTTAAACAGAAGAAATAACCGATTTAAATGTAATCGGGAAATGTGTTAGTTAACCCGTGCGAAGATTGGAAGTCTGATAAATTTTGAAAAATTTAGTCTTACGTCTCTTAAGACAAGAGAATTGAGGGAAAGATAGTGACTATTTTTAGGAAAACATGTTCTAATATTTTCACACATTTTCCCGAAGTTTCCTGTATCTATTCCGACCAAAAACATTTTTATGTAAAATTAGGGAAAATTTATGAAAATATGGAAAATATGATTTCCTTAAAATAGTCCTTGGGAAAAGGTCAATCAATTTTCAGAATAAGTTTGCTTCATCTGATTTTCCGCTTGTTATGGGTGTTTATACAGATTTAACAGTACACGCATGGGTGAGGTAGTGGTAAAACCGCATAAAAATCCGTAGCCACTTTTTTAGAGTTCTTTTAGAGTATTTCGAACTTTGTGCCTTTCGTTTTTCGCCAAAAGGGATATGATACGCTTGACGCCTATGAAAGATTCATTTCTGGAATGAAGTTTCACACTGAGTCAAAAGAGTTTAAAATCGTACAATAGCTGTAACAGCTGTGACAGCGCTACAGCTGTGAGCTATGACAGCAATTGCAGATTACCTGGAGCCAAAATTACCAGCTAACGGTGAGATTTTCAACTCGTTTCCTCAGTGCAGTTTTAGTTTTCGTTCAGCTTGGCAATCGAGCAGAATCTGAAAGTCTTCGATACGATTCCACCTCGCAAATAAAAACATCAATTTCCGAAATCTAATCCGAAAATTTCCACAGGATTTTCAAACTATCTAGCTTGACATGCTAGGCTATTACGTGTACTTATGTAAACATTGTTGATTGGGAGTTGAATGAATGAATGAATTTCCTTTTATTGATGTCTACTATCTTCTAGCCGACATTAAATACAAGATCAAAAAGAGTACAAAAAAAGATAAAAAAAGAGCAATCCAAAAACAAACAAGTAAATCAAAAACAACAGCTATACCGCTAGCCGGCTGGTAGAAAGAACAAAACGAAAAAATAGCAAAAAAGGAATATCACAAATAATAACAAAAATAGCCAAAAATGGCATCGTCTAAATTCAAAAAGTAAAAAATAATCAAAGTTAGCCAGAAATGGCACTGTCTAAACTAAAACGAAAACCTAAGTTTCTTAAAGAAAGAAAACGGAAGTTTGACAGAAAAAAAATAACTCAAACAAACTCAATATAACACCTAACAGGTAGCAAAAGTACCGAACGTCGAATCATCGAGTTCCGTTACAAAGCGTCGAAATTCGCGGGATGGTAGAGTCGGATCCACATGAGTCGCCGCCAAGTTGAACAAACGACAGGCAAAATTGAATGGCGAATATGTCTGGTATTCCCGTTGGTATGCATTAATCCGGATTAGCGACGAATTTCGCAGCGTTCTTGATCCATCGTTCAAGGTTATCCTATCACGTAGTGCCGGAGAGTTCACTTTCCCGGTTAACACGTCGTGTACAAAGAATACTGCTGCGTTTGCTCTCCGTCTAACTAGCGTCTGCAAATTCAATTCGGTACACCTGTCGATGTATGGCCGGAGGCGATAGCTTCTATCGTTTGGGTCGATGTGTCGATCGTGGTTCGCATATAGGACGAATTGCCTCTGAACACTTTCGAATGTCTGAACGTGGGTGTCATGATGTGGAGTCCAGACCGAGGATGCAAATTCTAGATGAGATCGAACGACAGAATTGTAAAGCATCTTGGCTGTGTCAACATCAAACCGGCCGAAACATTGTCTCTTGATAAATGACAGCATTGAGTGACCCTTCTTTGAAGCTAGCTCATGGTGCATGTTGAAGGTAAAGTCGTTCTTGTACGTTAGACCAAGATCTTTGATGTCATCAACACGTTTAATTGGCTTGTCATTCATGTAGTATTCGGCTAAGACGGGAGATCGCTCGCGAGAGATAGTCATGACCTTGCATTTATCCTCATTCAACTCGAAACCATTCCGACGACACCAATCGGAGAAATTGTTTATTGACTCTTGGAGCGAGCGTGTATCGTCAATATTAGAAATGTCGTTATGGGCGATATTTTTGTCGTCAGCAAAATTCAATCCTTTTGTACCAATCAGTGTGTCATCCGAGTCATTAAAAAACACCAGGAAAAATGTTAAGTGCAGATATATTGTTCATATCTTTTTTACTCTTCTAACGCACGTGTTCGCGTATAAGAACAAATGCCTCGCTCCCCATGACTAAACTAATTTTTAAAATTCTAAAAAAAATACGTGTCCAATGTTTTAGTCTTCCGGACCATTTAAACAACTTTTTGGCCCAATACCCCACAATGCCCGGATACGGAGCAGGCCTATTGTGGTATGCATGGTTCCGCCTGTTCTTTAGATTTATCAGTGTGTTATCATACCAGGCTGGATGATTCGTCGAGCGAAGTGTTGCCTTTGGAATGGATTGGTCGAATACGTCGTAGCAGGTGGCATAAAATGAGTCGACCATTTCATCGACATGTTTGTCACCGAGCAGTGCGTCGAAGTCAATATTTGCAATTGCTTCACGGATCAAATCAAACGGAGCTTTTTTGAAGCAGTACACAGTATCCATAGGTGTTGATCGTTGGCTTAGAGACGGTTCGCATTCGATCAAGCAATGAAGCGGTACATGTGCCGAGTCTTGTTGCTCATCAGATATAAGTGGCATATCTGCTTTTGTGACCAATGTTAATTCGGGCATGTTCGTGTACACTAGGTCTAGTACGTTATTTGATCTATTTTTCAAATCAGTCATTTGGAAAAGGCCACATTCCAAAAGAGTTGACGAGACATTCCGTGCAATGTTTGATTGAATCGATGCGGAGTCACCAAGCAATGGTAAGAAGTCGAAACCGTCGTCATTAGCGAACCATTTGATAGACGGCATATTGAAGTCACCGGCTACAACGAAAATGTCTCCGTGTTGTATCATAGAGTAAGCTTTAATGATCGAGGCTAGGTGAGCTGCGTATACTTCTTCAGGTGAGCCATACTGAATGTAAAGTCCACATAAAAATAGCCTCGAGGAGTTAAGTTTTATTCGCACAAAGATAGCTTCGAGTGGTTTAATTTCCGGATAGTCAACGACGTCACTGTCATGTTTCGAATCGACGGCGACCAGTACTCCACCTGCAGTTCGGGTATTTATGCTTGAGTCAGCACGGTCTTTACGGTAAACAGTGAAGCGAATGTCGAAGAATTCAGCACTAAATTTGCCTTTATCGAGCCATGTCTCCGGCAGAACAATGGCATCGTAATCACAAGCAGTGGTGGATAGAAGAATTTGATCTTTTTTACCGACCATGCCACGAACGTTATTGTAGTATATGGATACGTGTTGCGGTGGAGTCGGTGAGTGGTTAACGGATACTGCTGGTGCGTTGGAATGTGAGTCGATGGATGTTGTTTCAATCGAAGAACTGTTGCCTTCGATTACGTCAGTCTGCTGTCCAAAAAAGACGACGGGAAAGTGGCTTTGTTCTTGATGATCCATGGTTTGATGCTAACATGATGCGGCCAAAAACTGGGCTGGGAAATAACAGCACCAATGTCGACATTGATTTCCACCTTAAAATTTATGAAACTTAATGTAGAAACGTCTTGTCCTTTCTTGATCAGTCGTCCTATTTTAACATGCTTCCTGTCCACGTTGGAGTTTTCAACTATGTAATTGACAATGTCATCGGGAGTAACGGTTACATCCAACGGCGTCAGATGGAAATGCGTATCATACATGACCGATGGAACACTTGATCCCAGCAGATGAAGACCTCTATGAGGTACAGTTGATTCATATTGGTTGACTAGGTGATTCGACGATACAGAGGTGGTAACAATTGGATCTTTTACGTTATCAGCAGCTGTCTTTGCACTACAAGGTTTATTGCACGGGTTAGAGTGAACATCTGTCGATAGGAGATTGTCAAATCTTTCTCTCAATAGTTCAAATTGCGAGTCGTCGTTATTGTTCGTCTGAATTTCATTCATATCGACCACTTCATCGAGCCTTGTGAGATGATTACTTAGATGCCTCGTCAATTGATCGTCTGAGATCCAACGGTTGTTGAGCGACTCTATATTAGCACTCAATGTAGCCAAATCCCCAAATTTAGAATGGGTTTGATGATCAACGAATCGAAAACCAAGTACATGAAGGCCGAGCCCAATACGGTTGCCAATCAACAAGGGGACGTGATAAGCATTGGAGAGTACAACCTCGAGGTAGTCGAAGAATTCATCTACCTTGGAGCGCTGATTCGTTCGGATGGCGATAATACACCTGAAATCCAAAGACGAATCATGGCGGCAAGCAGATGCTATTACGGTCTAATCAAACATTTACGCTCAAAGTTGATATCGAAGAAAACGAAGTGCCAAGTTTACAAAACGCTCATTCGTCCAGTTCTGATCTATGGATGCGAATCTTGGACGGTGAAGAGAAGTGATGAACAGTTGCTCCTAACGTTCGAGCGTAAGGTCCTTCGTACTATTTTCGGAGCGATGCGTGAAGGCGAAAGGTGGCGGCGACGATACAACTTTGAATTGAAACGTGATTTTGGCGAGCCGGATATTGTGGCAGTGGTGAAAGTCCAACGGTTGAGGTGGGCAGGGCATGTAGCACGCATGGACAGGAACAGAGCCCCCTCAATGTTATTCCGAAATGATCCAGAAGGGCGAAGAGGAGTAGGACGCCCTAAAATGCGATGGATAGATGGAGTCGAATCAGATCTTCGGGCGCTGGGAATAAGAGGTTGGCAAAGTGCAGCGAATGACCGGGCACGCTGGAACCGGATTCTCGACCAGGCCAAGGCCCACAAGTGGCTGTAGCGCCGGTAAAGTAAAAGTAAGTAAGTAGCCAAATCCTTCTCCATCTTTTCACATTTATCCAGAGTTGGATCGGTTATCCGAAAAACCGAAAATTTCGGTTCGGATTAAACCGAACCGAGAATTTCGGTTCGGATTGAACCGAACCGAGAATTTCGGTTCGGATTGAACCGAACCGAAAACTTTGGTTTTGTCGAAAAACAATATGAAATGAAGGCAGACTCGTCAAAATTGATTGATTTCATTATGAACTAACCAAAAAGAAGTAAATGGAGCAATTGCATGATACTTTTATTGAGAATTGAAAATCTCATAAGTTCTTGTCAAATTCGTTTTCTCACAAAAATCGCATGCAATTGCTCCATTTACTTCTTTTTGTTTAGTTCATAATGAAATCAATCAATTTTGACGAGTCTGCCTTCATTTCATATTGTTTTACGACAAAACCAAAGTATTCGGTTCGGTTCAAACCGAACCGAAAATTTCGGTTCGGTTCAATCCGAACCGAAATTCTCGGTTCGGTTCTATCCGAGCCGAAATTTTCGGTTTTTCGGATAACCGATCCAACTCTGCATTTATCATGAATCAATTGAATATTATCGAATGCAACCGATTCTGACACTGGTGAGCATAATCGTCGATGCGTATTCATGGAACTGTATTCTTTAACCAACGACTCAATTTGTAGTACAACATCAAAGTTGTCATTCAATTTACGATTCAAATAATCAAACGAGGTCCATGTATTCCGTTCGAATCCATGCAACAGGTGAAACAATTCGCTGTTATCGTTCGGCAAGGTTGAGTTATTAAAAAAAAATGACCAATCCAGTGGGTCTGACGTTGGTGATATCTTGTGACCAATCTTCGAAGCACTTGTAACAATATGCTTTGTCGCATGAGGCTTGATGATAGACGGACCGATTTTTTCACCTATATGATCCAATTTGTTTATAATCGTTGAGGTGATTTGTGTTTCAAAAGAAGAACGAGCCTTTGATCCGTGGTCGATCTTTGCGTGCAAGTTGATGATATTCTGATTGAGCGTGGATAGTTGATTCGTGATGTCATTGGTGTCATGACCTATCGTCATGATGCACCGAGCTCTTAATTTCCTCGTTTTGATTACTAAGCTGAGAGAAATGCGTTGAAATGTTCGAATCCAATTTCGCAAGCATTGACAGCAAATCCGATAATTTCGACTGATCACCTTGAGAATCAATTCGTTGTGTTGCCGAATTTTCAGTAACGCCAGTAGCTGTAGGTGTGTTTGTGGTCCTTCGGTGAAGGTGATGCCTGCTTTGACTCAGCTTCAGACTGTTGACCCTCTCCAAACATTTGTGGCACATGAAGACTGCGTTCGTTGATGATGAAAGCGTTTTCAAAATTGGTTGTGAGGACAGGTCGAAGCATTTCGAGTTGAACTTTTTCTCGCAAACATAGCATAAAATGAGCAGCTTATCCGATGTCCTTGCGGTGAAGCAATTTTCTACGCAATCAACAGGTAGTGAATGAATGGGTTGGGCGCTTTGGCGGCGATGTATGCACGTTTCAGTTATCGGTCGACGATGAATTTCATAAAATGATACAAACAAAACAAGATTTCGCACAGAATTCGGCCCCAAAAGAGAATTAAAATCAATCCCCTACCTTCTAAGAAGTAGTCTTCTACTTCAGGATTGTAGTCCGAGATTGGCGGGGTGCGCGTACGCCAGTCTTCTCCTATTTTAATTCGAAGCAATTGGGACGGAACGAGCGTAAATCAATTTGAATCTGAATGTAAATTTGCGCCATAAAAGGATGTGGCTAGCAGTATAGATGGCTTTGGTAAAAGAAATCGATGACAGCCCTCCTTGGCAGTTGACGATCGAATAGTGTAAGGAAATTTATAGGTTATCTGTACACGGCAATCCTTCACTCAAATTCCCGACAGACACACACCATGACACGGAAAAACTTTACTGCAAATCAACGCTCCACAGTTTAATTAATCAAAACAATAAGACAAGATCGCGTAAAACACAACTATTCGATGAACATTCAATTCAAAAGCGGGAGAAGCAATATCGTGATGTTTACTTCTTCTTCTTCTTCTTCTTCTTCCATAATACTATCAAGAGTTACTATCAAGTATAAATACATAGGCAAAAATGATTTATTTGGACAACGAGCTTTTACTCAATTTCTATGCTAATCATGTCCGGAGCGATAGCGGAGGACTTGACGCAGTCTAACTTCCAAAAGAAGAACGAAGAAAATTTTTTGAGACGCGGCAACTAAGTTTAGGCTAAAATTCGACTTTCGCCAAAATGTCCAACATCGTAACCAAATTGTTTTTAAATTATTCTCACTTGCAATACAAAGAAAATGACCTATCACACGTCTCCCAAAGTGCTCGGGAACCGGAGATATTGCGTTTTCCAAGTCGTCATTTTCAGTACATATGAAAAATGGCATTCTCCAAACAATCAACATCTTTCAACTTACTATGTATGTTTCTATATATATATATCTATCTATCGATCTGGCTATCTATCTATCGATGGTCGATCTCGGAAAATCCGCAGCCAATCTCCATGAAACTTTGCAGGAACCTTAGTCAGGCCATTAGAACTCAAGTTTCATTCATCATTATCACAGGAAAAATTAGAATTTTGTGGAATTAACTAATTAATTTTCGGAACAATTTCTCTCATATAAAAATGTATAGCCATTTTGTGTTGATAGTGTTGTGATGATTGTTGTGATGATTGTTGTGAAGTTGGTTCTAATTTGGTCGAAATTTCAAAATTCAAAGTTTTTGAATATTATGGTTGGAATTTGGAATACATGGTGAGCAATTAGAAAAATTTGGTCACTTTCGGTGTAGCTGATTTTCACATAATTTTCGATTTTCATTAAATTTTCGATTTTCGTCCAATTTTCGAATTTCATCGAATTTTCGATTTTCGTCAAATTTTCGAATTTCGTCGAATTTTCGATTTTCGTCAAATTTTCAATTTTCGTCAAATTATTGTGTTTTCTGAAATTCAAACAAGCTGGCTCAGTTTTCCTCATCATCTGCCAAATAATTTTTACCATAAAAATTTGACTGAAAACAACGAAAATTTTACCAAAAAAAAATCTGCGTCGCAAAGTGCAACATGTTTAGGAACAGACCTACAAGAAAATTTATCTGCCACATGCGCCCCAGAGTTTTTTTGGTAAAATTTTCGTTGTTTTCAGTCAAATTTTTATGGTAAAAATTATTTGGCAGATGATGAGGAAAACTAAGCCAGCTTGTTTGAACTAATTGGGTGTAAATTTAACTTTTGCGTAACGAAGCTGAAAGCGTCAACCCTAGCGATATCATTAATTTTAGAAATTGTACCACAAAGACTCCGTCACACTTTTCTCGTAGAGATTTTGTTGGGTTCTATACTAACGGTTTTATCGTAATTTTTCAAATAAAAATCGACCATTACTAGAATATACTCTTTTACTAACCGTATTACATTTGTATACACTTCTGTAATTAAATTTATCCAACACTATTCATGGAAATGTATTGAGTGAAAGTTGCAAATGTATATCTGGCAAACAAATTAGTGTTGCTTTCACTAACGGGGTTGTTGATGTGCTGACGAAAATCTGATAAAAAATTGAACCTTGCATACATTTACTGTGAAAATGGCCATACACGTAAAATTAATTGAGACACATATACATATAGTAATTCCTTCACTCATTTACGGCTAGAAAGCAACAGTAACATATATCGTACACAAAATAAAATTACTCAGAATTTTTGGTCACGATAGAAAATAAAGCAGAAAAAATATATTAATGGCGCAATAGCTAATGAGAAAAAGTCAAAATTTGCATAAAAAAAACGTTGTTAATTTTATGGCAGTCTTGTGCGACTATGATTAGTATGATACACTGTAATTAAAGTAGTGGAGTAAAGAAACAAAAAAAGATTTTTGAATAAATCGTTAGCGTAGGTCAGTCATGCATATAACTGTGGTCTTTTTTAGTTTTTAGTCACTGGAACATTTAGTGGACGATTTGAATACATGTGGTCATCCATAAAGAATGTCACGCTTCGAGTATTTGTGTAGGAGGCGCTTTTGGTCTGAAAAACGTTAATTTCACCTTTCTATTGGGACATTCTTTATAGGTCTTCGTTTGGACATTTTTATTTTGACGAGTGAATAGTTTGTATACCGCGCCGAAAGAGAATTATAACAAATGATATTATGTAATGAAACATTTCCGAGTTCAACATTCGTTCGGCAGGTAAAGCATCTAATGTCAAAATCATCATTATCGCCCAGAAAACTATACTATACTACCCTGTGGGCCAATAATACCACCCAGGGTGATATTTTCACACACAACTTTGTGGACAATATTATCACCTTTTTGGGAGAAAATGATAATTACGCCCAGAAGATTTTAATATTGCTCAGAGATGATGACATTGCCCTGAAGGTGATAGTATCGTCCACAAAATTGTGTTAATCACCACACGGTGGTATTGTCGTTTTCTGAGCGATAATATCTTCTCTGAGCGATAATATTGCACAGAACCTCTTCTGTGCAATATCATCGTTCGAAAAGTAGAAATGTCCAGCCACCGAACTTTTATAAAGTAAATTTCTTTGAAAGTAACACTCAAACAGAGAAAAGTCGATATGTTGTGTGGGATTGATTGCGTGAACAGATAGGCGAAACAGGAGCTGATTGTACACCATCGGGTGCAATTTTCAAACAGCTTTTTGTATGAGTTACAGATGCTTTATAATTGATAAATAAATGAACTCGTGTGTGAAAACCGACCGAATTCCTTGAATTGTGCGGTTAATGGTATATTGTTTGTGGATAATTAATAGATGAAAAGCTATTTTTAGCATTCCTCACAGACACGTAAATATTGTAAACCTGTAAAATTCTTGACCTAATTGGTTAAGTGTTCATACGAGTCATACGTCAAACGAATATTACGAGTGTTCGTTCGTATATTAAGGAAGTGCATTTTTCTCCCCACAACATCTATAATAGGCATAGCACTGCATAATGAACCCACTCAATAATAAATTCAAATATTGTTCGTGATTTTAGAGCGTCGGATGTTCTTCATCATATCGTAAATGAATATTTTAGAACTATTCGCCGGAAGCATCTATAGTTCTGCACTCCATAAATGGGTTATTGTTGACATAATTCTGTGACAATAATGGTATGACCTATGTTGTTCGGACTTGTGAAATATGATTTCAGTATATCAAAGAGAAGTTTCAAATTTTGTGCATCATTAAAGGAAGTGTTGATGCTTGCTTATGAAATGAACAAATTCGAAATTTATAAACTGAAGAGGAGCGATAAGCTTGTTAATGTGACAATTTCTGTGTTTGCATGTGAAAGCATATTTAAAGGATACGAATCACAGAACATAAAATTTGTCTGTACATATAATACGCAATAAGTAGATAACAACAAAGGTAAAAGGTAGGAGATAGGTAGGTAGGTAACAGACACGAGAGAGCCGTAATTTGGATCAAAATAGAAATCTCAAGTCCGGCTAACTATACAATCGAATATTTTGCAAATTTGCTTTTCTCTATTTTGATCCAAATTTTTACCTTACCTGAGTTGGACCGATCAATTCAACCAATTTTAATTCGTTCAGCCAGCGCGACGAAGATATATTTTTTGGGCTTTCATGTCTGCCAAGCCTTATATATACTTTTGAACGATTGTTCATTTCACGCAAAATTATCTATAAAATGGCTTTTATACACAAGTGTTGAAGCAATAATTAGTTAGATTCGCTCAGCCTTTTTTTAGTTTAAAATTTGAAACAAAAGACAGTCTCGAGTCTCGACATTTAATTAAAAAGCGAAATTAATCTGAGGTCAAAATTACAACCAGCTTTTTCAATTCATTTAATTTGATTTATTTACTCAGTGGATCGAGTACTGTTCGATCGAGTAGATATTTAATAGATTAATACGATGCGTTTATTATATTCGACAAAATTAACTCTCAATTAATTACTTCCACACTCCAGACCATTTAACAATTAAATTAAAAGCAAATATTGAAAAACAACACACAACATTCAATACTCACATCGTGTTTATATATACAGTAGACTATGTGGTATACATACACATTGTATAGATTATGATATAGATACGTACAACGCATACCGTTTTATATATTACATACTCACATTTTGAAACCGGATATCACGTAAATATCAAATAGCCTCAATTTCATTATACACAAAATGCTGTCATTGATCCTACTTTAACTCTGAACCGTAATGCTTTTAGCTGGCAATTGATGGTCAAATTGACTTATAAGTTTTGGTCTAGCAAGCAAAGTGGATTTGCAACCCAAATACACCATACAAACATCTTCCCACTAACCACTTTGTTAAAGTTCTCCCATACATGCGGTAAATGTGAAATGAAGTAAAGTGCGAGGGAAAATTTTTCGTTGCTATTTTCATATTATCCCGAATGAAGACAAAAAAAAATAATGGAAATTGCCCGAGGAGTTATCATTGCAAAAATAAATATCTCATTTACTATTTTTGTGCGCCGGATGGATATCCACATGTTTAACGCAACCAACTTTTTTTTAGTGAACTATTAGATATGTGCCGGAATTCTGATATTTTCATATAGGATTCCATCAAAAAGAATAATTCAAATATTTTAAATTAGGTTTTCGTTGCGTCGGTTAACCAAATTTTCCTGCCAAATTAGGTTCATTTATTTCATTTTATTTTATTTTTTAGTTTTACTTTATTTTTGTATATATTGGAAAATTTCCAAGCTATTTTGCATTAATTTTGGGAATAAAATTCATGTGTGTACGATTAATATTGCGGGAAAGAAGTTAAATATGGTAGCCGCATGACCTAATATTTGGGGATTAATTTTATGTAAATTCAATAAAATTTATTTCAAAAGATTCTCCAAATATATTTGCAGGATAACAGATCTCTTGACTGAAAGTTATTATGGGTCTTACGGCAGAAGAGATCTCTATGATTGACGTAACCCTTTTTTTGTGCATTTGTTAACATGATAACTTGAATAAATTTCAACAGATTTTCAAATTTTTTTTCTTTTTGACGATGAATCAAATTTGACAGATTAAGTTTTAAAATTTGTTATCTGAGATCTGTGATCTTGTTGACACTGTAAAAGTAGGATGTGTGATATTGTCTGCCGAGTTGATATTTCTCTCTTTTTGGGCAACAATTAGGAAGAGTTTAAGCAAATACTTTTATTGGTCTCTTAAGAGGTTGAAAGTCGTAAAGTCTATTATACCCTGTAAAATTTTCGTGGAAACGGACTCAACGAAAAATCATCGTCAATTTTTACGTTAGACAACTAAATATCCTCAAGTCTTGCAGTAAAATTGACGAAACTCATTTATCCTTAAAAACCATTCCCATTGAAATTTTTCACTTACAAAAGCGAATGGGTCAGGGTCAGTCTACAACCCGCCAAGAAAGTCCCTTCAAAATAAGCTACTTATAATGCGATATTTTTAATTTTAGTACATAGGATCTACGAGCATCCAAAGTGTAAATTGTTTTGGAAAAAGTCATAATAAGCCTTTCGAGCATTTATCCGTGTTTCAAAGTCGTTTATTCAGTATCAATCCTCAATCTAATATTGCGTGGATCACAACGCGTTGTACAAAAAAAAGGATTCTAAATATTATACCAATTCGGTATATAATGAGCATTATGACCAATCATAGTCATAGGAAGCTAAGCAAAATCTTAATACGAAATAATAACATACAAACAGAATACAAATCAGCAAAGTTAAAAATAATGCAAAATCAAATTTAGTTCAGGGCGTCGATTCTCATGAATTTAAGAATTCGTAATTTGATAATTAAAATTTGACCTTAAGAGTCAATTCGCCAAACTTCGAACAGCTTATATGGAATCGGGGTTCAAGCCGACGGCGATCCGATCGAGGTATGGCTCCAAATGAATCGTCGTGCAATTCTGAGAATATCGTGGAACAGCTTTTTTCCCAAAAAAATTTTGTTGGGCATCTGAGACATCTTCTGGCTGTATCAAGTTAGTTTTACTAACTATTATCTCGTAAACCTATAAATAATAAAATTCGATCGAAAAAACGTTATTTGGGGAACTTTAAAGTTCGATGATTTTCCAAAATTTGATGGGTTGAAATGCATTGTGAAAAATCAACTCCATTTGTTCAAAGTTTGCCGAATTCACTCTTAAATATTATGAATTGTATAGACCACTCTCAGCATTAAGATGACAACTGTCAAATTACGAATTCTTAAATTCAAGTGGATTGGCGTTCACATGAAAACCGACACATTTACTGTTTCGTGGTTTACTGGTTTTTTGGTAAATTGTGCATGTGTTTTGATATGGAGAAATCAAAAACTCAAGTAAAGCACAGAAACAGAAAATCTGTCGGTTTTCAAAATTCCGTGTGTGTAAGTATATTGAAGAAAATCTTACGATCATCATTCATGTACTCTAACTCTATACTTGTAAGTTCTAACGCTAGTGGCCGAATTAATTACATAGCCAAATCTGATTTCATAAAAGCTGTACGCACATGGAAAAAATGGATATCGTCATTCCTGTGAGTCGAGTGACCAGACCATGAAGTTTTTATTATCGGTTATCTAAGCATACAAAATATTAAGCTCAATGGTTGGATCTCGTTTTCGACCTTTTGGACGCTTTTCATTCAATTTTAATTCAAAATCTAATGAGTTTTAAATTGATCAGATTTCGTACTCTAGCATACCCAACTATAGTTCCTTAAACTGCCTTCAGAAAGTCTCTTTCTCTTTAGTTATTAGCGACACTGCATTTCGTCGCAAGATCTAAGTAAGATATAAGATTCTGCATTCAGGCAAGTACGATCTGTGCACCATTTTGTAAAATAAAGTTCATTGTAAATCTACCGCTTCAAAATAATTAACCTGTTACAGACGGCAAGCGTTTTGACCAGTGTTATTATCGGGTCTATTACTTCCATTGATCAACGTATTTTTAATCGTTTGATTTCAAATCTTGTACTTCAATTTTTTAAATCATGCATTTTACTATATAAAGGACCATATTAACCAGAGCTTGTCATTATTTTTGTCGTTGTTATCGATAATAGACGAAAAGCCGTATGCGACTAGTTATCACAATTAATTAGCCGATGTAAGTCAGTAAAAACATATCTAAAATTAACCATTATAAATGAACAGATTCGCAAATATTAGTCTCGAGTACAGATTTACCGTCTCAGTCTATTATCCTCTTAAAACAGTACACATTATGTAAGCCCTGTGTTAAACTCGTAATACGAAAATTGTATCTTTCTGACTGTGCTTGTTACACCGAACGAAACAAGTTCACAAATCTCATCTGATTAAATATTTATTTCAATTTTCTACAAATAAAATCGACAAAATCAGCCCATATTTTATGTGGATTTAATTGAAGATTTCCCGACTTTTTTATTGTTTTCCTTTACTACAGATTCTACGATGTCACTCGTTCTTTTTTTTTTGCTTAATTCAAAGCATAAATTTACACTACAATAGAGTGCATACAACACACTTTGAAGCATTCAAATTTAGATCCGTTAAGTTAACTTTTAATCTCATAATTTCCATACGTCTTAGTTTTTACCTGATTTGCATAATGGCGCCGTATATCGCATAACCATAAATTATAAACGAAATTTGTAAAAATAACACAAATTGTACGAGATAACAACTGAACAAGGCAACAACAACAACGACAACAACAAATAAAACTTCCATTCGAAACACACCGAGATATGTTTAGTGGTTAAGCATTTCTATCGAGATTCGTCATTCATATTTTATTATGATAAATGCGACGATCATTTTTTCGGTACATTATCAACGCATGACCAAGAGACTATAAATCCATAAAGTGCCATATTATGATGATCTTTTAAAGCAAAATGCTGAAAAGAGCGAACAAACAAAAACAGAAAATTTATTCAAGAAATGGACGATAAAAAGATCAATAATAATATTTGTCGATAATTTATTTAAATGATGAATGCCATGGTATATTTTGTGGGACTGAAGAAAAGGCACACGTACATATATGATAATGTTTTGCATTTAAAATTCTTCGAAAGCGTTCAGTTCCATCGATCAGTCTCTTTACCGTATGGATACACCATTTAAATATGGACTGGTCGAACAGATTTTTAATTTAATCAAAAGATTTTTTCGATCGCATAACATGATTTTTTTCGGGTAAAAACTTTTACTTTTTTAACTAAAATTAATTTTTTGAAGCTGGTACGCTATGGCATGTTGGTATAGATTTTTTGTTTAGATTTGCAGAATAATATTATCGGACGGCCTTGGTCTAGAATTGAATTTAAATTAGGAAAAAAAAAACTTTAGAAACAGTGAAAGTGGGTGAGAGAATTTGATTTTGTCTTTTCCGATTGTAGACAACAACGCTTAAGGTCACAGATTTTGTGATTATTTTTTTCTAGTAAAATCATTCGGTTTTATGTGTGTCAGTAGACGAAAGAAACGATACTGTCTATACCAACTGATTAAAAAAACATTTTTTTACATTTCTAAGAATTTATAGTCGATTTATAGTCAAATCCATTCTGAAAAAAATTTCAGATGATTCAGGCATTAAACATTAATGACTCGTTGCAAGACCATTATTAAAAAAGAGAATCGTTGATCTAGGGTGGGTCTGGGTCGAAATTACAATTTTATTTTTTTTAACCGATGGTCCAGATGGAAGAACCTTTTTTAAAATATCTTTTTCCCACGATTCAAGACCAATTTTGATTATCGGTGTAGTAGTAGCACATATCGCTGAATGATTTATCTGACATGCGTGAGGCGTACTATTATTATTACTATTACTATTGTGAATAATGTAGCTTTAAAATGGCACCAGCATGTTTTGGAGGTCGATATCTCTGACGATGACTTTCGTCAAAAAATTTAGGACAGACAAGGTTTTGAGGCATGGGAAAACATATTTAAAAAATCGTTTCATCCATAAAAGATTCTGGAGGACATCCTAAATGAAAATATGGGTCAGGAGTTGTAAAATAAAATAAAATTCGACATACCCTAGTCGTCAATAACTTAAACAACAAAAATTTTGAGATTTATCATAATTACTTTACAAAGCCACGCGAAAGACATCTACTTCAAACTTTTTTTTTTGGTTCTATTGTCTAAGAACAAAGAAAAATTTGCATTTGGTTCCCTTCGCGTCCGCTGTACTGCGTAAGTATCGAGTAATAATATGTTGATGGTTGGCTTCGCGATTATAGCTTCTGCCCCATACCTAAAACCTGATCAGGAAGATGTTTGGTGCTTTCACAAATCATCCTTTTAATTTTTAAAAAATCCCTGCAAGATAAGGGAAAATGCGTATGAAGTTTTTATAGTGTCGACCGATGCACTGCCGATTTCGTCTACTTATTTTCAAATCAGTCTGTCTACTTAAATGCCAGCAGTGCGTTGGTTTTGGATGTTCTCAGTTAGATTTTTACAAAATTATGATAAAGTTCAGAATAAAGTTGCAATGCAAAGCTGGGCAAACTGATGAAGAAAAATTCAGGAGAACCAAGGTCTTTGGATTGTAAAGTATTTCGATTCCGATCCAGCGAGGAAACTTTTTAAAAATTCGTGAGTCAATCAAATGTTTTCTTGTAACTGATTTGTGATATTTTAAATTATTCGGATCCAATTCAATGTACTGAACCAATGAATAATCTTGAATATAAAAACAGTTGAACTGTGCGGAAGTCAAATATATCTCCCGAATTTTCCAATACGGATGAAACTGATTGATGTGTCTCAAACAGTATTTCTAATTTTATTCACCCTTATGTCCTAAGGAATTCAATAAAACAATAAATATCATTTCAGTGAACATTTCGAATACTACGCAAAAACAACACAATCATGTTGTATGGATATGATGAAAAGCCCCATAATTGTCCATCCTATAAAAACAAATTCAATACGGCAACCAATTCATCGTAACCCATTCGATAAAATATCCAGCGTTTTACCCAGAGAAAACCATAGAGACTATATGTATGGGTGTGTGTATGTGGCGGTAGTAAAATTCAAACCGATTTACTCACTGGGATATGTTATATGAGTACGAATATTGTGAGTGACCAACAAAACCATTTCAATTCGCAATAGAGACACATTCCCAATCCCCCGAAACCACTCAAGTGCCAATATTATTGAGATGTCCGTTTTGAATTGGTCTGGCCGATGATGAAAGTTGACTTCATCATTTGAATTTCAAATTGAAAATTGCCTCAGATATATAATATTGTACCTTTCGATTTTCCTTTTAAAAGCATTTATTCTCACCCGTAGCAAATACACATACACGCAGCTCGAAGAGTCTTCCACCGAAATTTGTATACTTACACTTAATATCGAATCGGGAGAAAGGGTCAAGGGTCGTCTAAACAGGGATGATTGTTTTATTAAATTGTATTATTCAAGTTTCAGATGGGTTAAAATTGTGTGTACGTGCACTTGATTTTAATCCTCAAAAGTAGCTTGCCACATCAGCCGCACACAGCACAAGGAAGATAGACAAACCAGACCAAAAATATACACGGTGAAGTGAAGTGGTTCAAAAAAAATAATAAAAAACGATTTTAGGTTCTTTATTTATTCATGAAAGTGTGCCCGTGAAGTGAATTTTAAATTTTATTTTTTTCTCAGTCTTTCTATTACACACAAATGCTTGGGAACTAGAACGATCTATTGATTTCCTTGTACTTTTTATTCTTTATATTTTGACTTAAATTATATGACGCGATTGGAAGAAATAAAGAAAGAAGAAGGGAAAAAAAAGAACACACACCAGACAATATCGGCATGGTTATCCGAGTTACATCGGATAGTTGAGTTTCGCTTATTTCTTCTTCTTCTCAAAATTCGATAGATTTTCATCGTACAATCTTACATAAAACAGACCATCGTACCAGGTAGATTTATATCATCGAACACAATAATTTTTGATGGCAAATTTCGATTTACTCTTTACATTTGAAGTGGGCAAATATCCTTAAGGTGCAACAAATTGTTTTTCCATCATTGCATTCTTATACATTATTTATTGTTGACAAAGCGTTGGGGCAATGGCATGTAATTTTTGGAAGATTTTCAAAAATGATTTAGTCGAATAAGAGTTCTTGAAATGGTTCTATTGGATTGAGTTTGCCTTCAATGAACTGTATAATGAATTAGTTATTTATCGTATGAAGGTTTTTGGACTGTCCGTTGTATGAGATATCGCATGTCATACGATTATAACATGTTTAATGGAATTCACGGTAGAAGCCACTGGCTCCGGGGGTTGTAATTGATTTTTTCTCTACATTCGCTCCACGCATTCCATGTGAAAGTGAAGAGTATTTATGCTCAGTTTATTTTACTATGTTCATTTGAAGATTGACAACAAGATCAACAAGATTGTACCTTAACTGGGTTCAAATGCAATTTGAACAGATTTAAGTGACTTTCCGGTGGGTGGTATGATCAATGTTGGATAGCTAGTAGATTCTACTTTTAACGAAGATATTTCGCCGACCCCCCCAAAACTAGCCAGTTACAACACTATGTATACATTCTAGAGTAGAAAAAATTGTAACAAAAAATTGAACAAAAAATGTTTTGTGAAGGGAGTTATCGGAATCAGCCGATGAAGGTGTCAGTTCTGTACTAACCTCCCCTCCTCACGTCGAAACCAGTCTCTTCGTCTCGATAGTCAATTTTGTCATCATTCGCTGAAAGGGAAAATTGGTGGAAATTACTAGATGATTCGGTGGTATTAGTCTTACTAAAAAGATTTAATTCAGGTTGTATGTTGAATAAAGACCCAATGGGAATAATATTTGTGATGTATAAAATTCATTTAGTGATAAATTAAGTCAGTCAAGGGACCCAACCCATCCAAAAGGTGTAACCTAGTTTATCGTATGTTGGTTTTTGGACTATCGTTGTATGAAACTCGTCGATCGAATGAAGAACGTTTCACATATTTCCAACTAGCCTCAATAAAATGAAAAATAAACCATTTTAATGGTTATAAGAAAGAAACGGTAATGTGAATTTCTTCACGAATTGAACTTCCCATTTCATTGTATTTATAGCTCTTGTAGAATTTGTTACTCTTGCCGGCTCATAACTCTACATTAATTACTCTGGAGGCCTCACAGCCTCCACAAATCTGAAGTAGCAATAACTCTTGACCAGCCGAGACTTTCGAGTTCGAGGAAATTGTTGCGAGATTGTGCGTATACTGTTGTTAATTGTATACTGTAGGTTAATTCATGTTATTGTCGAGTCGACTATTTATCGACGTTAATAATGCGCTCGGAACGGGTTCAGGTCGAGCTGATTTATTACTGGTTTACCTATCTTGCAATGAACTCAAACTTAAGGTTTCAGGTTCAACCATAAGTGATTTTTTGTTCCGGATTCCAAATCTCAAAAATCTTAGGTCACGTAGAGTTGGTAGCTATTAATAGTTTGAAGATCTATCTGCGTGAAAAAGCACGTCTTTTTGCATAGGGTTTTTCCTGATGATGATATTAAAAATCTTACAAAGACATTTGGAATCACAACAATCCTTTAAGGGTTCTACCCGAATCTGACCCGAGCGCCGAGGCTGTACTTTTACTTTCAGGTTTGACAAGGTCGGATAACCCGAAAATCTTCCACCAGAAATAACAAATTTTCGCACACAAAATCGGGATCTAATCTGAAAATTTCAAGTTTCAGGAGAAAAACGCCAAATTTCATCACTACGCCCAAATCTAAATTGAATAATACATAAGGTAACACTAAAACGACAGCCCAACATAATTTCTATGTGTTGTTGACCTAGGTTTAACCCAGTAAAAACGAAAATCACGGTTTTTTTACAATGAAACACTTTTAACCTTTGGACCAAATAAATTTTATTTCAATATTGATATCTCTACAAAAAGTAGGTTCGTTCGATTTCAAGATGCGACTTTCAAAAGCTTCACCACGAAAAGAGATTATATTTCAACACTCGAATGATAGCAGCATTTCTGCGTAGTACAGATTTCTCTTAACGCTTAACGCATTATCCATCTCAACCCCCACAAACGCTATGCGAGTTAATTATTATGGATATAACAAAATGTTATGTGCATATACTACACAGCTTATCCACTAACAGCTCATTAAGAGAAACAATTATCCGTGATTTAATTTTTATTCCTTTCTGTAATACAACACGAATAAACGAATCTATATCTCATTAACAGATAATGAATGAGCGGAGTATTTTTCTCGACATTATCCTACCAATTAAAATAAACACCAAACTTTGATTCATAAACTCCAATATCATCCAAGCTCTACACGTAAGGATATTAATGTTCCACTATGTGGGTCTCTCGTATGTATAATACGAATTTCATTTAATATTTATCCAAACAAATTTTTTTTCTCATTAAGAAAGTGGGCAGAGCAACAACTACCCTTGGCTAAATTTATGTGTGCATAGCCACCATACATACGTATACATAAACCGAAGTTTATTATATACATTTAGATTCGAGATGTATTTGCTACGAGGAACATGTGGTATACTCTAGGAAAATAAGATGTAGCACACACGAAACTGGTTGACCTGGTCAACTACTCACAACAATGTTTGCTTCATATTTAGGGGAATCAGAGAATCAGAAAATCTCATTTCCACCGTGCGTAGTCGAAATGGAATCCTTAAAGCTTCCAGTAGTTTAACTGCGATCGACAATTAGCATAATTTACCTAGTTTCAGGCGCATATCTAAGCCGCATATTAAATAAGGCTTATGATGTGGGAATCAATCACATGCTTAAAAGAAACAACACTAAACGGTTGAATTCGATCCGACATCCAGTGAGCACGTTTGTTGCTGTATGTATTACAGTTGAAAGTAAAGTTGTGAAATTGGAAATCAACCTTCGGGTGAAAAAAGAAAGAATTTAAGTTTCACTCGCATTAGATATCCTTCTTTCTGAAGTCAAATAGAGCCTCAAGTTTTGGTTTCACTTAATATTGCGGACGAAAGTTATACAACATCATTTCGAAAGCTAGTCGACGACTGTATCATATGATTCTACACTACCACAAAACCATACGTATATGTAATTCCGAAATACACTCTGCCGTATAAACGTGCACATAAATATAATATTGGAGCAAAATATATGAGGGTTGATATTGGGTGTGTTTCCTAATTAAATGTTGTATCAAATGGAGAAAAAAGATTTCATTATGTCTTTCACTGTACTCCGATGGCGATGTAGAAGATGTGCAACTTATATATCGATTTTATTGGTTCGAGAAATAAGAGTTGTAATTGAGTCTAGTCATTTCGAACAATATTTCACTTTGTAATAATCTGCTTACAGCATAATATCCCTGTATAGTAGTATGGGGTACAATTTTATGAGACAATATATATAAATCTCAGTAATTAATTCTTCTTTGTGTAATTCACGTTCCGAGATATTTCAATCTTTTTTTCTACTTCTTTTTATTTTAAAACTCAATTCCTCTTTCTTTCTTTTGTTCTTTCGAATCGGTGAGTCGTATAAATGGAAATGTTACAACAGCAAATTTTTATCGGCGAGTATCATTGGTCTGCCAGTTCATTTTTATGAAAAAAATAGCCAAATATTTGGTATAACAGCAAAAAACAACCAATAATGTATAGTGCAGTACAATTAGAAATATAGATGAAAATCGAATTTCCAGGAAAACGAACGTACTGGAAACCGGTCATTAACGTATCGATGGTTAAACAACAATTTAATGGCATGTAACGGCAAACTGTCTAGCATTAGTTTCGATTCCGCGTTTCTTGTATTGCAGTGGTATACCACGTCTATCCAATTCAATTGGTTTTTCATTGACTCTTATTTAGCTATTAAGATACTCAACACTGTTAGAGGATGAGTTGATCTTAAGTTAAGTTAAAGGTGGGTGGAATTAAACACTGCTTCTAAACCTCCCACTTAAGAGCGCTCACCCCTTGCCAATTTTCTAGCCTACATTTGTGCGCAAAAATATTCGTTTTTTGATGATTTCTCTGAGCCAAAATCTTTTTTTGAAAAAGTAAAACCATTAAAGCATGCAAAAATGTGTTACTTTTAAGGGAAAAATTGGTTTGTGGTCGATAACTTAACCCACTTGGAAAAACCTTTGCAAAACACATAAATTTACACATTTGCAAAGGTTTCTCCAAGTGGAATAAGTTATCATACACAAACCAATTTTTCTCTTAAAACTAGCACATTTTAGCGTGCTTTTATGGCTTTACTTTTTCAAAAAAAAGATTTTGGTTCAGAGAAATCATCAAAAAACGAATATTTTTGCGCACAAATGTAGGCTACAAATTTGCCAAGGGGTGAGCGCTCTTAAGAATATTATTGGGATAGATGCTCTTTATAACAAAAGGGTGGTATGATTATCAGCGTATAAATCTGGCTCTGGCCATAATGTAGGCTGGCAATACTCTCTCTAGCAAAAAAAAAACCCTAAAAAATTGAATTAGAAAAACGAGAGAGTACTAAACCCGTAATAGTTAAAAAAATTTAAATTTCTCATTCCAACTCATTCCTCTCTCATTCCAACTCTTTAAGTATTGGTACATCACAGAGTTGCACACCGGGTTCTGGTCCGACCAGTTTGTTAATCTAGCTAACCTATCCGCCATTTCGCGATTTCACAACGTAAATTTTGTCTTAAGAGGTACAAGTACGTTTCTTCCTGATTTGTTTCTCATAGTGACTTTCAACCCGCTGTGGATTACCAACATTGGTTTCTAGTTTCTACCAAATAAACGAAGTAGTAGAATGTACCCTAAACCGTTTATAACGGGTTAATGTTATGTATCCATTATCGATTTACATTTAAAAAAAATTAACAACCAACTTTACGACACCCACCAGGGTGTCTGGCGACAGAAGAACTAATCGATGACCACAAACGCTATTTAAAAAAAAGAGTAATAAACCTGACGCTGAACACTGAGTAGTTTATGACTATGAGGCCGGAATTAATTAAATTTTAACGAAGCCCGACTGTAAAAATAAATTGTTTACATGCAAATCATTCCGAAATGTTCGAACATAATTTTCTCCGTTCTCGTCTACGCGAACAAAAAATTCTACCTTAATTGTAATTTGCCTGATTTTCCACTTTATATATTTATTTTTTCCATATTCTTAAGATTTCAATAACACTTCCACACCTCAAAAAAAAGAAAGTAAATAAATCCACACACATACACACAACACCCTCCACCAAAAAGTCCATTAATACAAGAAACAATTTACTAAATGAAAATCAACCAACGCTCAACCACTTTGACTAATATGCAATAACGTTCACAATAATCACCCAAACCACTCTCAAGCAAACAGCACCACACCATTCAATTTAATAATTTTACCTCTCTAGTCGTAAGGGTTAATGTTAATGTTTAACTTTTAATATTATACTCTCTACAACGTGGAAAGTGAACCGCCATGGTATTGGATTCTCGATAGCTGTGGCATGGTGTGGCTGAAGTTCATTTATTGATCAATCTTGATTTAATTTGCCAATGTCACGGACCCATTTGTTTTAGAAGCGCAGACAAAATGATTATTTCGGTATGTATTATTTATATTAAAGAATGGGACGACGAAGAAGAAGAAGAAGTAGAAAAAAAAGGTTATTGTGTGACCTGGAAATTAACAAATAATATGAGGTTATAATGTGAGCAGCAAGTATTTATGTATTTATAATGTCAAGTCTTTTATATTTGTTAATTCTGCTTAAATATGGGGTGGGAGAGAATACATGCCGAACCATAGTGAGCTTTCAGTCAGTCTGTTTTAAGGGTTTGGTGAAAATATGCGATGAAAATGTGGAAATCACGAACGATGTCGTGACTGTGTCAAATAAATGAGGTTATTATAATCTTTTCGTAGCGAAAAATGGGAAGAAAATTAACTCGGCTTTTAGTTTTGTTTGTGTTTAGCATTCAATGAATGATTGTGATTTGTTCAGATTTATAACATCTATTTGGAAGTAGATGCGATAATAATATGTGGAATATCGATGCAGCGTGGTGGAATTAGTCGGAAATTTTGATTTGCTAAAACTGTTGCTATTTTATTCATCACAATACTTTATCATATTGGCGAAACGTACTTTGAAACTTTAGGCACATAACATGTATCGTATGATAGTTTGCGGTTTTATGGATTTGATATTAATAGCCGAGTGTTGGGAATGTTTGGCTAATGGCTGATGGCTAGAAACCGTGCTTTAATTGAACGTGATTAATTGAACGTGATTAATTGAACGTTTTCTCGCTATTTTGATCTGAGAATGATGTTTTTCTGCAAGTATTACTTTAGTGGGATAGTGGGAAACGTTTTTCTTCACCGACAGAGAAATGTTAAAATACTGAGCCACGGACTTGTCAATAACAGCTGGCTTATATTGAGGAGGATTCTTTTCAAAATTCAAAACCAGCTGGAACAGTGAAGTATCTTAACATTTCTCTAGTCATTATTAAATAAAATTGATGAAACGATATTACTTGAAATAGTAAGTACTGTCTTGCTCGGGTATTTGATGTTTTGTTGTGTGGAGAGTGTATGGTTCTAGCCAAAGACGATGATTATGACAATCATACGTCAGAACAACAAATTACCAATCAACTACTGTAATGACACATTTTGGGGCTACAGTGTGTTCATGTTCAGAAACCTCCAGTCTATGATAGTTTGACGTTAAATTTGAATTCGATAAGGAATTTTCAAACTTTGTGCCAAAACATCATAACCTGGAAATACTGAGAACATCGATCACTTTTAAAACTCTAACAAATCTCAAATATGTTCCGAACTAAAAAAAACCCACTGTAGTATATTTTGTAGTTTCGGTACACTTGGTAAGCTTGTCCCACTTGGTTCCACCTCCGACCGAAAAATTCAACTTTTCATCACTGAGAAAATATACTATTTTGCCGCTTGTCTTCCAAACTATACATTATGGTAAACGTTTAATTGTTCAATAGAAATGACACCATACGTTTTATTTTGACTTTTGACACTAATAATCCTCTTTCGTTTCCGATGTTAATAATATTTGAAGGCTACCTACTAGGGTCGATCGATTTTCGAAATATTTTAAGTACTGCTTCTGGACCCAGCTGATCCAACTCAGCTTAGTTCCAAGATAATTTTGACAGATAATTTTATGACCAAGATTTTCTTTTTTAATGTTCAATGCTTTGCCCGAGACGATTTTTCAGAAAAGTTTGAGTTTCAGAAAGTGTCTGTAGTCCTGATCAAGAGATTGCGTGAATTTTTTCTTTTTTTCTTTCAATATTTACGGTTAAAAGAATATAACAAACAAACAAAAAACGATCAAAACCAAGTTTTCCCGAGTAAAAGAAGTTCATGGAAGTCGGTTTTTTTTCAGACTTTTTCAACTTTGATCAGGAGTAAATGTAGACGGATTTTTGAGAAATTTGGCTCATTTTCAAGGGAAATAAATAGAAATTTTTGTTTTTTTTTGTTTTGTTAAATTCTTTTAACCTTAAATTAAATTTTGAAAGAACGCAATCTCTTGATAAGCAGTACCGACACTTTCTGAAACTCAAATTTTTTCTAAAAAAACGTCTTGGGCAAAGCATAGAACATAAAAAAAAATGTTTAAAAATTATCTTGGGACTAAGCAGAGTTGGATCAGCTGGGTGCAGAAGTACGACTTCAAATTTTTCAAAAATCAATCGACCCTACTACCTACTAATTCATCCTTGTGAGGGATCAAATGTGAAAGGTTTCATCGAAGTAGGATCATTGAGAGAAGTTCGAGAGCTTACATCAATTACATTCACAGGCTTAGCACGCACGTAGTTGCTTTTGTTTCGAACAGAAAATCGTCAAAGTATAAAATGAAGTTTGTGAAATGTTATAATACTTTCGTCGCCATATCATCGCACGACCGATTTCAAAAACCGTCTTATTATTTAAGAAAGAAAGAATTTCCTTTACAAATTTATATAGACAATTTTGGTGTACACGGAAAATGTAATTTTCTGAAAGAATACATTTCACTCCAGATCCCAACGAAACTGAAGTACAGTTCGAAGAAAAGGTTGGCTATTTTTACATTTAGATTATTTTAATACTCATGTGAAAAAAACTACTTCCATTCCAAAATTAAACTTTGAAAAACTCTAACGGTTACATAGTCCCATACCACTCGTGTATGATGTATACATATATGTTTACATAGTGATATGCATTTGCCATATAACTTATATTACGTATACGTGAGATTTATGTTTTTCACTTAAGAAAATTGCATTTCTTTATATGCAATAAGATAAGTTAGTTTACCTACTTTGCCTATACATACACACTACACACATAAATTTGTGTAATGCAAAGAAGTAGTCTAAGCTGGAGAGATTCTATGAGAGTTTCGTTTCGGGGGTAACTATTTAACTTCATGTACAGGTAAGAAAGCAAGAAACAACATTGCGTTTTCACAACTTTGCCATTCTTCAAGTTAGTCATAACTCTCCAATTCCCTTCGCTATTCTAATTTGTTTAAAATGAAATAATTTATTTACAAACACTTTGCAATCTGTTTTTCTAGTTACTATTTACTTACCAAAGAAGAAAGGAGAACACTGTGGAGTTGTAACCTCACATCTAGGGTTATTTTAAGAATTGTTATCTAATGTTACTGAATGCCCCAACATTAAGTTAATAAAATTGTCAATTATCTATCCAGAATGTATTGTCGACAGGTCCGGCCAATGGAAATTCTGAAAGGGTTTTTATGATTTTTGTATGAATAAAGGACAATCAAGACCTTCTTGCGATTTTTTTTTTCATATAATACACGAAGGGTCTTTTCGAACCAGTCCGACCCTGGCCATACAACCAAATTTCTCAGGTGTCGATCAATTTCCGTTCACCAAAAAAAAACTCTAAAACGGTGCACCTGTGACGTGCCAAGCATTTTTCAACTGTCAAGGTGATCTAACTTGTTGATATTTCCTTGCCATTCAACGGCACACAGTACAACAAGTCAGTTTTCAGTAAATCTGTTACGAGTTGTGGTGGTGAAACGATTGAACATAATTGATGCTTTTAAGATACGCTTCTTTGAATGTCTGTTTCCCCGATATTAATTAAACAGATATGTTGGTTGCCGGTGTAGTTTTCCGACCTGCAACCGCTGGCTACAGTACGAGATGACCCACTACGTTTTCACAATAGCAGTGTTGCCAGTGTGTGTGCGGTTGCTTCTGAATTCTGCTGATGTTTGAGGTCATTATTGTGTTGTCATTTGCGTACAGTACACTTTTGCTATAATGTTCAGCTTAATTTGATTTATGTCGGTTTGGTGAGGTCGTCCATTGTTATTATTGATTGAGTATCAATAACATTTTTGTCGATTTTGTCAATTAGTGTGTGGCTCGAGAGCAATGTATAAGGAGCAATATGTGCTCAGACAAAATAGTTAAAATTCAAATTAATTTTACTTAGTTATAATTGCGAAGTCGTGCTATGCGTCCCAATTGCGGGGCTGGATTCCGTTTCGGATCTAGATACTTCGTTGTAAGCAAAACCCTTCATCAGCAGAATGACCAAATTTTGGGTAATGAAATGGTTTTTCATCGCCATTCATTTGATAGTGTACGTCCGACAATTTATTAGAAGCTGACGCCTGATTTTTATCGGATAAGCATAAGCACCATAACAAAAGTTTATAAAAGTAGAAGATTGTATACTAATACCATGTCTAATATGATTGTGCATAACACAGGAAATATTCAAAATTAAACACCTCATATTTGCTCTATTAAGGCGATAACTAGTGACCCATCATATTCACTTAGCATAAAATCCCTTTAGTGTTATATCCTACTGTGTGAAAATAATGTTGTGTTGTGGATCCAATTAAAACCGAACCATCCATTCACCACTATTGTACATACTACTCACCGACTCACCAAGCAATTTTATAACATCACCGTTGGGAATATTTATGTTATGTATGTTGAGGATATGAGGAGGAAGTTTTAGGTTGGAAAGGTTGTATCTAACACGTTCAATGTACATTGTTGTAGTTGGCGGTAATGTTATGTTCTTGATGAGTGTGTGTATTTAGACTCATTGTTTGATCATACAGATGAAATTAAGAAGAGAATATTTGGGTTGAAACAACAACAACGACAACAAAAAACCAAATATCGCAAATGGAATGGAAAACACTTTTGTTGCTGTGAGGTGAATATTCGTGGAATGTGTTACGGAACTAATAAGCAAAGGGTTAGTTTACACATTTTGTGCTGGTCGACGTGTTATTGTGCATCTCGCAAAATATCCTTCGAAATAAGTTGGTGTAAACTAAACTCACCACTTCATTTGGTTCCCTTTTTCTCACCATCCACTGGCATTGTTCGGATAAGTTATGCCGTGCAACTATTATTTCAAGTTATTTTTAATCGTAGGAAAGTTCTTCTACAACAAAATCACGATAAGTAAATGCTGCTTTTACATTTCCACTTTCCGAGTAGTTGGACAGAAAATGTTCTGTAGCCTTACATTTAAAACTGTTGTTACGAAAGCGATTACACACAGGGTTCACAATTGTTTGGCAAAATCGTGTAAATTACCTTACTGCTATTGTGGTTATAGTTGCACCCCATCGATTTAAAGAGCTTCCCTGCAGAAAATACGATCTAAAATCCACAAGGAAATGTTGTGGTGAATGTGTGTGATACAATTTATAAATTAAATTAGTCAGGTTGTGTTGGCGTTTCGATTTTGTCGTCTATTACTTATACTACTCAATCCTAAACGATATCATGATATATCTATCCTAACCCTAATAACGGCACTCGAAAATGATACTCCAGTTAATCTTTATCATTTCGATCATGGTCCTATAAATACTCAGACTGTGCATATTTATTGCAGATATTTTGAACTCTACTGAACTCCCGCACAACAAAAAGATAAGTAAAACATAGCTAACGCCGACCCGTACGAAACACCTATTCGTATCAAAAGCCTTTAATGTGAAACTCTTCATTTCTCTTACTTCATTTTCTTCTCTGCTGAAAAACTATTCTCCCTTTAAAATCACTTACATTATCCAGTCTTTGCCTTGTTATCATATACAACTAAATTGCCGGAGGCAATATAGACAGCCCCGTACGAAGACAAATTTCATAAATTCCTATTTAAACAGCTATATACCGCTATATTTAACTATATTTCACTATAAATAAACATTTCACAGATAAATATATGCTATTATATAGCTCTATATGCCTGTATATAGCTCAATATAGCTGTATATAGGTATATATAGATGTCCATATATGGAATCCCTGAAACCCCACACACATAACAAATTATTTCCATGTTAACAGAAACTCTCTAAGTATCATTTTTCCCAAGATATTTCTATTTTACTAAAATCCAATATGGCCGCCGGCAGCCATTTTGTTAGGAGACCGGAAATAGTACCGACGCTTTACATTCGTTAATACCTTTCAAACAAAAAAAAATTCATGAAATTCGGTCAAAATTTACTCGAGATATTGTCAAAATACACCACGTTCACTGTACTTCCGAGTAGCCAGATAAGAGCTCACTCCAAGAGACCTAGCTCACGCTCCGGAGAACATAATTTCATAAAAATTTTTTTCCCTGATTGGTACGGTCAATACCTATCTAATAAAGCTAAAACAGACGAAATATGTTCAAATGTGGCCGACCTACAAGCAAAAACTGCTTGCCGCCCTGTGCCTGTTCCACACCAAGGGGTCTAACTCACGAGTCGGTCATCCGATTTCCATAAACTTTTTTTTTGTCGATCGGTATTGTAAATACCTTTTATTTGACGTATCACTTACAAGTTTAACGTTTAAATGTCCGGAGATATCTTCGAAAAACCGTAAAGCACTTATTGGGCCACAGCTCGGGAGGGGTCGATCCAAAATCACTCATCTTCGAACTTAGCCTGTCTTTTGACATTACCAAACGGGAAAAAAAAGAATTTTCAAAATCGGATGCGTTTTACTCAAGTTATCGTGCAGACGGACAGACGGACATTTTTTTTTTCGCGGATTTGGCATCTCTAGACAACCACAATAGGTTTCCCCTTACTCAGGGAGTCCAATTCGACGTGTTACAAACGTATGCGTAAACCCATAAGACCCCAGTACTTCGTACGGGTCTAAAAATTTGTGGCAAGTTCGACTTTTTTCCAAACTTCGATTCCAGACTTATACTCGCACACATTTCCAAACTTCCATAAGTTTATTTAGAGATAATAATCAAGCAACAACATGCAATACCATACTTTACGCGGTCGCAAAAAAGGACTTTTAAGGACATCTGTAATGACATATTTCCATATCGAATTACCGCAAACATGTCAAACATTTACACCTAAAATGATCAGTCCGTAAGTAAGTTTATAACTACTTCAATGGACAATGGTCATACAAATGAATCCAATTATTCAATCAGCGTTGAAACGCTTAATTTATTAAACGAAATCAACAACATAATTGTCAAAAATTGGATCTCTTTTCACAGGAATGTTTTCCAATTTTGAAATAAATTGGCGACGAGAGCAGTTGTGTCAATATTTACCGATTTTACTATGATATTCGAATTAAACCAAATCGATTTAAAAAAAAAAAAAACATTCTCGCAGAGACACCACGAAGCAAAAGTGTAATCATTGCAATGAAACCATTCAAAAAAAAAAAATCTTCAAATAAATCAATGAAGGTCACGTTTTCAACTTTGCCGTTGTATACCCTTTACAATGGATGCTCTGAAAGTGCTACTGTTACACTCAAAACAATTGTCAATTCAATATCATCTTTTCTCATTGTTTCTTTTTACTCCCCCATCTTTCACTTATTCCACAAAACAAAATATTTTCCTTTCCTCTTTATTCCATTTGTATATACACTGATATTCCGAGTAGTCACCATAAACCGTTGAAATAAAAATGTTAAAGAGAAAAGCACAACAATCAAACAAAAGCTCTAGGTAAATGTAACCTTTTATTTACAGACATTCATTCTCATTTTTCATATGTTGTTTAGGTAATTCAGTCAGTAACTGTGTGTAACAAACAGCTTACCTTACAAATGGGTAAAAAAAAACTCAACTAACTGCTGACACAGATTTCATGAATGAATAAAAAGAATCGTTGAAATAAATAAAATATAATGTGTAGGTATTGTCCATGTATATATGGCATTGTGTTGCTCATATATAATGTATCTATACGAGATAATCGTGGATTGTGATTACACATGTAGTGTAGTATCCAAACATATATTTACGTATATGGAACGCACACCTTTATGCGATTAGCGTTATATCTCCGAATCTTCTGGCTCCTTCTTTGTGCAATATGTTTGTGCAAGACAAACGGAAGAAATTTATTTGCTCTCAGTTTTCCAAAGGGGTAGCGGGATTGGAAAACTTCCTTGAACTGAACATATGGCAAAATGTCCGTTGCTCTTCTGTCGAAAATATTATGAAATAAACTAATATCCGAGCACCGTTGGATGCATGTGTATTACTTCATTGTTAACTGGAGCGCATTTTTTCATTGTCCGTTTCACACAATGACGACACTCCTCTATTTTCAACAAAAACAACTCGAGGGGTTACAATTCGGAACAATTGCTTTGCTTCAGTCAATAGCAACATATTCAGAGGGTGTCTCAGCTACAAAGTGATTCAAGGAGATTTTGCATGGTCCTCATTTAGGGTGCAGAATGGTGCTTCACAAAGATGGTCATTTATAAATGGCGCTTCACTTCACTTTAGCAACAGCTTCCCGAAATTTACCACATTTTCCACAAAAAGACAATCCAGAAGTAATTCAGCATAGCAAATTTCCTGAAGGAAATTTTTGGGAACTGTAAACGTTTTTACATACATAGATTAAGACGAAAGTACGAGTTTAGGCTTAAAAATTAAGTCTTATCGAGATAACGCCACGCCACCGTGAAAATAGTTGTTTTTCTCTCCACAATGTCTTGCTACTCGCATTCGGCTGTCGGTTTAGCAGCACAAGCTTTGCTACTGCGCTACAATTTCTATTAGTCTGAGGATTTACAAAAATAAAATAAGAAATTGAAAGCGTGTACGCTTCCTCAATTCAGCTAATGTACAACAAATAGAGCTGTTGAATGGAGTACATTTTTGTTAGATGGAAGTATACACTACACAACGTGTTGTATATCAACACCATGTGCAAAATCATATTTATAAGACCATAGGAAAATATACAAAAAAAGTGAATTGGAACGACAGACACGTTGACGTAAACATTTTGTAAATAGATGTAACGAGTAGCGTTGCGATGAAAATATTAAAATAAAATTTAAAAATGAAAATTTCATGTTTCTTTCGTTATAATCATTTGTGCATTTTTACACACTTATTTAAAAAATTGTTTTCATTAAAAAGTAAACTACAAAATGGTACCTCATCTGTAGGTAAAATTCTTTCTTCCAATATTTGAAGAAGAAAAAAACTTTTTCCTTATTATGTACGTTAAATATCTGAGGCGTATTACCACATTACCCGCCATCAAAATTGAATTCAATCAAAGTAACTTTTTCTGCAGCTGCAATATGGTAACCTATTTCGATATGGCATCAATAAGTGAACCGAAATAATAAGAAAAAAGAACTTGAAAATATTAAGTTTTTCATAAGTAGATATAGTCAAAGCGAGATCGGGCAAACTTTACTTTTTAGCCCCGTACGAAGTACAAAGGGGCTTATAGGATTACGATGGCGTGTGTAATTGATGGAATTCGAAGCAGACGGTAAGGGCAAAGTGTTTGCCTATGTTCATAGATGACCGTCTGTCCGTCTATCACGTCGATATCTTGAGTAAATCAAATCCGATTTCAAAAAATTTTTTTTCCCTGAAAGATAGTCGAAATAGTGAGGCTAAGTTCGAAGATGGGCATATTCGGGTCGGCCCTTCGTAAGTTAGGGCCACCTAAGTGATTTAAGGTCTTTTGGTGATATTTATGGCAAAATAAACGATGGAAATGTAAATGACACGGCAAATGGTAGGTATTGTCAATACCAATCCAGGAAAAAAAAGTTTTTTAAAATCGGGTGAGTGGATCGTGAGTTAGGGCCTTAGAAGTGAAATGCTACTAGGGCCCTATATGTATTTTACATAGAACTTGAGTAAATTTCATTCGTTTTTCGTAATTTTAGTTTGATTTGGAAGGTAATCGAATGCCGAATAGAATGTTGTTGAAAAAAAAATTAAATTTGGGTCCTTGGCCTAAGGCCGCTACTAGGGCCCTATGTGTATTTCACATATAACTCGAGTAAATTTCATCCGTTTTTCGTAATTTTTGTTTCATTTTGGAAGGTAATCAAAGGCCGAATAGAATGTTGTTGAAAAAAAATTAAATTTGGGTCCTTGGACTAAGGCCACTACTAGGGCCCTATGTGTATTTTACATATAACTCGAGCAAATTTCATCCGTTTTTCGTAATTTTTGTTTCATTTGGGAGGTAATCAAAGGCCGAATAGAATGTAGTTGAAAAAAAATTTTAAATTTGGGTCCTCGGACTGAGGCCGATACTAGGCCCCTCAAAAAAATAAAATTTTAGGGCGATTTGAAATTTTTGTTTCATTTGAAAGGAACGTCGTACGGGGCTTCGTAATTGCGCTATGCGCAATTTGTAAGATGTACATATTACATAATAATTTTACTTTAACTACATTAACCGGCGCAATAGGCTTATTGTCAAAGTAGGGTGACAGACGCACTAGGGTCACGTACGCAATAGATATACGGGTTTGTACGGGGCTCAGTCGCAGCAAACGCTCCAACTGTTCTGATGGCTCGTTTTGCAGTTAGACACTTGAAAATTGTTATAACAAAAATTACATTTCACTTCATGCGAAAACAATCCATGATTTTTCGTTCTATTTGTGCGAGGCACGTCAGCTTAGGAGTCAACTAAGTTCTGGTATTTATCATAGTATCTTGCAACAATGGCCAAGTACGTGAGCGTTGACAGTAAGAGTGTGAATGCTTGTGGATGGAGTGGAACGAGTGTATAAATTTTCATGCGTGAATGTGCGCGCATACAGTGAAACAAGTGCTTATTCACAAAAAAAAACTTATGAACTCACTAGTCAATACCATCATAACACTAGTGATGCAATGACAATGAGGTAGAACAGATTTTCCTTCCTACAGTGCCGCATATTATATTCATCATACCGACCGCCTATGTGATAAAAAGTGACAATGGCAATGCATCTGTAAACTTAACAAACCATATAATTGGGAAGAGTATTCCGTGCGCATTTAATTACATTTTTTTAAACAGTAACTCTTCATTACTTAATTAAACCCTTTTGTTATTACATTAAACTTTTGTTTCATTTTTTTCTCCCTTCAGTCCATAAATCAACCCTGAACAAAACAATTTTTCTGTTTTAATTTGTTAGGAAGAAAAGAATCTCTGCATTTGTCGGTTTGAATTTTTATGTAATGTGCTTATTGAACTAAACAAATTAAAGTGTGGATGCATGAATTTTATTAAGTCCGTGGTGTAAATGGAAAATTGTTTTTTAACGAGTTTAAACGGTTAATTTATTAGCCAAGAATATTAATTATTTACAGTAAGCATTACACTGTTAAGCTCAAGAAAATTGTTTTTTTTTTCATGTCGCCTAAGCGTATCCTTGAAAATCGTAAATAAGGATCTAGGGATTCTTTTGTTAAGTAAATTGTGTGGACAGAGTTTCAAGTTAACATTTATTTCTCTATCGACTCAAATTCTACTCAAGAATAGACTGATTAAAGGAGAGAAGTAACTAAATATCTACTGATGTAGGGCTAACAAACATCAGTTGGTCTCATTCTCTGACTTTAAATGGAAATTTTATCGATACCGTACAGCTACTAAAATGAAATATACAACGAAATTGAGCGAACTCCGCTTTTAATCTGTCTATTCGACAAAGTAAAATCAGTAAAGTGTAGCCTACCTATTTTAAATCGTTACCGCTGATTTCAGATGATGTCTTTTTTTTCGAAATTCCGCTTCGCCTCCCTCATTATTCACTGAAATTGGCATTTCCACATACTTTTGAGTAGTCGAGATTATCCCAAGTTGTGATTCCCAACAGTGTGGTATGCAAATCTCCATTCTTTTATTTGATGTACGGTAAATTGTAACCATTTTTTTAACTGCTTACCGAGCCCTTGAGTGTTTCAAAATTTACTAGGTAAAGTGGAAAAATTCTTAGAATTTTATGTGAAAAATATAATGAGTCGAGACAGTGAAAAAATACGAATGAAAACTCTATCAAATAAAACTCTTAATGCTTCGAAAAACGTATCTGTTTGAAAAATTCGTTGCATGTGATACTCTATGTTATTTCATCGTTGATGATTTTGTTAATTGGTATGTATACGGACGCTCATTTAGTACTTAAATCTTTACGCTTAATAATCAAGGTTGAACACTCACTATGTGGCGTATTTTTTTACATCAGTCCCAATTTAGTTTTTTCTTTTTTAATTTGGAATCACATCAGCAGAATTGCTAAAGAACATTTTCTAAAGAGATCTTTGTTAGCTAAGCGTTGCTAGACGATTAACCATATGTAATGAATGGGTGACAGAAATTTATCCGTCCATATTTTCCATTCCTTCACTTTGTTGCTACGTGCTCCCGTGTCAAAAAAAAAATCATTTGCGAGCTTTGTGCTTTAATAATTAAATAGAGTCCACGCCTTGTTTCTATTGTTTAAAGAGTAAACGGAGTGCTTTATTCGTAAGTGGAAATCAACATTTACTCGGCATTTTCTCCCTTTTTCAAAGCTTTTTCAGTTAAATGTTCTTTTTTTCTCAAAATGTTTATTCACAAACTAGCCATCTGTTATCGACAGCGACGCGCAAAAATAACGATGTGTTGGCTGAGGTAAGAGACTTTTTGTCAATCTGTTGGAAATGTTTACTTGAAATGAAGTAAAAGATTCACTTAGTGATATCAACGATATAATTTTCTTAAATTTATAAACTATCGTCCCGACAATTCGAAAGCCAATTACGAATCAACTTAATCAAGTTTAATACAGCAGATAGTGATATAAACAATTTGAAGCCTGTGATTTTTCTCTAGATTTTCTTTCTACAGTTCGCCACACAAAGTGTCACTTATAAAAGGTCATCATACCACTTAGAGTAGATTAAGAAGATAATGAGAATAAAATTGACTGCAATCGAGCACGTATCGAATACTAAACAACAGCATAGACTCATAGTCTGAACATTGTGTGTTATACATTGTATAATCGGCTTTCGCGATTTAACTACTTTGATAGTTTTCTTTGTAACAAATTAACACTTCCAATTTTTTTTACAGGAAAATTTTTCTAAAAAAATTAAAAGAAAAATTCCAACTCAAACTTTTTCTTATTTAAAACACAGAGCGTCTAAAATTTGTCATAACATCACCAAGACTTTTATACTTGAGAAAATATCTTGAGACGAATAAAGAAAGAAAAAAAAAAGAAGCAGCAACGAGTGTCTTACTTCTTTCTTCTTCCAAGATAACTTGGTTAAAAGAAACTTTGTCTACTCAACAATGAGCTTAAATAAAGTATCATCGCTGCATCATCAGCATGCAACATGCATTTTTTGATTAATGTCTACGATGTCAAGTGATATTATGTTGTGACTTGAAAATAAAAATGAAATTTATGACACTTATATTGTGTGTATATTGTTATGTTTTGTCACTTACGTGTAAACAAAAAATTGTTATTGTATGAGCTGCTGTAAGTTGTGCAATTTAAAAGTTCGATCAAATGTTTTATCGTGATGAAAATTGGTAATTTTAACTTCAAAAAATTCGTGAAAATTTTATTGATATATTTCTATTGAAAAATTAAAATCCTTCAAATAAAGCCTTCAAATTCATTGAGAGTTAAAAGTCATTGTAACGGTTCTTTTGAAATTTTGACTAATTGCTAGTTAAAGTAACTAGAACTGGTACAATAATTATCAGAAATCGTAGGCTGTATTGGAATGAAATTAAATTTCAAAAGAAAAATTTGGTTCATGGGTGGGGACCGAACCCACAATCTTCAACTTGCCGGGCTGATGCTCGGTTTTTTTTTTCATTTTTTTCTAAAAATTATTCATGCCTTAGAGTGGTCTACAGGGTCTACATGAAAGTATCGTGTACTTATGAACAACGATATCGTGAGCTCGCGTCATCATAGACCAGAGCTATTTGCGCAAAATACAAATTTGGATTTTGCATTCTTTCGTAAGTTTATACGCCCTTCAAGTAGATCGCCCGACTCGCCTTTTGTAACCAGTCCAGGCCTATTTGGATCAGGCCAGTCTCCCAGCATTCTTCTCCAATCTACCAAGAAATTTTTGATTTTTGAGTACATTTATAGTTGGGATTGTATGACAATCTACAAATAGGTCGCTTCGCGATGTCAACTTTTGTTATATGCTGTACTTTATGAAATTTCTGTTTTTTCAAGTGGTTTTTTCATAGAATAGATCTGTTCCAAGGTCATTTGAGCTGTCATAATCCATGGAACCATAACCAAAAAATTGTTGTTGACAAATTGTTCGCAAAAGCGTTGAGGTTATGGCTCTGTGGATGCTCGCGTTCCTTTTCGGCTTGTGGAAGAAACCAACGCACTTCAAGCAAAAGTGCTTCGAGTGACAGCTGCCAAATAGAGTACTATTTTTTATGAAAAATGTTTCCAAATATTTTTACAGAGCCAAAATTTGTTTCGTACACTATCCAGTTTCAGTACTCTATTTAGAGTACCACTCATGCTTGAAGTGTGTTAAACAAACCTAGTTTCAAGACAAAGCAAGAGATCGAATGTCAAGTTTTGACAGAGTTCGCCGTCGTAACGTGATCAATTGTTCGTAAGACGGATATTGTAATGGATTTAATTTCGTCGCATAGAGTCTCTCAATTGTGTTGAGAAAAAAAAATTAGCTCACTTCTCTGCTCCTCTACAAAGTTCAGAGGTGTTACCCTTCGTTCGCAAAATTTCGTGTCTTGTTAGTGCCAACCAAGTGATCAGGGTGATTTTGCTATTTTTGGAAAGATTATCCTTATACGAAATCATCAACAATAAAAAATCAAAAGACAAGCAAAACAGAAAACTGAATCATGCGAAACAAAGAAACGCTCTAATTCCATCTATTCAATTATATTTCAAAATTTAAATTATAACAATTATTCATATACGAAATTTCCCATTTATACAACAATTTCCTATCAAATATAATTACTTTTCGTACCGGTTATATGATGGCGTAGTGAATGTTCTCGCTTATACAAAACTAAACTATTCAAAAAGGACGGATTATTTATTGTTCCATAAGATAAATGAAAATCTTTATCTCCTTTTTAAAGAGTGATGATGCGACATTTTCTCAAAAGATGTCTTTGAAATTAAATTAATGATTTTTCTTCCTCGTCTCCTCGCATTCACCACATTATTACATAAGCTTGAATCTTAAACCAACATAATAATAATAATAATAATAAGACTATCGGGTACACATATATACTCTTTAGGATTTCCTTGTCGTGTGTATATTATTGTATATCAATACGAGGGGTTAAATATTCCATTTTCATACGTTCATATTGTTAGACGGATTTCTGGTAATTTTATTAGTTTTTTTTTTTATATTTGTTCGCCCTTCTATTGAAAATGAATTTCATATTCAATTTCGCATGACTTTTTCACAGCAATGGGTTCAATATAAGAAATAAGAAATATTCTGGAAGAACGGTTTTCTGCAAAATACAGAGCTATACATCGATGTCACCATAACCCAAGGATATGCTTTAGCTTAACTTATTGAGTAACGGTAGCTACTTAAAGGAAACATTAGGGTGTCAGTATGTCTGTAAACGTTACTATTCTTTGGGAATTGCGATAATCCATTACGGTCACTGCGGGAATGGCAAATTTAAATTCATCAACTGCTCGCCAGTTATAAGACATTAGGAGCTTGGAAGAGATTAATCCAGAGGAGAGAGCTCATGCTAAATTTTTATTTTAAAGCCTTTACAAACGATATGTCTACATAAGTCTGAAATTAAAATCAACGCCCAACGCCCAAAGTTTCACGCAAAATCTTGTAATTCAATATTTTAAAGGTAAGCAGCAAGAATACATTCGGTATTTGGTTTTTGGCGATGGTTATGGACTTCTAAAAGGTTGAAATTCTGTTGTAGTATTTATTGACTGTCCTTGCAGTATAAAGAATCTTTGTTAAAAGGATACAGTCTGATATTTGTAACTTCCTTTGTAATTTGTAGTTTTAGAACTCATATAGAAATGTCAGTTTGTTTGACGTTATACTAAATGTTAAATGTCGTTTTTCGGTTATTTTTTGAAATTTTGTAAAAACTAAATTCAGGAAACATCAAATGAATTGAAGTATTTTCTAAGAAATTTGAATTTCGCAGTTGCATCAAACCGTTTTCATATCCTATCGAAACATGTAATTTCAATCGTTACCTTTCTGCGACTATAAACAAGCACTATGCAAATGCAGCATCCAACATTTACTTTGGATATTCGGAATACCTAGTTTTACTTCTCCTTCTTTTTTTTTTACAAAAAGAAAGAAAAAATGTTTTCTTTTGCAAAATAAAATTTAATATCGAACATGTGGCAGTAGTAGTCTTTCCTTTTCATTTATATGCAAAGGGACTTTTCAATATTAAAATAAATAGAAGACAAAATTGTCAGTGACATCGAAATGAGAGTTTTGTGAAATGCATTTGAAATAACGAGGCATTTGGAATATTGAAATTGAAAACAAATTTGTATATACGTGAAGAGGACAAAAATAAAGCCCTTGATGCGCTTTGAGGATTTCCGATTCAGTTCAATTAAAGTTATACCAATTTCTAACTAAACGTAAGCGGAAAATTCTATTCAGCGTAGCTTTAGCTGACCACAAATGTAATCTTTACATACTTTCTTTAGTGCTGTATAAAAACAGTGTTGTGCTGTCTTAATGAAAGCTTTTGTATAAACAACAAATCAACATTCGAATTCAACAGCGATTACAGTCTGAGCTTATATTTTTGAAAAAAAAAGAGTAATAATGAGACATTGCAACTAAAAAAAGATTTTCTCTCGGATTACCGAGACATTGTACACCAACAGAAATTACATTAGGGGTAAACCATTATGATTTGCAAAGTTCGTGCGTATCCTGAGTGTAAATTAAATGAGAGCGCCTAAAGTGGCACAACTTTAAAATTTTTAGTTCACTTTAAAATGTAGACAAGTAGGTCATTTCAAACAGGTTTATAGAAATACGCCCAAATAGTTGTCAAATATTATTCTTTAATGAAAATTTGTCAATAAACAATCAGATGAAACATTTAATTATCGAAACAAAAATTCTGTCAACAACTGAATCCTGTCTGTCCAAAATATAGTACACCGGCAACTCAAATATTTTATAATGACAACATAGCAGGGTTGCATACGCAGGCCTCTCTTGGAAAATCTGTTCTATTGCTTGGTTGCAGATGCTATGGACACACACATATTACCGTACATCGGCAAACACGCATACATCTTTACGAAAATAACTCTCTTTGCATCTGTCTATAGACAACTATAGACTTGTATGTGCTCATATTTGGTGGTTTTATCCTACTATTTAAAAAAAAAAAATACGATTAACCTGTCACATACGGTTGTTCATCTGTTATCGACAACAACGACAAACATAATGACAAGCTCTGTGCAATTTTATCCTTTATATAGTAAAATGCATGAGAAAAAAATTGGAAGTACAAGATTTGAAATCAACAGATTAAAAATTCTTTGGTCAATGGAAGTAATAGACCCGATAATAATACTGGTCATATGCTTGCCGTCTGTAAAAGGTTAACGCTGCAGCTTTTCCTTCAATTTTCTATTTAATTTTATATCCTACACAATACACATCGGTGCGATCACTCATATATCATATGAGTTAGAGTGACAGAAAGAAGAAAAAAAAGCGGTAACTTGCATGCACATTGTCGTTGGTAATAATCAAAGACTTCCAAATTAATGAAAGAAATCACTTCAAAGAATATGTTCACCTCTCAATCACTGACACTGCCAACAACGAGATCAGCTAATAAGAGCACGATTATTTACAGAGACTTAATGTGCGTATTCATTCAGAATATGTTCTGTATTTGAATTTTCATATACCAACAAAATCCCATTTTATTAGCTACCAAGATTTAATTTTCCATATAAGAAAATGCAAGAAAAAAGTTTTACATTCACAACATCTGTAATATCAAAGCTAAAATGTAGTTTAGAAACAATTTTTACTCTCTTTTTTCATGTCATAAGCTTAACGTAAGCAATATTACTGTATGTATATATGTATCACTCAGACCATAGACGTCGTCATGCACAATATCCGTAAAGAAAAACGTAAATACACTTCCTTTTAAAACCCATCGTTTCACATATGTAGTACTAACATAAATAAGATTACACAATATAGCAGTATACGAGTACAACGACGCAAGATAAATGGCTTTGCGATAGCACATTATATAATAATAGTACGGGAACGGCATCAAACCGTTTTATCATAATGTGGAGATGTATACCGAAACCGGCGCGGCACCTTACCTATATATATGTACGTATGTTACATGCATCCAACATTGTATTATAGGTAGATGGTGCACATTTTTAGTTTTCACATATTTTCTAGTTGTTCCTCTCCTCCGTACATATCCAACCATATACGTAATAATGGTTTATAAAGTAAAAGGAAAACGACAAAATTTCCCTCAAAATGACATTCAAATAAATTGCAAGAAAATTAGCATGTATGAACTGCAACTTGATGAAGGAAATTGATCACATAAGTCATTTCTTCTCTACTCTATATATAGATATTCATTCATATCTATGCAGATATGGCTGGGATGTAACGAAATCGATTGATTTCTGCTTTTTAAGCTTATCTACACGACAACCTCTGCAAAGACAATGTGATATTCGCTCTCTCCAATTTGTGTGTACATCATCGAATCCTTTAGCAATTTGGAAATGTAATTTTCAGTGAAATAAGGAAGAAGATGATGTGAATGAAATGATGGAATTGTAACATTATAATGCGGTTTCAATGTATGGGGGATATTGAGAGAGAAATGTGTGAAATTATTGACAAGTGAATTTTCCAAATTTCCGGTTAATATATTTGGATGTCAGTTGTTATGAGACATGCATATAAAGTAGAATTGTACATTGCACAGTAGGGTGTCAAAATAAAATATTCAATAATTTGGATGATCTTTCGGACATTAGCTATTAAGTGGTATTCTCTAAAAATTAAAGATGGAAATGTTGCTGTATGTAACCAAATTTAAGGGAAACCATTCTTCTATTAGGGTAAAACATCTTAATACGAGCCTCCTCCAATATGATAATGTTCAATATACTACGGTACTACGTCCAATATGATAGTGTTCGAATACCTAAATGCAGAAAGGGCACTTGGCCAATTAGCAAAATTAACATTTCATTTTCTTATAACTCGCTAATGTCCACTTTCTGTTTTGCTTGGCATATTGGAGTCATAATGGAGTCAGAAAAATTTCTGCATGCGTGAAACTTGAGACGAAAAGATATAGCATGTTCTTAGAAACAGCTAGTCCTCCCGACTAAGGTGACCAGAAAAAACTACGAGCTCTAGTTAATGTGACAAAACCAATAAACGTCAACATAAGGTATGGTCGAATGTCAAACTTTGTATGGAGCGGAGGACATATAGCGATTTCATATAAACAAACTCACCTCTCATGAAAGGTGAGTTTGTTTGTATGAAATTCGTATGTCCTCCGGTTTTTATGAACAGACCATACCTGGTTTATACTTTCATTGGACAAAACGACATTCTATATAGATAAATGTATGTCCAACCCCCTAATTAGGTGGACTATTTAGGGGAGTATAGAACCCATATTTGACTTCATAAAATGAATATTTGTCGAGTTTTCTGGCAGCACTGAAAAAAGTAGCCGTAATTATTAATGGGATCAGTAAATCAGTAAAATTTACCAATTTTCAGAAGTTTAGTGAAATTTACAGTTGACTATGAAATAAGTGAATCATTTCGCTTCTGAAGACTTTCAGCTAATAGAGTTTGCGTAAATGACGCAATATTTATAAGTTTAAAATTAAAAGTAACCTACAAGAACGTCCAACTTACAAGTTGAGTTATAAAATATTCGTCAGTTGCGCAAACTGTCTAATATATCCATACAAACAAAAGTGTTTTAACGTCTTTAGCAAGCGCCATTCCACAAGTTTGAACTATTTTGCTTATATGAGTAAATCAACTATAAAACAGCTGAAACAAAATGGGTCAATAATTTCAAAATCGTCGTCCGTATCTAAACTTTGCTGGTACATTATTTGGTAGAGATTGGTATTTAATAACTTGATTAGCATTCATTGAAAACTGGTCGTTTATCTTCCTGCACCCTCTATCAATGTTCTTGTCACCCTCTACTGCATACTTGCATTCAATTAGTGGACACCATTTTATGTGATGCCTAAAAATGTCGGTCAATATGAGGCAAATATGATTGGGGTATTGTACAGTCATGCAACGTCAACCCACTCGATAAGTACACAAAATCAAAATAATTGCAATTTTATGTTAAATTAAAATTGAATTTTATCGATCGAAAATTGTGTCTGTGTGATTTAATTCATCAAAATGTTGAAATAATACATTTGTTACACTCGTCAGCTCGTCATATATACTTCGATGGAAACAACGCCGGTACACAATAACTTTTTCATTCAAAAACTCTGACTGTACAATAACTATACAAGTTCATACAACCCACCAACTTTACAACTCCGATAATAAAATATATATGCTGGATACACATGCACCATATCGTACTTATAGATATATACAAAATGCTCTTATACTCTCACTCGTAGTTAAATGTACATTTAATTGATATAAAACTTCAACTCTTGCACACAATACATTTTCTGCACAAAGTTCCCAAAACGGGGGCGATAATGGAAAGTTTTTGGGTTTCTGGCATTCTTCCAAGCTCTAAATGAAATCCATTTTAATTGTATGTTTTAATGAAAGGGGTCTTAGGTCTTATAAAATTTATTATTTAAAGTCGTACATATACAAGAAATGGAAATCATTTTTGACTTTGTATGCATTCCTCAAATAAATCGTACAAATTTTCTTTTTTCTGCACCCGGCTATACGAATGGATTCTGTGTATAATATTATGTGAAAATGGTACACACGTCTATCCTCTTCAATCCGTGCATAATTCCTTCAAAGTAAGTCTCGTTCATCGGTACAGTTAAAAATATAGGAAAATTTTTGACTGGAATGGGAAAAATATTTTTGCACTGTGCGAATTTCGAATATGCCTGGAGTAAAAATAAAATAATCCTTGAAATAATGACTAGCACTTGTATAGTGGGAGAAAATAAAGCATTCACATTTTCAACGAATACAATCCAATTGATGTGATTCATTCCACATTAGGGGTGTCCAAAAAAAACTAAAGTGCCAAAATGTTTGGGGCACAGTGCAGAAAATCATTCTATATGGTCCCCTGATAAAAAGTGTCTATGGGACCAACTCGATCCGAATCGATTTAGGGGTCGCTATGTGAAAAATAGCCAAAATCACATGCAAACCAGGTTTTTAGAAAAAAATTTATTCCAGACTGATGATGAAGAGTGATGTTAGGACATCTTAGTTTATATTAGTGTAAAATCATCCAGAGAAAACCCTTTTCAACTTTTCTCATGTATCGACACCTACTGTGTCCAGGCAGTGCTTGTCAAAGATCAGATTCATAGCGTATATTCTGAGAGCGAGTCCTTATCGGTGACGGCCAAAACCCAAAAAATTATTATGTGGAAATGTTCAGAGTAATAAAGGCTTCAAGAAAATGCAAAAAAAAGTTTCATTATTCAAGATTTGTTTGATACTTTTCAGATAAAACTTATTAAATGTTCCGATCTTTTTTGTCATTTCTTGATAGCTTACCATGGGGCCATTCAAAATAAACCAAATTTGTCATAAGGTACACACTAAGTCGACTTCGATGAGATCTAATAATTAATATACAACAGTCTAAAAAAATAACCTTAAGGGTAAAAGAACTGGAGGTTTACTTCTAAAATGGGTGATATCACTAATTGTGACAAATATACTACCTTACAAGTAAGATATGCATACGTAAAGGTCTTACCATTGGTAATGCATGTTGAATGAATAGGGAGAATTGGTTTGTGCTTCTTAGTTTTCTTCGCCTGTAACTTGAAAGATTAATGATTTCCACAAATTGACTCATAGATTTTAGTTTATTTATTTATGACGACAATTTATGGTAAAAATAATCTAGAAAAGAATACACAGCGCAATTTGAAAGTCTACTCGGGCAGCAAGTACTCTGAAAATCCAACCTGCCAATAATTTTCAACAGACGATTGCAAACTGAGAAAAATCTTTTACATTCACTGTCAATTACAATCTCGTTATTTTAAATATTTTTACGATTATCAAGTTGGGCTGTTTGTCGTGTCTTTATATCCCGAGAATGGCATTTTATATAACTGTCGAAAATCAACAAAAGATCAAAGTTCAGTGATTGGACAACTATAGAAAGACAATTTTCGTGCGAGTAAAAAAACAATTAAAATTACTTATTTATACTCTTTGAGTCGGTTATTTTAACTAACATCAATTAAAAACTGAAAATTGAATTAATCTGTTCAAGAAGCAGCGAAGAATCCTCGAAAATAATCAGGACCTATAAACAAATTGATAGACTTACCAAGAATTAAAGATTGAACAGATCTGGATTAGTCTACTGTCTGTTCATTTTCTTGACTGACTCAGTCCATCCATAATTGACAAATCCGAGAAAGGAAAATATATAAAAAAAACACGATTGATACCAGATGGTATAGATCACGTCGTCATTAGCTTTAAGTAATTATAATCCATGTTATCAAATAAATCAGCAAATCACAGTGTCCAATCTTGAGCAAGTGAAAAAACCTAATAAATTGCATAATTATACTTTCAGTGATCGTATTATTATTGCTAGCCCACTATTAACATGAAGAAATTCTTGCGAATATCTCACACAATCTATAAACTGTTTCCCCATGTTAAATGATCAATCTTCTTTCCAAATGTCAACCAAATTAAAAATCCTACAAAAAAAGACTTATCTGAACTCGGTCCTAATATTTTTCATTCCCACAAAATGACCATAAAAATCGCGAAACGCGATCAAATTTACGCAATTGCATAACGAATCACCAAATGCATTTCTATACATTTTTGAAATGGAAGACGTTCACAGTTTCACAAAACCTTTTATGAAGAATTGAAAAACTGCGGTCGTTATTTATCTGCTGGTTTTTTTTCCGTTCGTTATTTTCTATGCAAAAATTTTGAATTTCAATCACCTATTAAAAAAAAAACGAAGATGAACGACTTGACCACAAAAAATAAATTTGTTTAGAGAGATTTGCACATTTTCCAATCTCTCATTAAAAAAATGTCTATTGTGTTTGCCATATGCGCTTCCATTAATTTCTAGCGCTAAAAACCAAATTAGAAAAAAAAAAATGTGTACGCACCATATCAAAACAAAATGATACAACAACAGCAAATCCGCAAATGCCCTTGAACGTTTTAATATGTAAATAAATTAAAGTGTAGAGAGAGACTGAGACTTATCAATCTTTGATAAATCCGCGAAAAAATGCCAATAAATTTTTGCCGATGATACCTTTCTCTCAAATCAGATTTTTCCTTGTGTAACCAATTAACCATTCACAATACGATAATGAGAATTTTTTTACTTAGCACCATACACACGAAACCAAGGAAGACTAATCAAATCGCGTATATTTATTTTATGCAAAATTGAGACGAATTTATGAGCACAATATCTAGCATAAGACACACAACTATTTACCATAAAGTCATCAAAGTTTTCGTACCACCACTTCTTATCCTAAACAACAAAAAAAGAAGCAACACATAGACGACGTTTTTTTTTCTTCTTTACCGTCTTCTCCGTGAGCGTTATACATAAATGAGTTAGGAGGTAAATATTTTCATCTTCTGCATATACCACACATCATAGTTTTCTATTTTTTTTTCTCGCCGTTTTGTCTCTTCAAACTAATTTAACGCATTTTACATTAACAGTCTCATTAGTGTGGGCAATATCGGTTTGATATAAATAGAATAACCGCTGGGTCAATCAGTCAGTTCAGTATCAGTGTTCGGTTATCGAAAGACATTATTTCACTTCCCAATATGAAAGCATTCGTGTTCGTATCGTGCTTTGTTGCCTTAGCTATTGCTCGGCCAGAAGCTGGATATTCGTACCAGCCTCCAGCTCCTCCGGCACCAGCGCCGTCATACGGTGCACCGGCTCCACCTAGTTACAGTGATAGTAGTGTAGTTGGTGCTAGTTATAGTGTTGGTGGAGAACAAAGCTATTCAAGTGGCGGTGCATTTGATTCAGGATCACAATATGTTGATACCGGTGCAAACTATAATAGTGGATCCTCGTCATACAGCAGCGGATCAGCGTTCAGCAGTGGATCGTCGTTCGGAGGCGGTGCATCTTTCGATACCGGATTCGGTGGTTAGTGTGTTACAAATTTTAGTTTGGAGAAATTCTGATTGAAATGGATTACACTTTGTGAATTATTACACCGAAAATTAAATGTGAAATTGTGGAGTGAATATTTAAAATTTAAATTTATGCACTTTGATGCTGCAGAAGTTGAATTCTTTCTCTGTCGAAACTATAGTTAAAAATAATAGTGGCCAAAATTTGCACGGATAATTCTTGGAATAGATGTGAATATTTGAATATTGCAAATTTAAAACTCAAAAGTGTAGTTCTGTTCAGTTGACGAACACGACATGAACATGTTTCCTATAAAATTGTATAAAACGAAAAACCAATTTTTCTAGGTGGTGCAGCCGCTGGCGGTGCAACTACTGTTGTCCAAAAACACATCTACGTTCATGTACCACCCCCAGAGCCAGAACAACAAAACGGTCATAATGGTGGAGCCGGCGGCGTTGTAAACCAGAAACATTACAAAATCATTTTCATCAAGGCTCCATCAGCCCCATCATACTCTGCCGCGCAACTTGCTGCTCAACAGGCCGCCAACCAGGAAAAAACCATTGTCTACGTTTTGGTCAAGAAACCCGAAGAACACACTGATGCTGCTGGAAATGCTGTTGCTGGTCCACCAGTTGTGCCAAGCAAACCCGAAGTTTACTTCATCAAGTAAATGAAATTATTGTTTCTGGTATCGCTTTGTTTAACACAAAAATTTGTCTTTGCCACTTTTAGGTACAAGACCCAAGGTGCTGGATCAGCCGGTGCATCAAGCGGTGGACAAATTAGCGGTGGAAGCGGCATTGTCGGCGGATCTCATGATGCAGTCAGTGGTGTTTCATTCGAACACAGTTCATCGCATGCCCATGGTCAACCACATCAAGCTTATGGTCCACCACACTAAATTGTGATAACAATTGATGACTCTTGACTGCCTTGTTTTCTCTTGCCGATTGCACTTCGGGCAGAGCTTTTTGTATATAAATATTTCTCTTATTTAAGTAGACTAAATATTTGATTTACTTTTAATAACGATTTTATAAAAAAGAAAAAAAATTATTAAAAAATTACTTCGGTGACAAAAAAAATCTCTTTGTCTTTTTATTCATATGCCCCATTCCAGTACGCATTAGATGCACATTAGACTTCACTTATTGTGGCCTTGAACTTAACATAGAGTCAATATTATTTTACTGATTCGCATCACAGTAAAATTGAGTTGACCAAATTCTTTTCCATTTCTTCGCCAGAGATTTTGTTTGTCTTTTTCTACAATTATTTGCTTTTCGATTTATATTTCATTTCCTATTTCCATGCGTCTGTCTGTTAACATAATTTCCATATTGATATAATCTGAATAGGTCTTTAGAGGAATTTACACACATGAACTTTAAACATAGTAAAGCCATTTCTGTATGCATTGGGTTTTTTTCTATCTCTAAATTTTTATTATTTAGTTTGCTCGAGGTATATGCAAAGTAGTTCTTTTTCTATTTTGTTTAACTTTCTGTTTTTTTCTACGTCTTCTTTTACTATTTTAATTAATTTCTATGTTTAAATGGTTAATTAATATTCAAAATATCCGCTTTTAAAACATTTTATGGGAGAAATAGAAATTATGAAGACAAATATCATAATTTTTATGTTGTAAAATTTGATGTTTTTTGTGTGATTTTGACATTAATCCGTTCTCAATTTCTTATTTAAAAAGAAGGTTTAAACATGGGATTCGTTTGCAGCATATAAGTAAACAATGTAAATGTGTCGGTGTTTTCTTTTCGTTTTTTTTTCTTCATAACTTAGATTTGACAGTAACTCAGCAGTGGTACATTTGGTGAACCCTCATATATCCCATAAAAATCTCCTTTCACTGTCGTTGTAGAGAAGTTCAACAAAATTTAGATCAAATCATAAGTAATAGTTCTAAGAAAAAAAATATCCTTTTCATCCCTATCCCTATAGTTTTTCGAACACAATGTGAAATTGACGAATAAGTCACCCCATTTCATAGTTAAATGCAAAAACTGGAATTTTGTTGATTTAGCTACGTATCAAATTAATAGACTACCGATTTCAATAGAAGGTAAGTTTTAAACAAAACTGTGGTAAACCTATTCGGAACAGAGCTAATTGAGTTACAAACAATTTTTTTTTTATCGATGGAGAACCTAATTATAAGACACTTTGTCTCGTATCATATGCCAAAAAAAGTAAAAACTTTTTTTATAAATCATTTTGAAAGTCACTAAAAACACGAAAATTTGAATAGAAATACAGTATGTCATCAAACATTTTTGTATTTCGATTCGAATTTTCGTGTTTTCAGTGACTTTCAAAATGATTTATAAAAAAAGTTTTTACTTTTTTTGGCATATGATACGAGACAAAGTGTCTTACAATTAGGTTCTCCATCGATAAAAAATAAAAAAAAATTGTTTGTAACTCAATTGAATTAAATTTCATTTTTCCTACAATTCGCCAATGTGACCTGTCCCGTTCCTATGTTTAACTGTTCAATGCTAAAAAAAACATTTTCTCTACTTGTATCGGAATAGGTATTTTCCTAACTCGTGTTAAAATATCGCGACTCGTCGGGTTTTTCTGACGTCGTTCAGAAAAAACGTTATTTCTCGATCGTGCTGAAAAGCTGTCGTTCGCCAAAAAAAATGCTTTATAAAATTTTTTTAATACAACTTTTAACGAACAGAGCTTCTCCCTTCCCTTTCCCAGGGTGCGCTCTGGTTAAGATCGCAACGTTTGACCTGCTAACTCTCACTGTATTTCGAGAAAACCCAGTACGATTATTTTAACTCAATAAATGCGTCAAGATTGCGGTTCAATTGTGATCGAAATTGCCTCTGGAAATTTAAAATCAAATAGTCGAATGTGTCCAACAATGTTGTGGTGTTTGAAATTGGCTGATTTTGCAACTGACTTTCATTTGAGAAGTAATAGAATTTGGCGTTTCATTGAAGAAATTAGATCACTAGAGAGGAATTTGGTTACAATCGTGAGTACGGTGCCGCTGAATTTTGTTGTTTTTATTTTGTTTATGGTTCGAATGTGTTGGATTTGTGAATTTTCTCGATGTTTTTTGCTGCGAATTTGTGGTGAAGTTTTCAGAGCACTCCTTTAGTCCGATTTTCCATTTTAATTGCAACTTTTTCTAAATAAAATCGTCAACAACTTGTTCAACGTTGCGATTTTATGCTGTCTTGTGAACGAATGTGATAGAAGCAACTGAAGATGAGCAGTTTTGTACTGTTCTGTGACCACCATCACATTCGGAGGTCGAAACAACGTCTTTTGCTTCAAGTTTTTTTTCCACTAAACGTGAGCCATGGGAAAGGGAAAAGCGAAAAGCTTTGTTTGTTCTCAAAGTTTTATCTTTTGTTTAGCTTTCTTATAGTCATTTCAGCTGGGAGGTAATTTCAGGGATTCTAAACGTTCTGGATAAGGACGCAACGGTTGATCTACACAGGATCTTCAACCAACAATAAACACCAAAGCAATTTCGTTTTATCAGTCGTAGTTGTTCTCGTCCCTGAGCGTTATGTATGTATGCTCAGCCCGTTGTTGTAACGTAAAAAAAGCAGCTGGATTTGTTTCAGTTTCACTATGTGAAAGATAAAACTTCGGCTTCGCCTCGGGTCGACAATCGACATCTAGTGCGAAAAAATAACTAAAATAAATAACTATTTACGCACTAGTGCGTAACAGTTTCGTACACTGACAAAAAGAGATGAAAATCTAACCTGTAGCAGGAAACTTCATCTCGAGGTAATGTACATTATCTAACACAGCTGCATTTTTCGTGTGTTGTAGCCATTGCGTAAGAAAAATGGGACAGCACAAAATTAATTATTCTACGGTTTTGATGACGGCTCTTTCCCCTAATAATGCTAAAAAAATGTCTTAGTGTTATCTATCTGTCTCTGCAAATTTGCTCTCTGTTGTTCCTCATGAACGGACTGGATGTCGTCACAACCATAACTTTAACCGACTGTTGAATTCTTGAACCTAAAAGCGACCGAAAGAATCGAAACTATTACTAAATTTGCTGATTTATACCGGCAATACCAACGGTTACCACAGTATAATCTCAACCGTAATGCGCAAGAATTATGAGAAGAATGGGCAATTATCTTCCCAACCGTTTGATTTATAAAGAAAAAAATCGTTTGTCTTGTCTTTACCGGTCGTATATTCATTAATTAAGAATGACGTGATATTTAAAGGTTTATTTTTGAATGCCTACTTTCCAAATTAATAAAAGAAGCAAAAAAGCATTTGTATCAAGGTTAGATCTAGATGAATGTGAACCTCCGATATGAACGCATAATAGGCAGGCATCTTAGTTACATGATTATATGATTATTACAATCATAACTTATAATCTTCCTCCATATCTACAAAATTTGAATTGAGCCATAACCGCATAGTCTCACAAAGTAGTATAGCTCTATAAACTATATTAGTCGTTTAATAATAATAATTTATCAGAATAAAAAAAAAAACATGGAAAAGGCTGAGGATTGATTGCAACAGTCAAGATATGAGAAATTTAATTAATATTGAGAATAACATTGTGCTAATCCTAAGTTTATTTTATTACTGTGACAACATTCAAAATAGTGAAAGTAAATCTAATCGTTTTGGCATGGTAATATAGATATCAAAGTAAGACAACAACAACAAAAAAACAGAAATATTTTTCTACTTCAAGAGATGTTTGCATTAATTTTGGGATCGTATCTCGCTATCGTATATGCAAATTAAGATGAAAAAGATTTCATAAAAGAATAATTTTATGGTGCTGTTGGCACCACAACAATAAAAGGATCTGTTTGTTCAACGAATGTGCTTCAGCTGGAAAAGTGAGGCAAAAACAAAAGGAGAAAAAACAGCTGGCGACATGGGTAAAGATTGATATACAATCCTCACTGTAACCTAAATAGAGAAAATGAAAAGGCGAATCAAGGTCCATCAATTTGTTACTTGTTTTTAAAATCAAACGTTCTAAAACTTATCTCTTTAATGGTAATACGCCAATACCCTCTCTAGCAAACAAACTTCGTTTAGACGATGTCAAAATAACTCCTTATTCCTTTGTTTTAGGAGAATGCACTGACCGTCACAAAAGACATTTTTCAAATAAAAGATTTTTGGTTCATGAATATCTCTCCTCGTTTGTGGAATCATACACTGTTGACTAATTTCTAATTTTACCATCTTATGAAGGTAGTTAGGGAGAGGGTATTAGGTCCGCATTTTCTGTTGTATTCGAACTATATTGAGCGAAGCACAAAATGATTTTACAAAAATTAACTCAATTATTTCTGTGACTAGATTTGTTTGCGGTGGGATCAGTTACAGGATTCTTCCATTAACTTATACATCCGTCCAGCATCCTATCACTAGTAGTTTGGTGGTCTATTTACATTTACTACCTCATTCTTCATCTGTGTAAAACATTACAATCGAATGAGGCGTAACAACAAAATCTCTACATTCTCCAACTCGATGTGGACGAAGACCCAGCCGAGCTGCAGTAAGCTAGACACATTTGTAACCTTACAATCATAGCACTGAATCAAGCACTAGAATCGATTTTTTTTGACAGATATTGAGCCTGTGTAATATGATCTGCCACAAAACAAACACCATTGTTTGAACCGCCACAAGTATAAATTTAATGAGAGCCTCTAGTATGGCAAAAATTTTAATTTTTTCGCAATTCCGGTCCATAATCATCACCTTTCCATGCATCCATTTAATGTCGTTTTGAAGGTATTTATTTCACTGTATTCCTGGACACAGTGCGATATTACCTTTTTTTCGCACGCAGTGCGGTATCAACTTTTTTTCGAACGCTAAATAACCTATTACCTTCAACGAAGGCTAAATTGTTATAAATAAAAATCTTGCATTGACCAGAAATCGAACCCCCGACACCAAAAGGTTTTTGAACACAAAGCAGCGACTATAGCCATTCGGCTATAGATCACACAATTATACCGAACGTATTGTTGAAGCGTATATACTAAGCATTGACTACTCGATTTCATTTTACGCGTCACTTTACATCACATTGCAATGTGTATTATAATGCAGTCTTCTTGATCGTTCAAATGAATTTCTGTATACACAAGAATTTTGGAACAAAATGTAGGACATGTTTTGCATTGGAAAGGTGATTATGGCCCGAAATTGCGAAAAACGTTGTATCTACACGACATCTCGGCTTCGCCTCGGATCGACAATCGACATCTAGTGCGACAAAATACCTTCATACCTACCTTGGTAGATAAATAACTATTATCCCACTTTAAAATGTAGACAAGTAGGTCATTTCAAACAGATTCATAGAAATTGTATTCTTTAAAGAAAATTTGTCAATAAACAATCAGATGTAACATTTAATTATCGAAACCAAAATGCTGTCAACAACTGGAGCATGTGTGTCCAAAATTTTGTACACAGGCAACTCAAGTCTTTTATAATGACAACATATAGTAGGGTTGCATATGCAGGTCCCTCTTGGAAAATCTGTTCTACTGCTTGGTTGCAGATGCTATGTTACAGTCAAAGGCATAATTGACAAACATCCATCCAAAAACAATGGGTTTGAACAAAATAACAACTTATAGTAACTTCAACTTCGAGTTTACAAAAACCCGATGCATAATTTAATTAGTTGAGTGACGATTTCGTCAGTCAAGTGACCTGACTCATCCACCAGGTGGGGCCTAGTTTAAAATTCTCCAAACATTACAAAATGAATTGTTTGACTTCAATTGCATCATTGTCATTGATAGAACATCGTGTGTTTGTGCGTTCAGTGTGTCGATTGCATCGTCCGTAAAAAATCATGACCACATTGAGTGGCCAATTAATTTTCGTTTTCGTAGTATTTCTGATTTATTTGCTACCTCGCGTTTACAAGAATTTTTTGTTAACTTGTATCGTGTACTTGGTGTTAATAGTTGTAGACGGCGATCAGTATTTCAAAAAATGTGCTTTTTCAGACCGTTTCTGTAAAATGGTGAACATTTCATTCATTGCTGTTTTTGGCATCCATTTGATATTTGGCCTATTGTTGATAGTCGGTGACATAAAAGTAACACAAAGTTTTTGCTCTTATAAAGATGAGTTCGAACTCAAGATCTTTTTTTTTAAGAAAAAATATAAACTTATGATACCATGGCTTCTGTGGTGGTTCGTACCTACAATCGGCATTATCTTTATCGCTTCAGTTCACGACTATCTTTACTTGGCCCTGGCAGGTTTGTGTATTATTCCGTTTCCCGAGAAATGTTGTCAATGTTGTTTGTATGTGGAATTTTAGGGTGGATCGTTGCGATGTGTCTGGATATATATTTCTTTAAATATAGAAAATACAAGGCTTCGGCAGAAATGCCGAAAGTGGCGAAAGATAAGCCTGGGCGTAAATCGATCAATGATAGCAGTGAACTTCAATTAGCTCCTACCATATCGGCGAATTTCCAACAGTCCGATTTGTGGTGCTGAGTGTAAATCAATCGAATTGTTTTTCATTTAATTTTAATTAGAATTTAGCAAATGTTTAGAAAATTAAATAAATTCGGATAGCTTTCTCAATTTGATTCGAATTCGAAATTTAACGTCGGCGAAAAATGGGTGTAGTTTTTCCAGAATCTTAACTTCAACACAATTGAAACTACCAGCGAGAATACCTGAAGATCGCAATGGTTAATTTTTTCAAAGAAAACTATCACAGCACAGCTACTGCTATGACACAATGTATCGTATTTTTAAAAAGCTGAACAATTTGATTGTCCGTTATGAATAACCGTACAATTGTACAACATTCGCTAAAGTTGCACAGTAGATGTCATGTAATCATTTAATTTAACTTTGAAAGTTCTGAATAGCAAAGAAGCTTTGAAGCTTTAAAGCTACGAGCGAATTTAAGTTTTCATATCGAAGATGGTTGCGTATACGCATGAAACTGTTTTCGAATGAATTTGTCATTAGTGCGGGTGATTTGTGAATTTTTAACAAAAACATCACTGACATGATATTGATAATTCCACGGCAGAGTAAAGTAAACCTTTACTTTACTCTGCCGTGATATTTCTGGATTGTATGACTATATAAACTTCTTAAGGATTAGGCAAACACCTTTGCTTATTTCAGAGAAACAGTGCACCTATAGGTGCTAAATTATGTCAAAATGACCTATGAACGAATTGTTTTTCATCAGAAAATAACGATTCGTTTATACCAGCCGCCGATATTATAAGTAACGTGTGATTTGTTTGTATTGAGGCTATTTATTTAAATGCTTCGCATTAGATCATTGTTAAATAGTGATACATGGCCCCCAACTATACCGAAGAGAAATGCGTACATTCGAATGATAATTTCGAATGAAGGAGAGAGTGAGCGCGATTGCAAAAGAAACATCAAAATCATATGATATCAGAAAAGATCATTATGGAAAGTCAGTTGTTTTAATTCAAAACATTTCCATTCACGAAGAAATTGGTCTGTAAATTTTATTCGGAAAATTTGTTAAACGAGATTGAAAGTATCAGAATTTTTGGCACACAGAAGAATCCAAAGTAAGATTTAGAGTTATTTCACGGCCATAAAAACAGTAGTTCAGTGGGTACACTTAGTACATCTGATGGAAAATTTATTTTGTTTTGTGAATGTAGAAATTGCCCGGTTCATCATACAAAAGTGATAAAGAACGTTGAAACCATGTGATTGAAAATTTATTTTGATGTTGACGAGTTTGATGAGTTCAAGGTTTTTAAAGTGAACACAAACACAGAAACGGTAATTGAACGATATAGCAAAATTGCAATCCAGTTTGGCTCACTGAAACTTGTATGTGGACGACAGTGGCTTCAAATGAATCACTATAGTGTTGACAAGATAAAGGTCATGACGTGTTCGCCTTAAATGACAGACTTCCAGTTAATCAAGGCAATAAATCAATGATTTTAAAGTTAGTCGACCCAGAACACATCGAGCATCATTCAAGTCTTGAAAGCATAGGGTAACGGCACCGGTTACGAGTCTCCTCTATTTTAGTTACGAGACCCTGTTTCATCTCGCTTACGCATACGCTGGCATCAATCAGACCTCTATTTCACTACTCGTAACTCGTCAAGGCTCGTTTCCGTTACCCTACTGGAGAAAGGTCTCTCCAACGTTTTCAGGTTCGCCCAATTCTCTCCCAACTCAGGGAAATCAGTGAATATTTTTGAAATTATGAGATTACAAAACAGATTTTCATCAAATTAACTAATTGTCATAGCATAAGAGGAAGAGAGCTACTGTTTTAAACCGAAGAAACTTTGTTTTGGTATCATTACAATGTGCCGACTACTCAGAAAATTGGAAGACACTCAATGCCTTCTTATCTTTTAAGGTTCCGACATGACGCAAATTTATGAACATTCCCAGAAAAGAGAACTGAAGAACTATCACATCAATTCCAATCTTTACAAGCTCTATAAAAACAACAACATCACCGACGTTCACTTCATATTCACCGATGAGAAAAAGCAAATTGCTGCCAACAAATGTCTCCTGGCCGTTGCAAGCCCTGTATTCGAGAAAATGTTTTATGGTGAACTGAAGGAACCTGGAGACATCACAATTGTTGATGCGACACACGATGCATTTTTGGAATTCCTTCAGTTTTTCTACTGTGATAAATTTGAACTAACCACGGATCACATAAGTGAGGTGCTCACCCTGGCCGACAAGTACGATGTTGCTGGCCTGATCAATTTGTGTGTACAGTTTTTAGAGTATTACTTAACTGACCAGACGGTGTGCTGGGTGTATGATTTAGCGCTAATGTTTGATCTAGTTCATCTGATTAATTTGTGCCAAGAGAAAATTTCTTTGGAAACCGTAACAGTATTCACATCTGAGTCATTCCGAGCATGCGGAGCGAATATTTTGAGCAGAATTTTGGAAATGGATGAACTAAGTTGTGACGAAATATTTGTTTTCCATCAGGTTATGGAATGGGCAACGGAAGCATGTCGTCGGTCGATGATCGAACCGACCATGGAAAACAAAAAATTGGAGCTTGGACAATGTTTTGATTTAATTCGATTTCCTACGATGTCATCAGAGCAATTTTCGGTTTGTATTGCGGAGGACGGTCTGTTAGATGGTAGTGAGCTAATTGACATTTTGGGATATCTAACGCTGAGGCGAACTCTAAAAACAAAACGATTTTCCACTCAACCGAGATGCGGTATACCGGCGTGGACAAAAGATAAGACAATCGTTAATTGTGACCGCAGATCTTTGCCGAATCTTTGTAAATTGGTTACCAGATGCCGGGACGTAACGAATTTTTCCGTTAACGAACGCATTTTGCTGGGTCAACTGGGATTCAGTACATTCAAAAGTGAATCGGTTGATCACAAACATGGTCAATTAGTCATTAAACGGTCTTCCTGTCGCGAGCTTCCATTGCACAGTCAGACCATTGAAATATCCACAAGTTCGTTCACCAAAATAATGCTACAGAAACCGATCATCTTGCAACCATTCGAGCAATACGAAATCGAAACGAAATGGGAGTTGGATGACGGCGAATCGTTACTGTTTCGAACTGACTGCCGTAGCGAGGTAATGCTTGATGGAGGCGTTCGGTTCCAATTTCAACCGGACGAAAATTTAGATTACGATAATGTGAGTGAAGGACTGGTGTATGGATTGTATTTCAAAAAGTGGTGAAATAAAGGGGGAAGCCCAGTATGTCTTGAAGAAAAGTCTTTGCTTAAAGATGATGGTTAGATATGGATGTTCAATTCAGTCAAGTGGAAACAAGTTCTTCAATACGTTTAAAACTGAACGGTCATAAGCAGCGTCGATAAAATTACAGATGTCGAGGTGAGTTTTATGTGATGAAGAAATTCTTACCTTATTCGTAGCTATTTCTCTTAAAATACCTCCGCACTTGTTCCTGAATTAAAATTGAATTTTCTACCAGCCTTACTTACAACTTAGCTTTCCTTTATTTTTTGACTATTCACATTTTGGGCTTGGAGCTGCCTTTATTGAATCTGTTTTTCTCACTATTCACAAGTGCCGTCGTATCGTCTTCTTCAAAAGAATATCCCAGTAAGGTATTAATAGCAGTGACCAATTTACCGAAAATTGAAGGTTTTGCTTTGAAAGTTATATCTAAGGCTCGATACAAATCACTCGGATCATTCGATTGAACTTTGCACGATTTCGAATCTGCATAGAAGTAAGTCTGACTATTATGTGAAACGGCTGTTGTTTCTCTTTCGATTATATTTGATGTACTGCAAAACGAGCAAATATTCAAAAATTGAAAATAAAAATAAAAAAAAAAACGGCGAGTTACTTACTCTGATGAATATGTTCGTTCTTTGGAATGAATTTTTACATTTCTAATGTCGAAATTATTCGATTGTTTACTAAAATTGTCCCTCCAATCGCGAGACATGATACACTACTGTAGGTTTACTAATATCACTGAGAGAATGTTTTCATAAGGAGATGAGTTCTACATTTGAAACAAATTAATGATTACAATGTTTGTTTACATCTGTTATCAGGATTGTTATGAACCCCGACAATCGAAAGCTAAAGTCCCAATCAAGTAATTTATTTTTGGTTTGAAAAATCAGAGCCTTAGAATGGATGAAGTCAGTGGAAAATACCCGAACGATTAGCCTGGACGACTTTGGTGACTGATAAAACATTTCCGCATCGCCTGTGTCAAGTCAACGCACTACAAGCAAAAGTGATCATAGTCGTCAGCTGCCAAATTGTTTTGTGTGAAATAGTTTATATTTGTGTGACACACTGTCAAGTTTCAATACTCTAATTAGAGTTGCCTATTTGGCAGCTGTAATTCCAAGCAGTTTTGCTTGAAGTTCGTTGGTACCATGCATGTGTCATGTTTGCTTAAAGTTCGTTGATCAAGCTCACCATTCGTCTTAAGATTTAAGGTATATATCGACAAAACAACATATTTTACTTTCATCCGGTGATTTCGTCGCTTTCCATGTATTTGGGTAGATTTCAGGCACTTTCGCATGTAACCACGACAGAGTAAAGTTTATTTTACTCTGCCGTGATGTAACCAAAACAGGGTTTTGCTCAGGGCCGACTTATCGATTTCAGCGCCCAGTGCTGTTAAAAGGAGGATTAAAGAGATTCACGAGCGGAGCAAGCGAGAAATTCTGTTTTTTTGTACGGAAAATAGCTATTTTCAAGTGCTCGCTATTCTATTTTCTCAACGCTTTTTGTTGCTACAGCGCCTAGGCTTTAAACAACAACCGGAAATAATTCATAATAGAAACTCTTGAAGTGCGCTTTCGCAGTAAATTCTGCATCGCCTAGATTATTACAATTCACACCAAATCGTCTAGCCTAATGGTTTGACCCGGTCAGTCAGTTGTTAAACAGAAATTATTTATATTCTCGGAATTATTGCGAAAAATGAATGTAAACAAAAACAAAGATTGTAAATAATGATGTCGACCGCATGTATATGAAAATAAGAAGAAGAAGGATGGAACATCCATCGCGGTTAATTGATAACATTCTATGTCATAAAGTGATTAATACATTAATTCGGAGTAGAATTGATAATGTCAATCTTGTTAAATACTCTGCAATCGCAACGTGAATTTGATCCCCAAAACCTTGCTGAGTCAACCGTTGGAGAACTCAAATTACATCACTTTTTAGGACCTATTTTTATTACATGTTTCCTTCTTTCATCGTAATAACATACAAAAGTTTCGTTGCATCAATCGAACCGTGTATGCATAAAGCATAATGGTGATTTTTACAACTCAGCATCGTAATGTGCGAGCACTGCACACTTTAGATGTCAATGTTGTGAGAAACGCTTTATGCAACTCAGTGCAAAGGTATTTATTAGGCACACTAGCTACGATTTGTAGCCTAAGACCTCGTTTGACACATCTAGTGCCTAATGCATTTTGAACTCGGTTGCATAAACTACAACTCTAAATTTTGTGGAATAATTCATTGAGGACGTGCTCTTTATATCAGTATATTGCTTGTCAATGGGTCAATGGGTTTGTTGTGTATTTACCTCAGATAGGTAAACTTCTGAACGCGAGATCAACTTTCATTTCATTAACGGTTAAAAAAACTCTAGCTTTTTCAGTGAGATTGAGATACCCACGAATAGTACATTACTATGCAAGGGAAGTAAAGTGATATCTCGTATCCAGATGAGAAAAAGTATCCGAGGGCGGCAGCCCGAGGTACTTTTACTCATCGTGATACGAGATATCACTTTATTTTCCGTGTGTAGTACGACGTTTTACTATGCGAGTGATGTAAAGGTTATTGCCTATACATGTAATAGCCTTATTACATGCACCAGCATAGTAAAATACCTTTCATACTTATAGAAATTTGTTTGATAAACAGAATCCGCGATTGTGAAACTTCTTTCAGAATGCAATCCATGTGACTGACGAACTAGTAAAATACCTCTGATAAATTGAAAATTTTGCAATGTAGCCCTGTTTGCGTGCGCTTTTCTGTACAATTTTCCATATCAGTTTCTGCCCTTGCTTTAACCTCCATTTACAATGCGTATGTACCACAAAGTCGTTAAAGAAAGATTTGGAATCAGGAATTCAATTTAAGAAATTGTTTCAGTTGTCAATGTAAGTTGATTAAACAAAGTCGTTGCCACAAGATTATTATTTCGAGAATAAGGTAGGTAACTTAACGATTTACTGTAAAATTAACAGACTCTGTCAGGCTGCCGTAACTTCAGCGAGCAACACGGAAGACAGACTTTTGGTTTGTTCTTCGACGACAGAACAAAAGAAAAGTTAGATATCTATTTCGTGTTGTTCTGTGGGAGCTACAGTAAGTGTTGGTTACTCATTGACTATTCTTTCACTCCTCTCATATTATGCCTGTTAAACTGATTTTAACAATCGACATATCGAAATGATTCAATTATCTTCTGTATTTAATAGCTTCTTCAGTTCTTAAGTCTCGTAATTTGATGTTTCAAGTTGCTTTTTTAGGCCTAATTAAAATATCAACTACAATGTGAAATCACAGTTCACACTTAAGGTGGCCTCAGAGTCGTCTGTTTTCATTCCATGTTGCCTCCATGTACGTGACAGTTGTCATTTCAAATAATAATGCTCTATTGTATGAAATGTCTACTGTCATGTATGTAGATGGATGCAAAACGGAATGAAAACGGATGACTGTGAAATCAGACTAAACATGTTCAAAACAAACAACACACACTATCTAATGAGGCTATTTTAGTACACATTTTAGTAACAAAAAGCGCGAAATATTTGATTTTTCATATTTATGAGTTGTTATTGCAAACGAAAAAAGTACAATTACTCCTTGTTTTCTGCTGTTACAGAATAATGTCTGATAAAATTAGAGCAGTTAGCGGATCCAGCAGAACGACTATCGTACAATCACAAAAAACGGTTACTGTAGATCGGTAAGTACTTCAAAATATGTGACATTAAATTGTGACGAATGAATGAAAACAACGCTTTCACAGAGGTTATAACCTACAAGTTCACAATGATAGAATGGTTGGTGTAACACTCGATCATAGTGGGGGATATGCTACAGCTGGATATGAAACTAAGAAAAGAGTGTGTCTTCAAAACTCAACGGACAAATACGCAGCCTATGACATTTTAAGCAAGACTTTCAAATGAACCGAACTTCATTGTATCTAAATAAAAACTTGTTTCTTAGGTGTATTTAGGTGAATTTAATATTATGCTGGATTCCGGTCAAGTCAGGTAACAACATCCTATTGGATTTTTTGTTAAAAAAAATTGCCAGGCCCGGGTAGGGTATTTGAAAAAAAATCATTTATTAATTTGCGTTGTACGTAACAGTAACATTCTTAGAATGTTTAGTCGACAGTGGTCTCATGGTTGGTCTGTAAGTGACTTTTTTCGCTTCAACACCGCAAATTTCAACGCTGTTATCGCTTTCCGTTTTTCCATTAACTCTTACGTACTTTTTGTCGCTATACTCAAAACGGCCCTTACCTATATTGAAGCCAAAAAATTGTGTTCGCGACGCTTTCATGTTGAAACTGTTCAAAAATAAATGATGGAAAACTTGCCGAAAATTTCTATTTATTACTCACGATTTTTGATAGTGAAGATGCTTATCACACTCTATCCGAAAAGTTTTTTCCATTTCAGTTACTCAATCCTAAATATAAATGTGGCGACTTTCTAACTAACGAAAATGTATATGTGGGCAGAGAAATTGTTTAAACTGAATTGCATTAATATTCCGTTAATAAATCGTGTTGTCGATATATTGTTGTCACAACAGACTATGTTGTATTGGTCACTTTTTAGAGATAACCTTTCATAAATCGGTCGAAAATTTTCACGAGAATTCGTAGGACTTCAATATAATAGTCGATTATACGTTTACATGGGACTGTGGGAAATGATGCTTCGAAAGGGAAATAAGTCTTCTTTAGAGAATTAAAAGCTCTCATTAATCACTTACTACTTCATACTACAAGTAAGTTACATTGGATGCTGCGAAAGCAGTTAATTACAAAACCATTTTGTGGTAATAGCAAACTCACAATCACAAGTGTGTTTTTGAGCAACCAGTTTGGGTAACTGTCTTTTCGAAAAGGAGAGTTCGTTTGTCCGAGCCGAAGGCGAGGTCTAAAACTACACTACTCGAAGAACAGTTACCGAAGCAAGTTGCTCAAAAATACACTAGCGAGTTGCCTGATATCACACAATTGTTTCCGAATTAATGAAGTAACATAGCAGCCAATGTATTCTGTTTTACTTCCTACCACATGCAAAAGTTGAATTTCACATAAAAATTCACGAAAAATATACCGAAAATATGCAGAGTTTTTGTATAAATTTTGTTGATTCGAGGTGAAGCCGAGATCAATACACACACAAAAACTAGACTTTTCATTATCCCGAGTTATGTAATGTATTTAATCACATACGCGCGGTGTTCGGATGTCAAAATTACTTAACTAGAAGAATAATTCAAAAATTACACTTCAGGTCTATATGTTGTTGTCTCGTTTTCGCTTGTATGATAAAATAGAGTACACACTTGTCACTATCAGTTTCGGCAAGCCTCGACTTCTTCCTGACAAGTGTGTAATATACATTACATGTTTCAAAACCGAAACCAATTTTCTTGTTTTCCCTAAGTGTATAATAATAAGCCACTTTCAACCCTAGGTAAAGCAAAAACTTTTTTTATTCTAAATCTTAGACAGAATGTTTTAAAGGTATCGTCGATGGTATCGTCTGTATTTCTGCATTTTTAAGCCCTCACTCAGTCACTCAGTCAAAGATTTTTATTGTCTAACACAATCATGTAAACTCATCTTCCCTGAAACAAACTACTCACAGTGAAAAATCAAGTATCGTATGTATACCTCAAATAGTATCTTAATTAAATCCGTAACCAATATTTACATAACCTGTAATTACTTGTGCATCGTTCATTGCTTAGGCTGAGGGTCAAAGCAATTATTACTAGTGACGAAATTTATTCAAACCCACAAAAACCAGTTTAGATAACCAGTCTGACAGAAGCGACAATGTCATTAACACACTTGCACAGCACATGGAACAATTTATTATTGAAAAGAATACTTTGCTGGCAACACTGTTTCTCACAGCTGACTACGAGTATGGTGTGCGTGTGAAATGTTTAAACGTCAAAAAGGTTGCAGTAAAAAGAAATATTTTTAATGTGTAGAGAGACATTTATGTTGTAAGTGTTGTTCATTTATATTTTGTCGGGCATAATCTAATTATCTAATTCGAATAATTAATATCAAATCGATCCAGAATGCATATTTTGATAAAGTTATCATCGATATTGCTCATTCAATTCGATAAAAAATTGTGATTCGGTTGAATGTTTGGTTTTTTTTTTGTTTAAATAAAATATTTTCTTTATTGCAAAGATAAAAATATAAACTGCGAACACAATCTCTCTTATTCAAAATATACACAAAAAAATTGATTTTCGTAGGTGTATAATTTGCGTATCACAGCCGTAAGAGAGAAGAAAAAAAAAACGGTCGCATCAAGTACACCTAAATCGTCTTATACCGAAATATTTATTTTCTCAATAATTTGAAACCATGAACACGATTTTCATTCAAAAGGCATACAAATCTTGTTAAGGTTTGCTGGCACTTCGTTCATATTTTTCTTTGACTCAAATTGCCTTTATTTGTTGTTTAATTTAAAGTCATCAGAAACAACACAAAAACTGCTGACTAAATTCGTAAATAATAAAATCATTTCGTCAGTTCACGAGGACACAACAAAAGTGTTTTTTTTTTATTTGGTCATACTTTGTGGTTCGTCGTTTGTTTGGTGGAAATAAGAAAAAAGTAAATTGAAAATTTAAAAAAAAATTAAAATTAACTAAAACAAAGTGTATAATGGTGAATGGTGGCAGTGTTTTTCGAGATATCACCAACCAATCGATACATGGAGACCTTATCAGACACAGATTGTATAACAGTACTAAAGGTGAGCCATTTATAAGCTATTCAAAAAATATTCATTCATTGTATTCGTGACGAATGCTGACAAAACAAAAAGAAATTGTGTCCTTGATGGTTAGTTGTCTGAAAACGCCACAAGTATAAGCGACAATTGATTGCTATGAAACAAGTGCCGGGTCTTCTTAATTCATTATTGGACAGTTTTAAGTTAAACAGGAAATCGTACAGAGGCCCAAAAACGTTCGTCGTTTTACTTAGATCTTTGATTTAAAAAGAAATTATAAAAACCTTCAGAATGTACGCAATCCTTCTTCCTGGTTCTTTTTCGCCTTTTACCACAACTTTTTTACATTATAGTCCATCAGGTATGGATGTCCCTGTGCGGTAGTCGCAATAGCCCTGGTCAGAAGGTTAAATTCTATTGTAAAATGGACTACTCTGGCATTAGTCTGTGTCTGAGTTTTCACTCCACAGTTCTAATTGAAGGCCTTGCCTCATCCAGGCTAGAATGTGACACTATTCACGCTATTCACATGTATTTTTTGTGTATTTTTTGTCGAAGTGTCTAGGGTGTCATCCAGACCAGACACGTTCTGAAAACTATTGAATTCCATAGAGGTAGTCATTGTATTAGTAGGATAAGTGGTTCAAGTTTGAAATATTCCTTCTTCAGGGATATAATAACATTGATTTACCCATAGAGGTTTTCAGAGGTTAGAAGGTTAAGGTTTTTTGCTGGCAACTCAAGTCAATTTGTCAGATCTGTTGAAAGTAATCGATAAAAGCATTCTGAGTACAAACGTTGACAAGCACCAATCACTTCAAACGCATTCAAAGATACTTCTAACGAGGAGAGAACGAAGACTAAATTCTACTGCCTCTCCTTGTCAAAAGGAGAAATATTTTTCGGAGACACCAAATAGTGTTCCACACAGGGCCTTCCTAAATTGATTTCCTAAATTTGCTAAAATTTTCCGAAATTTGTCAAAATTTTCCATTAACAAATTTAACAAATTTCGGAAAATTTTGGAAAATCTTAGCAAATTTTGGCAAGTTAAGGCAAATTGTGGAAAATCGATTTCCCGAAAATAGGCGATGGTTCCACGTGTGTATTGACTCGGAATGATAATAAAATTGTTATTTAAAAAAAAGACCAGAGCACTTCAAGCGTGAGTGGTTCTCTAATAAAGTACCGAAATTCGACAGTGTGTCAAACAAGTTTTTACACAAAATAGTAGTCTATTTAGCAACTGTCATTAGAAGCACTTTTGCTTGAAGTGCTTTGGAAAGACTTGATTCTGGTAGACGTTTTGCCTGACCAAATAGCTATGTGTCGTGATTTGAGATACCATGGGTTACCATAAGAACTAACAAAGAAACCACCAATACCGCGCCGGTAATTTATTATTTATAATTTATTAAATAACAATCAGATGGTCTCTGGTCAATATATAATACTTTATTGATATAACGTCACAAATAGAGTCATGTAAAAACATTTCAATAACCACCTCATGCTGACGTCTTGACTTACCAATTCAACCAATTCTGACCTTTCTTTTTATAATTCCGATGAAAACACTAATTCTAAAATATTTGTTCACTGATCTACATACTGATGTACTTGTGTATGCGACTACTTACTGTTCGAACGTTGATAATAGCCTAATTTATCGCTACCGAGAACAAATTACATATATATATTTAGATGATGCGGAAGATTGTGATTGGAATTTTGTATTCGTAACCCATCTCTATATGTGCATTGTGGTTACACACGACTTGTTTATTTTTAAAACGCAAAATTTTCTTTGTTATTTTTACTGCAATTCCCACTTACAGAAATAAATTTTCAATTAAGATTCTTGTTTTCTTCTACCTACTCTACACAGCCATGAGCGAACATGTGACCATTGTATACGAGATAGAAAAGCTGAGGTTGTCACATAAAATTTCAATTTTAATTGGAATCTAATTACGAATTTTTATATTTTATATAAATAAAACACCTGGGCAGTGACTAAGGTGATTATGAGATGTGTACATAATTGAATGAAAATTGATGAAAAAAAAATTGATAAAAAATTGTCGGAATGAAATGTAAAAATAAATTATTGGCCATCACAAATAAATAATCCTCAAATGTGAATGCCCTTGAATGTCTAGAATTATTTCATTTTAAATATTTATATTCTGTTGGCAACTTCATTAAAGCCAACCGAAACGAAATGAAAAATTGAAATAATTGTCAATTTTTACGAGAATTGTAACACGATTTTGTTGTAATGCTGAAAATAATGTTTGTCATATGGTCCACTGGTTCAATGCGGAGAACGTAATTTTTTTTTTTGAAAAATTGAAAATGTTACGGATAACACATTCTCCCGACACTTAGACGAAGGCATTGATTTTTCTTCCGCAGAGATGCACACACTGTTATGATTTATTAATTATTGACATTAAAACCTCACGACGGTTTCATTAGTCGTATATCGTATATAATAACGATATTGATGTGCAAACGTCATTGTTTTTTTTTTCTCTTTTACTTTCCACACTCTGAATACTCATACTGAAACATAGCGAACGACGGTTTCGGGTTGGTTAAGTTCAAGGCTACACAGCTGTAAATATTATTTTATTCATCCGTTATTAGATTTAACATTTTAGCTGAATTTTGCGTGTGTATAACTGATATATTGTTATGCGAGGTGAGGTATGAGAGTTTGTTTGCTATTTTAGTTACAGATGAGCGTACATTCTCGTCGTGTCGGCAATTTAGACGATGCGATTAACTTTCCCAAAAAAAAATTGTAGCAATGCCTTCATCAGTCGCACTCTACAACAATAACAACAAGACTTTTGGAAACGAAAACAATTTTATATTCATTCTTCTTATTCGAACTCTTCCGCATATTGTTTACCGATCGTAAACACATCAATTTCCGGTCTTACTTTGTCGTACAAATGTGGAAAGCATCCGACAGCTTTATACTTCTTCCTCACACATTCGTATGCCGTCAAATCGAACATCTCTTCAAACTCTTGTCGGTTCATGAAAATGTCGGCATAGAGGAAAGGATATCCACCTGCGTCTCGTGTAAACCTGAAATTGTTCAATTTATGGAGTCAATCAAAGTTTGATCGGAACACATTGGCATAACATACTTTTCCATCGCTCGCATTGCCTTTACTGCATCATACTTTTGTCGCCGTTTTACCGGACCAGGTGTTCCATACACACCCAAATCGTAGAACATACCGTAATTGGTACCTGGTGTAAACTGGTCCAGTCTTGGTGGTCTGAGTTCGAATTGGGAACATTTGAGTAAATTTTTAAAGGTTACTGTTCAATCCTCTCTACCTTAATTGACCCATCTTTTTCGGTCCATGATCGTAAATACGACAAGGATAGATCAGAATGGGATACGTGTCAAACAATAGTTCAGACGTTTCTATTGAATCTTCGAGAACTGTCATCGGCAATACAATATCCTGAAACACTTGCTTTGTGAAAGTCATAGCACGAATAGCTGGAGTAGTTGTGAACTTAAGGAATGCTGGTTTCGGTGGACACAGCCATCCAAATAACCATCTGTTTTAAGGGGAATTTCAAAAATCTCTAACCGATGTTGGATTCGATTTGTTCAATTACCTGAAGACAACATTGTTGGCGAACGGTATCATTGATTCGAGTACCCAAAATATGGCCCGATTATGTCGTAACAGATAATCCTCCAATGGAATGAATTCATCTCCTTCGCCCTTATGCAAAAAAGTCTCGACATATTTGAACCACCACGGTTTGTACCATCGGGATACGGGATTTATCTGTTCATTCATATGTAAATTTGTGAAGTTTGAGCTTTCCAATGGATTTCATAAATTACCTTCTTCCTGTCCGCATCCGTTTTAACATCCGCAAAATTACCAATCATTATCACTGCCCTGTCTTTCGAATACACAGTTGCTTCCAAATAATCAGCCGTTTGTTTTGTTCGATCATTTGCACCGGATAGTTCACGTATCATATTGCAATATGCATCACGTCCTTTCACCTAATGATTACACGATTACATTATATCTATGCAAGGTAAGGTGTAGCATGTCCTCTTTACCGGCACATATCGCATGTGAACATAGGGCTTCACTTTTATAATCTTCAATTCAACAGCCACTAAGAATCCCAGTGTACCATGGGACCATGGTAGACAGTAAAACAAATCGCAATATTCATTGTCAGCAGTTACATGAACTAAACTTCCATCTCCCAGCACCACATCGTAGGACACAACACTTTCTTGGTACAGTCCGACTTTATGGGAATGCGTTGTCATGCCAACTGCAAGTGCTAGGCCACCACAAGTAGCATCGCCGATCTCTAAAGTAACCGCCAAGGCATATCCTTTCGGTATCAAATACGCAGTGATGGAATGAACCGACACAAAAGGTTCAACGCGAACTGTTAAATTTTTTTCATCCAATTCCAAGATATCGTACAGGTCAATCGGTACTTGATGGCATTGGGCCTGCACGTGAAAATGAGAATTGTTATGGGTTATAAATAGAAAACACAAATGTTTTACCTTTTTCGTAAAAGTCACCGACAAACTTAACCAATTGGGTCGTGAAGTGCATAACGGCTTTCGTTCTTTCGGTGGCAATTTATTCCACAGCTGAACTTTACTCTGAATGTCTTGGACACGTTTATCATGTTGCCATGGTGCGGAGAAAAATCTATTTTTAAGCCACAGTCTAAATGCTAAGACTAAATCAAAAATGAAACTGGCTGGAAGGCAAAATAAGAATATCACAATGCCACGATTATCTTCCAACCAACGAATCAATGCTTTCTTTAGACTAAAAGAGCCGGCACGTTTTGGTGCCATTTTTATACATCCACTACACGACCTGTTAGCTGAATGACTAAAACATTTTTCGGTGCATAATATTGTTGTCCAGATGTTTCGTTCGTTTTAGCCGATTACATAGACGTGTTCAAGTGGTTCGCTGAAATTTGGTTCAGCTGTGCTTTAGATAACGACTCACTATCTTTCACTTGAACGAGCTATATTGATGAATTCAGACGTTGAATTGTTCAATATTTATCAGAAAAGTACCTCCGTTTACTTGAACTTGACTAATTGATTTGATTATGGACAATGCGAATACTATTCATCGACATCGCAGTTCAAATAATACGTATTCTTATATCGATTTCATTGCCGATTTGATTAAAAATAGTTTTGATTCTGTTATGCTTCTATTTAGAGGAATTGTCATACGTCATCGTAAGTGTTCGATGATGTTGTAGAAGTTAGACATTATAGTCGCTGTATACACAATAAATAACTCAGTTGGTGAAGAAAAATGAAAAGCAACATGCCAAAGTCAGGCGTTTTTTTTACAGGATCGATCGATATACATGTCCGGGAATGTCTCAATTTCAGAACTGACCTTGGACATTTTTAGCCCCGTACGAAGTACAAAGGGGCTTATAGGATTACGATGCCGTGTGTAATTGATGGAATTCGAAGCAGACGGAAACGGTAAAGTGTTTGTCGACGTTCATAGATAACGAATCCGAAATAATAAATTTTGTCTGTCCGTCACGTCTTGAGTAAATCAAATCCGATTTCAAAATCGAATTCAAAATTCATAGTGAGGCTAAGTTCGAAGATGGACATAGTCGGGTCGGCCCCTCGTGAGTAAGGGCTGTTTTAAGTGTTTTAAGTTCTTTTGAGGACATCTCCGGCAAAATAAACGATGAAAATGTAAATACAACGATAGGTATTGTCGATCCCAATTGAGGAATTTTTTTTTATTAAAATCGGTTGAATGGACCGTGAGTTAGGGCCCTAGAAGTAAAAGGCTACTCGGCCCTAAGTGGATTTTGCATATAACTCGAGTAAATTTGATCGGTTTTGGTAATTTTCGTTTTATATGAAAGGTGGTAGAATGTGGTGGAAAAACATTTTAAATTTGGCTCCTAGGACTAAGGCCGCTCCTCGGCCCTAAGTGTATTTTGCATATAACTCGAGTAAATTTGATCCGATTTTCCTAATTTTTGTTTTATTTGTAAGGTAGTCGACCACCGAATAGAATGTTGTTGACAAAATTTTATATTTAGGTTCTTGGACTGGCCACTACTAGGTCCTATGCGTATTTATACTCAATAAATTTAAATTTTAGGTCAATTTGAAATTTATGTTACATTTGAAAGGAACGTCGTACGAGGCTTCGTAATTGCGCTATACGCAATTTCTAAGATGTACAGATTTCATGCAAAAGGCTTATGAACAAAGTTTGGGGACAGACGCAATAGATATAGGGGTTGGTACGGGGCTCAGTCACAGCAAACGCTCCGACTGTTCTGATGGCTCGTTTTATTCACATGAGTGATTTCTGCTGTATTTGTCCAAATGAAAATCAATTTATCTTTGACATAGATAGCAATAGAAAAGCGTAGATCCTGTATGATTACCTTTCCATTCCATCAACCCCTAATTTTCTGATTGAATCAATTGCTTTGTCATTCTTTACATCGCCGTGACTTAACGAAAATGTAAGTTTTAAGTAGCTGACCAACGAGACCATTGTCTCCTGGGAGTTCCTTCTTGTAAGACGTTTTACCTACAAACACGAGGTAAAGCTTCTCAGTCGTGAAGTCATAGTAGACGTAGATTACACGGGATATCCTGGAAAGTAAGCAATTACACGCTGGGGCATTTTGCAAATTCCTAACTTTCCTAACAGAAATATCACACTTTTAGTTTTCAGTCTCATACAAAATCATCAAATTAAAAAACTGACATATATGAACAAAGTAGAGAAAAGCTCAATCTGGCGTAAATTGTTGCCGCATTATAGGCGTGGATTGAGCTTTCGTTCTACAAATAATTTTCGCTTCAGCTAAATGTTTGAATGCCCTTTGTACCTTGATTCGTACGCGGAAATTAGTAAGAACTGCAGGTGCCTACATCAGTTCCACGAACGAAATAATTTCGTCAAATTCCACAAAATATTCCACGGACGGAATTGGAATGTAACTAAAAAAAATCGTTCGCTCGATCCAAGCTTATTAAGCGAATAATCCAATACATTCCATATGAAATGTCAATGTTACCGGGCGTATGCGTCTTCTATCATCGACATCGCATGTGGAATAAATATAATGAATGAGTTTAAAATCAATGTAGCTGATAAAAGCACGACAATATCGAAAAAAAATCAAACTTTTTCGTACAAAAATGTTGCAGTTCCGAACTGGTCAATTTTTTTTATGCAATGCCAAAAGGGCTTTTCAAGCGATTTTGGCCTGTCTGGGAAAGAGTTTTGGTGATGATAAATGTACTCAGGTTGACCTATTATCATTAGCCAAATTGACTGTGAAAGTTATAAAATTTGAAGACTGGAAAATCCAGAGTTTAACTGATTAGTAAGCAATAGTCGAAACAATGGTGTATGCTCCACTGGTGAAACTTACTTTTACTTTCTTTGGTCACTTCATCATTTGCAAATTAGATTGGTCATGGTGTAATAACCAAAATTTGCTTCTCTTTTACAGATTCAATATCCTACCTGCAGCGCTTAGATTTGTACAAGCAGCTGAAGGTTCACAAAGGATGTGTAAATACGATCTCTTGGAATAACACTGGTGAATACATTCTATCCGGCTCAGATGATCAATCAATTGTTGTCACAAATCCCTACAATGGAAGAGTATTGGTTCAATATAAAACCGCCCATCGAGCAAATATTTTTAGTGCAAAATTTATGCCACAATCAAGTAAGTGTTCACGAGACAATAGAATCTTTGCAAATGATAAACCCGCCCTGTTCTAATCGAATAGACGACACATCCATAGTCAGCTGTAGTGGCGATGGCATTGTTCTATATACGCAATTAACTAGTCAACCATTTAATGATACGAATGCGGCGAATTTAAATTATTTCAATTGTCACAGTACGGGTACCACATACGAAGTTCTGACCATCCCAACTGAGAGTAATTCCTTTATGTCGTGTGGAGAGGATGGAACTGTCCGATTATTTGATTTGAGAAAAATATCGAGGTGAGTTACCATTCTCGGGATGCATGTCGATCATAACCAAGAAAATTAATTTTATTTCATTTGGATTGGCAGATGTCAGAAGGTGTGCTGCAAAGACAATATATTGATATTGTGTCCGTCAGCTATTACCGCAATGTGCGCCTCACCAGTTTCCTCAAATTACATTGCTGTGGGCAGTTCAGACAGTCATATCCGGATATATGATCGCCGATATTTGTCGCTGATTGATTTCAATGGACCAAATTCGTCGACAACAAATAACTACACAGTACCCGTCAAAACATTCACAATTCCGTCATTGGAGAAACGTCCCTTCCGTGTCACATCCATCAAATACAGTTCCGATGAGTCCGAGCTGTTGGTCAGCTATTCATCGGATCATTTGTACTTGTTTGATGTAACCAAAGAGGGAATCAATGTGAAAAATCCTGACGAATCTTCCAAGCGCTCGAAGAGAAGTAACATTGATTCATCGCCAAGCGTTCGAAGACTGAGATTGCGTGGAGATTGGTCAGACACCGGGCCGCAGGCCAGGCCGGAACGAGAAGCGCAAAGGGTCACTGTTGGACAGGCCAGACCTCAATTACAGGCTACGATAATGCATCGTATGACTGAAGTTTTGTCGAGAATGTTGGCTGATCCGCGGACAAGAATCGGACTGAGCGCCCACGGAAATGAGATAGCGGATCATCAAAATTTCGCGAATTCGGTACAACAATTTCAAAGCATTGCTGAGCAAGGTAAATTTTGAACGACTGTCAATCAGAAAAACTACAGCCACGCAATCGTCCCGTTTTCAGATAATTTACCAAACAGTTCCCATTCGTCCGTACCAGAACCAACAAACGAACAAAGCCGCCAAAGGGACACAAATATGTCGGACGAGAGTAATCAACAGTCGGGTTCGAGTAGCCAAGATCAAAACAGTGGAAACCGTGATATTGACATCGTGCCATACGATTCAACGACAATGGATTGGAATGTCAGCGACATCGACATGGAGCAGCTCAACACATTTGATTATATGAAAATGAAGTTTATTGGGCATCGGAATGCAAGGTAATTTCTGATCAATTTCAAATTTACATCGCGCACGGTTCGCTTATCGATCCCGGCTCTTTACAGAACCATGATAAAAGAGGCTACGTTCTGGGGCAACGATTACATAATGTCTGGCTCGGATTGTGGACACGTATTCGCTTGGGAAAGAAAGACTGGAAAACTTGTGATGTTATTAGAGGCTGATCAGCATGTTGTAAATTGCCTGCAACCACATCCAACACTGCCTTATCTGGCGACCTCGGGTATTGACTACGACATCAAAATCTGGTCACCAATGGACGAAGAAAAGGAACGATTTGATGAGAGTAAAGCTCAAGATGTAAGTGCCATAACTGAGTTGTGTGATAGGTTTCTGTCTCAATATTCACATTCGTCATTTCATATTTGTTGCAGTTGATGCAAAGAAATGCTGTGATGTTGGAAGGTAAGCAATCGACACGTTTCCTATATGAATTTCGATTTTATTATCAAGACACACTTTTCCATTCAGAAACAAAAGACACAATTACTGTACCAGCTGCATTCATGATTCGGATGCTAGCCTGCATACACTCATTACGTAATAGACGAGGATCGCAACCAAATAATAGCCCTAGACGTCAGGAAAACAATGAAATGTGAAATTTAGTGCGTAAAAATTTGTTGTTAACGTTTTCAAAGTGAATTGATCAATTTAGTGAGATGTTATTTAGAAATATGCTGGCAAACCATCGTATATTGAAACTATTATACTGATTAAAATCTGCAATTTGCTTTCAGAAATTGAAAATTTGGTCGTTTCATTTGTGTGAGTAGATATGGAACAACGACAACGACAGATATTTGTTTTGTCCTTGATCGTAGTCCAGAAAATTACAGAAAGAATTTCAGATCAGTATAATCATTGAACAGTGGCGAGATATCACCGCCAAAAGTTCAACTGACGTTCTGATATGATTCTAACAATATCTCAGTAATTTTTGGACCATGATCGAGTTGCCGAATGACTCCCTGCAAATGTATGACTTTTAGACTTTATACCTTTCACACTAGCCGGTTTGTATATAGGGAAAAACATAATTTAAGTTAGGAACTTCGAGTCCACACATTTTTCATTGTCTTCGATTTATAAGGTTTTACCAGAAAATAAAAATTGTGAATGGGTGCTGATCACGGTGTGCCTGGACCAAATTTAATCAAAAAATTTTGCATCTCTGATTTCTCTTCGTATTTCCCTTTTTCGGGTCATAACAAACAACTTTTGTTCAAAGGGTAGAGCCGATCGATTTGGTATAAAACCGGCTTCAAACACGTTCTGAACGGGAAAAAACATGAAAAAAGTCTACTTCAACGGCAGCTATTCCGAGCTCTATCCATTTCCCATTAGTGTCACCACCATACCAAAACACGCCCCTCCTCAACAAAAAAGAAGTTTTTCCGAAATGCACCCAAAAACTAAGAACGCACATCGATTCAGTGACCTATTGGGAGCTCCAAACAGCATTCAGTAAAATCGGACCAGTTCCTTCCTCATACAAAATGTTTCGATTCATGAAATTTCATACACCTCTCTGAAATCGTTCTGTCACAAAAGTTCAGTGAGTGGACATATTTTGATCGAAGCTAATTTTTATCATATAGTCAGAGGTCATACCAACTCGAACTCACTGACCTTTTGTGACAAAACGATTTCAGAGAGGTGTATGAAATTGGACCCCTGTTTAACGATGAAAAAATTCAATGATTTTTTTCCATATGCTAGACAAAAGTGCTACTACCGTTTTTGGTCACTTGATTTGTCTTCATGGAGTAGGGGTCCATTCTGCAAATTCTGCAAAAATCACAGATGTTACAGACGTTACTTGAGAATTTTTTCAGTTACATCCATTGAGATATATAAATTATAGACAAAACTCACCCTCATACCCAAAAACTCACCACTATTGTGATTTTTAGGGCTGATATTCTACCAAAAACACCTTTTAGTCCAGTAAACCGATAATTATCTGCAATTTTCTGGAATTTTATTTTTAGGTCATATTGTGGACGCATTTTCCACAGGTAAAAATACACCCCTAACACGACCGAAAAATTAAATTCCAGAAAATTGCAGATTATTATCAGGTACGATCGGCAACTTGACTAGACTTTACATTTTGACATTTTGAATGATTTTTTGGATGAAAGACCCTAGACTTACGGTCAGGGGAATAATTCCCTTTAAATCGTAAAATATATTTACGTCAACGTCCTGAACGCATGATATTATTTTTGGATAAAAAATTGTTACTTTGGCGCCCAAGATTTTGTGTTAAGCCGCCCTTCGAAAAGTTTCCCACCTGCACAGAAATCCTTATTTTAGTCCCTGGATTCCAGAGGAGATTTATTTTCGCCACTTTCACGAACCTCGTAAAATGTATGGAAATCGATGAAACATACATAATTTTTTACATTATTTCGAAAAACACTCTACCCTTCAAACAAAGGTTGTTTGTTTTGACCTACATTTGGTTCAGGCACACCGTGTGCCTCAATCTGTAGTGTTTACAGAGAAAGTGAAAATCGAAAATTTATGATATTTCGGCGGGCTTTCTATAGAAGGAAAAACTACGATTTTTTAAATAGTATTCTGTTCAACATAACGAACATTTCAGAAAAATGTATGAGCGCTCGGCTCGAGATTCCTCGATACCCACTAGCCATCAAGTGAATATAAATGCCCGAACTTTACAGTTCTCTATCTCCCTGCAGAATATTTGTTTGCTGAAAGCTTCCGATGCAATACCAATTTTTCATTCAATTTCTTAGGCTTTTTTAAATTAGAAAAAAAGACTGCTCACTATAGTGGCATAGCCAGTAAAAAACGATTTTTCGAAAACATATATTACAAAAAATTAGTTTGTTTCTTTGAAATTAAATGAACAAAAACTTCCTCCAGAGAACTCATTGATGACATAGTCATGAGGACTGATATGGCATTTGCTCGTTGAATGTCAATGCTTAGCCTTTGTTACAGGTATAATGTGTCTCTTTTTTCGTAGGTTTTGAAGTTCTTTCGCCTAAATCGGAAATAAATTTCTTACAGTGTGGTCCCCATGGAAGAAACCTGCGTGACCAAATAACAAAGCATCAAATATAATCGACAATTCACATCTTGTCATGATTCAGGTGAGATTTTTGCATTGGGAAATAAATAGAGTTTCTCGGAAAAGGATTCAAGTTAGCAAAATTATTACCTTTTGCAGGGTAACTCACGGAATTTTGAAAACCGACACATTTTCTGTTTTGTGGTTTTCTGGTTTTTTGTGAATTTTTGCAAGCATTTTAATATGGAGAAATCAGAAATTCAAGTTAAATATATTTTTTTCATCCGATTAAATTCAAATATTTTCAAGCGAATTTCCTGTGCTTTCGATACTTTTTCCCATTTTCCTGAAACGGTCATTTTGTTGCATTTTTTCGCCTACAGTGGTACACTTGATGAAATGCACATCAGCTAATTCACAAAACACACACTCCTCACATAGTAAACAATCAAAGCACCAGCGAAAGAATGTCTTTGCTGTAATGATAGCTTATCTTTGTATTGTTTGCTACACACAAAAAGAGTTTGCCGAATGCATCTAAAGTAAACTGCAGCACATCTCAAAACTGAGATGCAGACCAAGGAGACTTTAGATACTCTTGGCGACTCTGAAATAAGTTACTCATTTCGTTGCAGCTGGTCTCATACAATAAAAACTTCTTTTACGGTCTTACCACTAGTTCATGCGTGTAACTATTTCAGCCGTATAAATAAGTATATTCAGCTGAGAAACAGCTGAAATGAAATGAACAACTTATTTTAGAGTCGTCGACAGTGTGGGCAACGGAGTTCCTTTTCTATAGACAAATTTTACCTACAATTACTCAATATAGAGACTAGAAATTGCAGACTATGAGGCCATTTAACAGCGATGTTAACCATAGGTAAAGAATGATGTACCTTTGTTAAAGAATTCATTTATGTGTAACCAACCCAGTTATGTTCGTTTATACGGTTGATACCATTGAAAGTAGGATTTTAACCAACATTTCAATGGTTGGTCTACGTATTTATCGGTTTTTACATTTCGTACCTAGGACTAAAAGTCTTTTTTAGCGTGTGAGAATCGAATACGCTAAAAAAGACTTTTAGTCCGTGATACGAATAGTATTTTTCATATTGGATGGAATAGAAAAGCTTCTCGTAAGTTGCGATAGTTTTATTTTGCTCCTTACTGATGTAATTTCTTATAACCAATTATTGAAATGAAAAATTTGCATATCCAAAGCTTGTTCTCCCTGCACGTATGTCTTGCGGCGAAAGTTGTTAGTGGCCATACCTGTAAATTGAAAAATAATTTAGATTGTGTGGGGCTGTACATCGTCATAAAACACTCCATCCGATTTCATTCCGACGCTGTTCTGTCAATGTGTTTTTAACACCGGAAACGATTGGAATTGAATGCAAATCGAATGTGATGGGAAATCAAAATAACAAAAGAATCTTCCATGAAGGCTCGTAGGACTCGCATGGACGAAAGTGTTTACTGAACCGATTTCCGGCGTCGGTTTCGCTTTTTATGCGAATGGGTGAACTACTTACTTTTGGAATTCCCATTCCCTGTTATCTAACGGGCACACCTGACGCGTCTTCAACCATCTTGAAATACAGTGAAAGTGGAATGCATGATTGCAGACTCCCCATGCTACTGTGCATTCCTCACTGGTGCTGGATGCTTGATTTGCTTGGCATTCAATGCATAGATCCATGATGTGATTCCGGCAAATAGCACAATTGTCGACAACAATATCTGATTGGAAATAAAGGAAATTTTAACAAATGCTTACGCACGAAAATGGTGTTGTAGCCTTACCCCATGCCCAAAGTGCAACAGCGTTCCACTGAAATAAAAAATAGATTCATTTTAGTCGGTCAAATGTATTGGTCGATTCAGTTTTTCTGTTTTTGCGACTCATCGATTTGAGGAGCTGAACGAATAAATGTGATCAAATCATTATCCACGTTCCGAAAATTGCGGCTTATTATCAATTTTCTCACGTTCAACAACCTTGAACCGTTACATTGGAGTTCGTCACAAAGAGGATAAATTTTGGCTTTGTATTGTGCGAAATTAGCCTCAAAACTTTTTACGAAATTTGCAGTTTGACATTTACCTTCTTCACTTCAAATCTTTTCTTATCGCCTTTGCTGCTCGAAGAAGTTGGTGGCTCGAATTCTTCATCGTCTACCTCCATTTTATGTTGGTTGTCGGGATAAATTATTTATTTCGACAAAAAGTTTAGTTTTTACTGCACAAAAAAATGTTCGATTCGACTGCGATGACCAACAATGAGAAAGTGTAATTGTAATTGAAGTGAAGGTGGCCGGGTGTTTAGAAGCTGGTTGAATGAGTACGTTCTATGTTAATTGTAATATTGAATGTGTTTAATGAGGCAAAGGTCGTTTCATGACACCTAAGACGCTACGAAAATGTTGTTCATTTTCAACTAAAGCTGTAGTCACAGTTTATGGCTAAAGTTTGGTTTATGCCAAGGTTCTGAAAGAACAGGAAAAGACACATATAAAGGCGGGTGAAAGACAAGTATTGACAAGTTAGAAACATTTTGTTAAAAACACTCACTAGAGATTGTATGAAAAGAAAACTTGAAGAAAAATAAATATTTTTATCAAGATTCAATTTCACACAATTTGTAGTGTCTTCAAGAAAATGTCAAACAACTTGTCAAAATCTGTGTTTCACCGCCTTTGTGATCAACTGAGAAGTGTTTTAACCTGTTCTTTCCATAGAGTTACACTCGAGAGATCGCATGGTGGTGCTGTCATTTTTAAACTTGTCTGGGTGCCCATGTAATTCTTGGGTGCCCATTAGCTATTAGCATTTGCGCCACCATGTCACCTCTCGAGTATAATGCTATGGTTCTTTCAGAACCTCGAGCGAAAATAAAAATTTGACATTTTTTTTAGCTCGATGTATAAAACAGGCTTCAATAAGCTGTCGGAGTCTTATTAGATTTTCAGACTCACTTATCTCACAATCCTTTAGAGAAAGACTTGTGGTACATTTTTGTAAGCATGATATCGAAGTATACACAAATTGCAATTTATAACTTATTAACTTAACAGCTGTCATCTTAAAAGTTGCGAATCGTATGGACCACTATACTTGCATTAAGGTGAAAACTGTCAAGTTACGAATTCTTTAATTCACGAGAATTGACGCCCAGAGTTCATGATTTCCGCTACTGATAGACATATGTCATCCAATTCATGTTTTCTATTCTACATGCGACATCAACAAAAATTTTGTGTTTCTTTCAAATTAAATTTTTCATGTAAATGTCAGATTTTTCCAATGCTTTATATTTTGGGAAGGTCACGCCCGATGCAGATACGCGGATTACACAAGTTACACACCACGTTTCACACAAAAAATTCACCACGCCATATAAATTCAATTTTAGTGAATTTGTTTGTATGGGAAAGGTGTGTTCCCGCGTATTAATAAAATGGTGATCTGCGTGACCTCCCCAAAGTATACAGCCTTGAGTTTTTTCATGTAAAATTCAAGGTTTTTGAACAGGTGAAGCCATTTATTTGTGTATATTTTCAGGTAACCTAGGTAAAAAATACCAAGTGTCCGCGAAGATGACTACCAACAGATATCTATTAAGATCTTAACTCTAGACCTAACTCAACTTTTTCTTTTGTTATACCGTCAAACTTGACAGAAGAACAAAAGAAAAATTTTTATTCGGTTTTTTCGCGTCGCTGTCGCTGTAAGTATACAATTTATTGAACTCGTATACTCAACAAAAGAAGGTTCATTCAAATTCAAGTCTGACTACAACATCTCGTGTTATTTACGAGAGTTTCTTCTCTATGATAATTTTTGTTAAAATGCTGCCACCTTATCCAGCTTATCTGAATGCGGATAAATAGAGAGGAAAGCGCTAATCTATATGTGTGACAGTGGTGATATAATAAAGAAATGTCGCAATCGTTTGATACTGAACCGTATCTAGCTCCTTCGTAACATAGAAAAATTCGAAGAATTCGTTGAAATTTTAACGGATGTTGTTGAAAAGAAAAAACTTTTTAAAATTGACAGTCAAGTTTTGAGATAAATAAATAAATCATGAATATTGATGATATTGGTCCATTCGAAAGCCGTCCGTAATCAACCGCCACTATTTCTGTTGAGTTAAACGATCTTCTTAATCTTTCAAATCAGCTGTTTTTCGAAGAAATTTCTTATGTAAACAAACCAACGTGTCAACAAACTTCAACAGAAAAACAACACGATTCAGCAAAATATTTTTTTACGGTGTAATGCTTCGATATATTGGTCCAATCAAATAGTATTCCACGATCAGTCGAGTGCTATTTTTCCGTTAAACATAAAACAGTTGCTTGTACGAAATGATAAATTGCCTTATCAGAATAAATGCGATTGCAGTTTTTGTTGCCATTGTCGTGTCGGGTCAACAGGACGATAATCTGCTGTTGGTTGTGTCGTTCGATGCATTTCGTCCGGAATACTTTAATCGGGATGTAACTCCATTCATGAATGATTTGAGAAAAAAGGGATCATACACGGAATATCTACGTAATGTCTTTCCGACCAAGACGTTCACCAATCATCACACCATATCGACGGGAATGTTCCCAGAAGAGCACGGTGTATTGGGTAACACATTGTACGATGCAAAACTGAAGAAAGAACTGAAATACGGATACGAACTGTTTCACTACAAGGAGGATATTATGCCGATTTGGGTGAGTACAGTTCCAGTTGCAGTGTCGTGCAAGGAGTTATTTTGCGAAAGTGAGTTAGCTCTTGGTCGTTCTGATAATTTGGCGACTTTATTTAAGTACGGGAAAACCTTTGCTACGATCTAGTGCATCTGAAAGAAAAATGGGGAAAATCGTCCATGGTTTATGAGAACGTCAAAAGAACGTCAATTGGTGACTTTTTGTACTGCATTCCTGCTGTATCTTGCCCTGTCATTACGCTAGAGAAGAATTTTCAAATGATTTAGAATGTAGTAAAAATCCATCAAATCTAAGACAGACATTGCTCTGCTTGGCTGTAGATTTTATGAACTGTCGATTTTGAGTCAATGTATAAATAGCAACAAGTGTTTGTTGTACGAAAGGTCTAAATATAAAATTTGCATACGATCCGTCGAAAGACGACATTTGAATATATCATTAAATCATCGGTGGAATGAAAGTGAATGAAACGTGACGCGTGATGTTATATCTATCTCACCTGGTAGGAATATTTAAGTGATAAATATTATGTTAGATTAGCATTTTCTAAAACAAACACTGACGATATTTTGCAAAACAAAAAAATTATCGAAATCGAGACTGAAATTGGATTTTTTTTGTGGCTTTATACAAACGTTTTTATCTAAGTTTTGCGGAGTTTTTATGACCCTGTGCTATGGCTGCACAATTTTTACAAAATAAACATTAAATGTCATGATTCACCTCCAAAAAACTGTAATCAGTCGACGTACAGCTTAAAGAACTGTAATGTTTACTGGAGAAGTTAACTACGGACGACTTATCGAGTAGGAATGCACACAAAACTCTTCCCTCCATTTGTGTCGAAATTCTGGAGTAATGCAATACTAAGACTTGACGACAACCTCGGCAGAATAGATCGGTCCATCGACTGTATCTGTTCTTGTCGTCTGGCACCTTATTGTGGCTCACCCATTCTTAGGAAATGTGTGCTCAACCCCAAGAGCCTTGACGACTTCTAATTCAAAACTGTGAAATTTCCCTGGTATGTTAGTGAGATCAGGGTATGGAACAAAGGATCTGGGTTTCCGCTTCTATTGAAAAAGATTCCTGAAAGTCTAATCTAATCTGCTTGAAAAAAATTATAATTTATAAAAACAAAAACCTCGATACAAAGTGATTTTGAAACATTGTCGATCAATAACTAGCTCGTAATTTGTGTATTCACAAAATTCCGAAAAAAATCTTCGTTGTATGTTGATTTAATCCTACTTAATGATACCCACGCGTCTCTGATCACTCTATTTCTATTGTTCTTCTCAAACAAACGTATCTATCATTATCAATAAAATAACAAAGAAAACACTATAACTGAACATTTAAATGACTCGCGACAATCACATGTTCAAGCTAATGTGTTCAACAAAAAAATGAAATGAGATTTTCTTCATTTTCTTTTTCACTGATGGATGAAGAGAAATCTTCATTTTATTTTTCACTAAAGACTCAGTCATATTCCAAGACTGTTCCTTCTCTGATAAATCTCCAATCGCAAATCTCTAATCTCTGGTTGGAACAAGCTTGGTTCTGTTCTTCTGTAACGCACCTTCAATGACTTTACAGTTTGCTTACCTATCTTCCATACTAGCTCCACTTGGGTTCACCTAGCTTCACTTGGGTTCCCTTAGCTACACTTACCTACAACATTGCGTCAGTGTGGTTAGTAGTATCAGTATGGTTAGCAGTGTCAGTGTGGTTGGAAGTGTCAACGTGGTTAGTAGTGTCAGTATGGTTAGTAGTGTCAGTGTGGTTGGAAGTGTCAGTGTGGTTAGGAGTGTCAGTGTGGTTAGGAGTGTCAGTGTGGTTAGGAGTGTCAGTGTGGTTAGGAGTGTCAATGTTGCTGGGAGTGTCGGTGTGTCAGGAGTCTCATTTGAGATTAATGTGTCAGTTTAGTGGCGAGGCCCATGTGACAGTGTTAGTATCTATATAGAAATCTTAACAGGTTGTTTTACACCAACATTACAATCAGCAGTTTCACTTTTGTTTGTTAACAGGTGGAACTAAAAAGTAACGCTATTGTAAGGTCGACATTGCTTTTGAGATTGATTTTGTTTCCTTCTTATTTCATTTTCGAATGTAAATTAAAGCTCGGAACAGATTTTCTTGAACAAATGAACTGTATGTAGCCCACGCTTTTTGGAGCTAGTTTTGCCCTGCCGCGCTTAAATGTAACACTCATATTAACTTAACTTTATGAATCGCTACAGGCACTCAATCAAAGGTATGGTCGTCATTCCGGGTGTATGATGTGGCCTGGTACTGATTTTCCATACGGAGGTCAAACGTGTGATTTCACAATCAAATTCAATATGTCGGCACCGTGGACGGAAAGGGTTGACAAGGGTATATCTTGGTTCAAAGACCCAGACACTCCAGCCAATTTTGTGATGATGTACTTTGAAGAGCCAGATTATTTCGGTCATGCATTTTCCCCTGAATCGCAAGTGGTATGCATGGATTTAATTGATATTTCGTTTGGTGGATAATGGTTTTTATTGTCAGATAACGGACATGGTCCAGAAAATGGACGAGCTCACCGAGTACATTGAGGAGAAATTAATTTCGGAAAATCTACGCAGTCGAATGAACGTGATCTATCTGAGTGATCATGGAATGGAGAGTGTTTCATCGCCGAATTTTATCAATTTTACATCATACCTCGAGCGTGGAACATATCAGTTTTATGGGTCGTCGCCAGTAGTGCAAATTATACCGCAAGACGGTATGATCGGTTTAGCACAACACTTAAACCGTCAAACGTGTTTGCATTTTGCGTAACATTGCAGGTAAATACAACATCACATTGGATAGATTGAAAAAGGCTGCCGCAAAAAATGGACACTTTAACGCATATTCCAACGAAGAGCTTCCCAAGCGGTGGCATGTTCAAAATACGGATCGTATGGGTCCGATAACTGTGGTAGCAGATGAAAAATATGCTTTCCAAGACATGTACGACAATGCCATTTATTACGAGAAGGCCTTCAACATATCAAGTAAGCCACTCAACTAAGCGTTGGTGCGACTGGGTCAAAAAGCAATTCAAATTTTGTTTTTCGTCACAGTTTCGCCGACCCAAAAGTATGGTATTCACGGCTACGACAACGAGTATCCATCGATGAGAGCCATTTTCTTTGCAAACGGTCCAAAATTCCGGAAACAGTATTTGCATCCACCGTTCGACAATTTGGATTTGTTTAATTTGATTTGTCTGATTCTGGACATGAAGCCTACGCGAAACAATGGTACCGTGGAAAATGTTCGTGATTTGTTGGTCGATTCGGTGCCGGAATCAAGTGGACACAATATGGGTATAAATGGTCTTATATTTCGTTATCTACTTCTAAACAATTTAGTCTAAGTCGGGACGAATTTAATTTTTCTCGTTTACAAAATTGTCGTTTCGCTCATTTATTAATTGTTAAAATTATTGTCCTGATAATTTACGCTTAGATTTGGAAAGTAGTGGCTGTGAACAAGCGTTACAAAATCAAAACCAAACATTCGAATATATATTATGGCTACAGATGGATGCACTGTTCCGCGTCACTGTTCTAATAGTGAATATATTCTTGATCGTTGAATAAATTCTAGTTATGGTTCCAGTAATATTGGAAAAATAGACTTTTTACCGCGATTCAGCGAAAACAAAACACAGCAAAAGTCCGAGTTTCCGCTCAATATTCGGCCGGTTTTACGTTTGATTCGAACGTTTACTTCAGCTATTTTACCAGCTAATCCACTCATACAAGCACTCTGCCACCGCGTGCGTTTTGATCTTTGTAAAAGTGGACCAGCTGGTGGCATGGCGATAATATTTTATTCCGGATTTCTTCCGGAAACCATAAACGTAAAATTGACTTTCCGGTCATTACATTTCCCGATGTTTTGCTCAGCGAAGACTCGATTTCAGTTAATTCAAATTTTTTACAAAAAAAATCCCGGTAAATAGGAAACAAGGATGTTCAAGAAAACGTGGTAGAACAGCTGAACATACTTAGACACAAATTTGGTTGACATTAGCTGTAGTATCGCCTTCAAAACGTGAATCGGTCAGATATACCGGTTGCATGTTCAATTAATGAGAAAATGAGATGACTGTTAAAGATACTTTCAGTCGGTGTATTTCTGATGAACGCAAACTACTAGCCATAAAGTCGTTCAAAAATCAGAAAGCTCAAAAAGTCATGTTCTTCCTTCGGATATTCAATTCAGAAGTTTTTCAATTCTTTTGGCAAAGGAACGGTAATACTGATGCTTCTTCTCGAAGATGAGACTCGCTTTGGTAACATTATAACTAGAAAAAAATTTGTTGGAAACAGCTCAATCAATCAAAATGTTTTTTGATGAATTAATGACATGTGGAGTAAGGTCGATTTTACGGAAATTATTTTGCCAATAATTCAAGAAATTCCTAACTTTTTTATCGGAATTTCAAGAAAAGTTTCACTAATATGATAAAACAGGTGGTTGACCTAAAAGATCAGGTCAGGTAAATTTCGAAAGGCTTCAGGTAACCTTAAATTTTGATGCATCATTACTATATTCAGGTCTTACATTGCCAGAATTGGCATAGCTTCAACTGGAATGACTATCAAAATTAATTCCGTAAAATAGGCTCTTTGCATGCATGAGAAAAATTACAAATTTTCTTTTTGACTCAATGTACAGCCGGCGACTTTGAAATTAGTGACACATTTTGTTTCAGCTGTCTTTCAGCTGACGCACTGATAGTAACAAAAGTGCTTGTACTTGTTGTTTATGCGGATGAAGTAGTGACACGCTTGTTTGTTTGTAATAAGTGGATCAGCTGAAACGAAATGTATTACTGATTTCACAGTAGCCTGCAGTATTCTATCAAGTTCATTTTTCATCTAATTTCATGCTGTAGTGCTTTCAGTGTTTTTGAACGATTTAATCGCGGATTCAATTTATTGTTTCTTTAATTGCAGTACTTGGCATCTCTTTAGCAGCACTTTCGCTGGTGCTTTTAGTCGCCCTTTTCATAAGCTATCGGATGTATCGAAAACGGCACACAATAAAGCATTACACTTTGGACAATGAAACAGGCGATGCACCAGAGGGTGAGAGTCTACTCCGAAATTCACCCTTGTTAACATAACACTCGTTATCATTTTTCAATTTTTAAAATAAGTGTTGAATGTGTGTGACTACTGTATGAGTGGAGCACTTTTACACAATGCGGTCAGGTTACGGGGCGAATTTTTAGTATTGAGGAAATCAAATTGTGTTGAAATCAGGACATTTTGTTGTCGGATCTGTGACCTTCAATTCACTGATTTCGTAGGATGTTAGTTGCATTGAGGTCGTAAACGTACTTCTATCTGCTTACATGGTTAAGGTTCCTTCCTTTCTACACATTTTATGCTATTGTTAGGAAGCTTCTAATTCATTCTCATCATATACCTTTCAAGTCATAAAACCTTTAATAGTACAATCACAATCAATTTAGTTTTTGGGGAGACATGTACCAATACGTATACGAGCGCTTGCACGAGAAGTAGTGCACATCGAGTATAAACTACGGTTGCGTGGTGAGGCATTTTGTTTTACACGCATGCATATTTCGTTACGTATGAAATAGTTGTTTGTTAACCTAGGGGAAAAATGGAAATTTCATTTCGAAGGTGTTGTTTATTGCCAGAGCGTAGCGAGGGTTACAAACAGAGCCTAATAATTCGGAATTAATTCTCAAAAATTCCCAAATTTTTTTAATTTTTATAATTAAATGCTCGTAAAATATGAGGAAAACTTCAAAAACCTTTAAAAACTATGAACAAGCAAAATAAATTTTTTGCGAGTTTTAGCGAATTTTTGGCAATTAATTCCCAAATATAAGGCTCTGATTAAGTCAACCGACAAACAGAAATTTCCTACTTTATCCCCGATTTCAACACAACATTTTTCACAACAAAGACGCCCGAAGTTTCAGCAAGAAAACGACTATTTTCTCGCCTGCGTTGTGACAAAAGATTTGTTGCTTGAAGAAACAAAATTGCATTTCATTATGACACTCGTGTCTCACTTCCATTTTCAATTGACCACTAGAGTCGAAAGGTACCACATTTCGAAACTAGAACGAATTTTGCTTATTACTATTTAAAGTACGTCAACAGGGGTAGCCAGTAAGACATGCACTTAGGCCACCGATATTGGTTCATTGTGCCTTTAACTTAAATATGGTCAATATGTCTTTGAGTATAGACGTAGTCTTGTAGAAGATGGAATCGTGAAAGTGACTAAACAAACTCCACTTCAATTCGAAAATTTTTTTTGTATGATCCTCCTCCCTTCAGTGTCTCAATCTGTTTGTTCAGACTCTATGGATAGACTCAACACAATTTGATTTCCTTGAATTGAAAAATGACCTTTCGGTACGTTGGGCTATGTTAATCTTAAGGTAATATTTGTGATAAATTTTTATACTTCCAGCGTAACTAAACACAACACCCAGTACAAATGTAGAGTGAACAAAAAATCCTGTAAATAATTTCCCATTTTTTTTTAATGAATAACAAAAGTGCAAACCCTTATCAGCTGTTGCCATTTTTGCGAGTAATTTATTCAAATTGTCGATTTGTCATCACCTAATTGTTTTGCGTGAGAAGGACAAAGAAGAAAACAGTTTGTAATAAATTTAAGAAGATTTGTATTTCGTTTTGTAGGCACAGTAGCAAGCCGTTTGGCGAACCATGGGTTGTAAAACAAAACTAAATTTTTCCTTTTTACAAGACAAATAGAGAGAGAGAGAGATGGGAGAGAGAGAACACGTGTGATATTTCCAGTTAGAGCCAATTTTAGTGATTGACGAGTTGTGTGATTTCCTTTTTTTAATGTAAATAAAATGATTTCGATCGAAAATCACGGATTTTTATTCACAAATTTAATGCGATTGCCTGTGCAACTCTTATATCGCATTCATCCTTCGAAAATAATCTTAACAAAACAAAAAATTACGAAGCAGCTTAACACTACACTAATTCGAACTAATTACGAACGAAAAATCTTCAACAAATAATCAGGAACATCGCTCAAATGAATGGTTTCCGAAATGGTAGTGTCCCGATTTCGTAACTGAATCAAACCATTCTTCAAGCTGACTTCGTCCAACAAAAGTCCGTACGGAACGCCAATGTTATCCATTTCGCGTAACGCTTCGTTCAAAGCGTCCGTTCCAGTGACAAAACATTTGGGTGCATTCAATGTGGAAATGTTGGCACGACGCAGCATCGACGCTACATATTTGGCCAAATCGTGCAGTTCGGGTTGGTTGGACTGATCGGATACGGTTACGAAAATACTGCATTGGTACGGTGCGATTTTGCGGTGGAAATTTATTTCGGTTGTAGTGCCTGTGTCGACGGCATCGATTAAGGTGGCTGTGGGGGAGAATAGTTTGGGTTAATAACTGTTTACATGTTTATGTTTACATTAAACGGAACAAAATAAGGGACGACGACGAATCTATAGCTCCAGTAGATTCGCAGGTTACAGCCGAACTACTGACTTTCTTTAAACTAATAAACAGGCATGCTTTCAGTAACGCTACAATCAAATGTTCCGTAAAAAGGCACTCACCCAATGTGCCGCTCTCCAAAACCATCGACGATCTGATGATATTGGGTGTAGTGGCTGTAATTTTCTTCAGCTCATCAAGGAACTTTAGTTTCGGCGAAAAGCACCGATACGGAATGAGTTCCAATTTTTCTAGTTCAATGTTGCCGAATGGAAATTTCGATTTAACCGAAACGGTCTGCATGGCCTGTTCGTTGATCGAATCCGTTTTCAAATCGGATATAAAAAACCGTCCAGGATTTGCGGCGAATTTCATCCACCAAATTTTCCGCTGTCGTTGAATTTTATAGAACATTTCGTTCGATTCATTGGCGTCGATGAAGTACGAACATGACAATAGGGTTTTCCCTTGAATATCAAAACCAACATCATTTTCGGCAACAGTTTCGTCCGTACTGGTATCGATTAAATTCTCAGCCACACCGAATGGAATTTCGAATTCGAAGTGCTTCTTGATCAAATCGATTTTCGTGTGAAGTTCACGATTTCGATAATAGGCCAACGAATCGGCAGTACCTGGACGCGTAGAACCGTCCCGTTGGAAATAAATATTTACATTTCTATCAACGTTATGCCATTCGTTTAGTATATTCTGACTTAATAAGGAACCAAATGGAAGGAACTGCACATTTTTCACCCAATTATTTTGCACTTTACCGCTGATAAAGCCGGCGTTTTGGCAAATTTCAATTATTTGCTGAAGACTTTTCGGTTGTCTAATCATTGCGATTTTCGCTACGGTTCTCGATGCTATCAAAATCTGCAAGAATATTACCGGGTGGTGCAACGAAATAATCTTCTTCTGTGACCTTTGCGTTGCTCAAAATTTCAGCCCGACAATTTCCATCATTTTCGATATCCTCACGCAAATACAAATTTCGATCTTCGAGCACTGTGTACAACGGTTCCACGTCTGTTGTATCGATGTGAAGAATTTTGCTGGCAAATTCTATTGAATCTTCAAGTGTGCGAACCGCCTCTCTATAATGGATTATGAATCAATACGAAAGTCAAGCCATACATTAAATCGATCTCTTACTCATTGGCAACGTTCACCAGCGACAACCGTTCCAACAATCGAATGGTCTCGTCGTCAATTTTGATTCGATCGACTTTTGCAAGATTTATCGGCGTCACATGAGGCGTTAGCGGTACTTTGCTGACAAACTTTAATTCACTGAAGTCTAACGGCTCTTTGATAGGATCATCAAGGTCCTTCGACTGAGCGCTGCAAAAGTTTCGGTTTTGTACGGGACAGATAATGGTCAAAGTTTTGCCAGGTGTGTTAAAACGTAAATGCTGAATGACCTTTACGACACGAATTAGGTTTAACATGACACCAAACTCGATTTGTCCACTAAAAATATGTTGTAAGGTCTCGAAATGTTGGTGTTTTTGGTTATGTTGATAATGTTTTTGTCCATTTGACATAACTGTTCTTATCATCAACAAAAGAGTTAACGTTCTGTCACGTAAATGAGTTCGTTCTACACTCAAGACGAAAACGTGATTTTGTTTTTGTTTATATTTTGCGGATTTCATCATCAAATTTTTGTTGAGCAAAATGAAGCGCCCCAACATTCTCATCACCGGTAAGTGGATAACAAATCGTGGATGGAATTGCTGAGCTCTTTTTACATACGTTGCCATTCAGTCTTTCAAATTTGATTTCAAAATCGATGGTTCGCTGTTGATCGATTATGGTTTAAACGAATGAAATTTGTATAGGTACCCCAGGCACCGGCAAAACTCGTTTATCAAAAGAACTAGCGAAAAAGTTTGGTTGCCATCATCTCGACATATCCGCTGTGGCGAAGGAGAATAATTTTGTTGAAGAATACGACGATGAATATGAATGCCCCATATTGGACGAGGAAAAAGTACGTATTTTACACAGAGGTTCCCATTCAAGACGATAGACCAGGTTTAGACATAATTGTATCTTACGGTTTTTCTGCAGCTGCTCGATTATCTGGAACCGATTATGGCGGAAGGAGGAAAAATTGTCGACTATCATTCGTGTGAGTTCTTTCCGGAAAGGTGGTTCGATGTCGTCTACGTTATGCAGTGTGAAAATTCCATTTTATTCGACCGACTTACGGCAAGGTAATGAAAATTTAATTGTAAATGTTTTACATGCTCAAGTCTTTGTAAACAAAAACTATTTTTTCGCATTTTCTGGCCGCAAGACAAAAAATACCGTACTGTCCAGCTGGAACATTTTTTTCGAAGGCGAAGATGCATCTCGCACGTTGAAACAAAAAATGTGTCGCTAAACATCCATTCTCTTAGACTGCCGTTCAATTCATTTATGGTTTCGATTGCTGTGCGTAGAAATTAGGTCAAACGATTAATTTAAAATCTGAAACTGAACTGATCCACTCTTCTACCGCGTAGTTTTTTGTCACAAAATTCAATTGAGGAAGAAGACTATGTAAAGCCAAGAAAATTAGAATTCAATTGTGGACAGAATGTTCTCGGAGGATTGGTGCTTACTATTGCGTAAAAAGATTCTTAAGATTCTTAGATTCGTAAAAAGAAGCTTTTTGTGTGAATTTCGCTCTTACTTTCCAAACTTTTCGAAATAAGTCTCGGAATAGGTCGGTTATTGACCTGATCTAAATTCGGTCTAACATGATTTTCATTTGATCTGACCTGATATGTTTCAAATAGAGTCGTGACACCACCTCTGATGTTTCTTCATGTTCTTATTGGAGAACTGTAAGGAACCACATTCAGTTCACGGATCCATCCAGCTGTTTCAGATATTGTTATCGCAACGGGTAGAGGGACTAGTTCTAAGCTAATTCGTGTTGAAATGGCTTTCCTCGACAACCTGACCACGTAGCTACAGCCAGCTAAAGTCGAAAATTCGACATTTTTAAATGGTGATATGTTCAAGATGAAGAAAGGTTGAAACTCTTTAAATGGCGATATTGGTAGAGGATTCCATGCTCTATTAAACCGAGAATGGATTATACAGAATTCTTCTGAATTGTACAATATTTGAAAAAGTGTTTTTTCATCATCCTCGGCGAAACTTGAACTCCTCTGTAGATCATGCTTGCAACAAAACAATAATGCCTGATCAGCTTGCAGTCTAAGCTTTACAACGATACCAAACTTGTCATACCAGCCTCACAACAAGTATCTGTTACGACATTTCCAGGGATTCCACGCACTCACTTTTCTCACTTTTTCCAACTATTTTCAAGATCTGAAAAAGTGAGGAACTATTTGCTCTATTTCTCACTTTTTTCAACTATTTTCAGACCCTTTCTCACTTTTTTTTTTAATCAATTAAAATAGATTAAAAAATGTTAGAATTGTAAAGTTTCGCCTGCGGCGCTAGAATAGTTCCTTTTTTTTCTTCTATAAAAATTCTATTACCTTGCAAAAGGCATTATATCAGAGTAACCTCTAGAGCACACAAAAACGTCGTGTCGTCGCTCCGCATCTACTTCTTTTGTTTTGTACTTTTCTGAGATGAATCTACGTATCTCCGCTGCGTATTTGTATTTATCTATCAATAGCTATATTTTTTAACAACGGTATTGACCTTTGCACAAAAAAAGATTTTATAAAAATCCTAAGTTCTAAAAATTGTTAATATATTGCAATTCCTTTTGGAATCCTTATCAATAAGGATGGAAATAGTCAATTGAAAGAGTTAACTGATAGTGCACCTTCTTTTTGATTTTTTTTAGAAGGATTGCGCAAAAGATTGAATTGACGAAGGCATACGTTATGACCAAGACGCTTTCAAGTTATAAGTCTGATAAGTAAATTTTCAAAACATTCACAAACTTAGGGACTATATTGTAGTCAGTGTTTTGTGGATGGATGTTAAATTGACATAAAAATTACAGGAACAAAACTTTACCCTAGAAGTATGATCCAAAAAAAGTAAGTTCCTAACATTCTTCCTGCATTAAATTTCCTTAGCACGATGCTACAGCGACCTAACCTCTCCTGTTGTACATAATTCTTCTACCAATTTAAGATTGAAATTTTTACCTTCTCCGTATTTTTGAGCCAGTTGCTGTTAGGACTGTCACAAAACTGCAAGGAGAATCAGGCATTACCTATCTACTGATTTATCTTTAATGTTTTGCCACTTTCTGCAAGCAAATCTAAAGTCTTGAAGTAATAAACGAAGTAACGCTTCAGGTTTTTGTAAATGCTGATTCGTCGGCATTCGATTCGGACGTATTCCTGTCTCCCATAGAAATGATAAGTTGGTACGCCTGTGGCAAGATAGAATGCGCATGAGGATGACAGCTAGGCGCTATGGGAGAGGCAGGCCCCAAAATTGTATGAAATTCTCTCACATTCTCTCCCATACAATTGAGCTGTCATCCTCATGCGCATTCCATCTCGCCACAGGCGTACCAACTTATCATTTCTCTGTTGTCTTCCTGTCTATGAAATTCATTGGTTACAGTATATTCTTAATTTTTTTTGTTATATCGCTAAGAACCCTCCGGTTTGGTGAAATTAAAGTTATCTACGATACTAATGACCTGTAACTTCATGCAGGGGAAACATAGGCGTGGTAAAACCCTTGACTTCTCGTAGAATAGGGTACAAAAGTTCCTAAAAACTCACTATTTTACCAACTTTTTCATCAGAAAATCAACTATTTCTAGCAACTATTTTCGTTATTTTTACTCACTTTTCGACTTTGTTACTTTAAATTTTCCGTGGAATCCCTGCATTTCGTTTGCAACAAGGTTTCAATTTTCACCTATCTTCAAGTGCCCGTTCCTTTAGGATGAACGGAAGTTCCGTTACGGAACTGTTATCCATTCCTCATAAATAAGTAGTTTAAGTTATTTGAAGCAATTCTTACATTAATTACGTGTATCTGGAGTCGGTTATAGCTGACTTCGCTAGCTATTAGAGGAAATTTACCCCAAAAATATGTGGAAATCAGCTTTAACCGACTACGGATACTCGTAATCATTGTAAGAAATGCTTCAAATAACTTACACCACTTATTTATGCGGAATGGATAACAATTCCACTCATCCTAAAGTGTCGCGACTCTATTTAAGTTTTATTCAACCCCACCGTGTCACATCAGCTTTCAGGTTGAACCTTACGAATCTTCTGTTTCGTTTTTTTTGCAATCTTAAAGATCAATTATGCACAAAAATCGATAAAGTTTTACTCAATTGTCTGAAAATGAATGTCCCAATTAATTGCGATCATAAGTGATTGCAGTTGTGACTGAGTTTTGAAAGCTGTGATGTAATAATACCACCACAACAGGCAATTTTTATTATTCTATTCACCACAAATAGATTTTATATCCCTGAGTCTTCTTGTAATATCACAACGCTTTTCTTGGGCGAGCACAAATTACTAACTTGCTGTGTTGCGCCAACTTTACCCATTTTTTGTTCTTTTACCAACATCGTTGTTGAAAATTTGAATGTCGACGTAGAGTAAAGAACAAAAGACTTGTACTACACATTTCTACGTACAGAGCCTTCCACAATATTCCAATCCAATCACCACCTAGCCCTATTTCTGCAGACAATATGCTCAATTCTGCATTTTGTTTCAGAGGCTACAACGCCAAGAAAATCCAATCAAACGTCGAATGCGAAATATTCCAGACCATACTGGAAGAAGCAATGGAATCCTACAACAGTGACATTGTCATACCGATCCATGGCGATTCGGAAGAAGAGTTTCAAAAGAATTTAACTCAAATATCGGCATGGTTCCAATCGGCAACGAGTTAAACAGTAAATTTCCGCATTTCTTACTAATTAAAACTTTCAATAAAATCGCCGATGAGACAACCAGCCGTGGCTTTTACATAATAATTTCGTTTTTTTTAATTAATTTTTCTTTTGTAATTTCACAAGAGTTTAAAAACTAGGAAAGAATGCAAAAATTTCCATAAAATTTAAAACAAATAACAAATACAATGCGTCGTAAATGAATGTGGAAGCGGAGGAACAGCGAATAAATATGTAAATGTAATCTGTTCCACACATGCACATACACACACCCACACTGATGTAAACTAAAAACTAAAACGCTTCAAGTGCGATCACATTATGTCAAAGACCAACAATCCTATAATTCAGTAGTTTCTGTCGAAGCACCACTCGATGTACCATTACAATGAACTCATTCGCATAAACGAAGTGGTATAAACATTTAGGAGCATCAATCATTTGCCGCTTTATCTCGCTCCTTTTGCTGCTTGAGTAGCTCGTCAATTTGAGCCTTGTACATCTCCTTCACATCCAGTAAGTCCAGTTGCAGTTCTTCAGTTTCTTCCACTTTTTCGCCGTACATCTGAAGAATGGCATCGTACTTGCGTTGTAGTTCGTTGTATTCAATGGCAACATGTTCATTTTGATTAAATTTTTCCTTAATCTTATCGGCGAGGGGAAAAGATTAAATTGATTAAAACCGTAATTGACCAGTCACTCTAGACTCACCGTTTCCAATTGTGACGTTAAATTGGACACCTCCGTCATCAGAAAATTACGATCAGCTTGTAGACGAGACAGTTCCCATTGTAGTTGATGGTTTTCGCCATCTCTTTGCTTTAAGCTTGCCTGTAGATTTTCCAATAGAGTCGTATGCGTTGCCGAACCGAATCCACTGGCTCCATAGATGGAATTTTGTCGACCGGAATTCGACACACAGTCAATGTCTTCCTGAAATTGACCATAAAAAGCATTCGATTATATATGCTGAAAAGAAGTTGCACGAATCGTACGGTGCGATGGTCGACCCTTTGTCAAACTTTTTTCGTTAAATTTAATTCCTACTGAACAATGAAATGGCACAGGTACAAGGAATAGATAAGGCGATGCCTTTTCTGATAACATACGGTAACACAACCAAAAGACTATCATGTTAATAAACTTACCATCGGCCACAATGCGCTGCTCAGTGAGTCTGCATTCGATGCATGACCTAAACTCAATGTAGGTGAAACATCTCCGCGATGTGAATCAACCTTATCGTCCGGTTCAAGATTTGATTCGCTTAGTCTTTTCACTTTCCGTTCCAACTCTTGTCCTCGTCGCCTCTCCGACAAACCAATCTCCTTTTCCACGTTCAATTGACCGTGAAGTTTTTCTATTTTCGAGCGACTCTCGTCCAATTCTTTTGTGCGCTCCTCGTTGACCAGATGCAGTTTCTTGATCTCGTCCCGCAATTCGTTTTCCTTGAACACAAATTCCATTTCTTTCTGTTGAATGGAATCGCTGACTTTGTCCAATTTTATTCGAAGTGTGGACACCTCTTCCTCCAGAGTGGAAATTTTATTTTTCAAAGTTACTCTCTGCTCCGTCGACACCTGCTCCGTATTCGATAATTTCGTGAATTTGCACTGTAGCTCATCGATTTGTTCCAAATAATGTTTTTCCTTGCCTTCAAATACTGTATTCCGTTGATCTAACGTCGATTGCAGCGCTTCAATTTGTCTGAACAGAGGAATAGTGGAGTCACTCAATAAACCAGTTTGCTGCTCCAATTTCAGTTCGGTCTCCTCCAATCGTCGTAGTAGCTCGGCATTCTCGCGACGTAGATTAAGTTCCTTTTGGTTATTCCCACCTTCGACCTGCTTAAGTTTCTCACGCAGACTTGACAATTCGATTAAGATCTGCTCGTTTCGTACTGCAGTGGCATTTTTTTCCGACTCCAAAATAGCCAATACCTCCGCCTTTTTAGTCAGTTCGGAATGGGATTGTTGTCTTTCATTTAGCTCTTTTTTCGCTGCCTCGAACGAAGTTTGCAGCGTTTTCAATTTCTGTGTTGTATCATCTAATTGACTCTTTAGCTGACCATTTTCACGTTCCAATTTACGCTTTTCCGATGATAGCTTGTGAACGGCTTCGATTTGTGATCGTTCCACCTCATCTTTGGCTGATAATGATTTTTTCAATCGTTCCATCTCGTCCGTTAATTCTTCGATTTGCTCATTCTGTCTTTTCAACGTGCTGTCCGAATCTTTTTCTTTGGCCCGGAGCTTCTTGATTATGTTTGAATTCTGGAGAATTTGTTTCGACAATTTTTCGCCTTCGGTTTTCAGTTCTTCGATCATGAAGTCCTTTTCGTTGATCACTTTTTGAATGTCTTCCTTGGACATCTTACTGGCAAGATCGGATCGAGCGGCCTTCAATTGATCCCTGAGATTATCACGTTCTCGAATCGACTGTTGAAACTTTTTCTCGATTGCTGACAATCTTTGGGTATACTCTTCCGTTACACTGGTCACTTCCATGCAGTCGTCTCGTTTACGCTTCGTGTCCAAATGAACTTTCATTTCAGCATTCTTCTCTCTCAATTCTGCATTCTCTCGGCCCAGTTCCATCAATTTATATTCACGAGACTCTAAAATATCTGATAATTCGCTGATGCGTCGCATTAATCGTTCAGTTTCGGGCTGGTAGCTGAATCGTGAGTCATCGCTAGCATTGCTTTGCATAGAGTGTGTAGATAGCTCACGGCTGTGGCCTTTTTTCTTTGACAATTCTGCGTGTTGGATCGAACAATTCAATGGGCTCACCTTGTGCACACTATTCGTGCTGCTTGAGTCACCATTGGGCGAAATGATCTCAATATCGGATGAAGTTGCTGTTTCGATTTCATCGCTCGAATTTTGTTCTGAACTTACTTTTACAATATCGCTGTGCTCTTCGGAACTTTGTGGAGAATCACTGCGATTACCGCTGTCTTGATTTTGTGGCTGCACTTCTTCGAATGAATGAGTCGAATCGGAAAACTGAGTTTGAGAATCGAAACTTTCGATCGATTTTTCCAGCATCGCATCTTCGATGAGCCTAGGAACTTTCTTTGTGTCGGAATCGACGGAAACTTTCATTTCATTCAAAGACTTTCGGTCGGAAGATTTAATTAGGTCTGCTGTTGACGCTTCCAGCGATAAATGTAGACCAGATCGACTGGGTGCTGTGGTAATGGCCTTCGATGATCCTTCGAAAACTGTTACGATCGTTGTGCTTTCCGTGACTGTATTGTAACTTTTCGAGTCGTCTTCGATGCTCAAATCTTCGTCCATGAATTCATCAGAAATCACTTCCACACTGTCCGGATTTAAATTGCAGCTAAGCGACAATTGTTCAGATGGTGAACTGGACGATACTGTTATTAAATCACTAGACGGTGTTGTGGCACTAATGACTTCAACAGACTCAGAATGCTGAACCGTTGGGCCGGATAATTGTTCTGGTGATGTTAAATTGGAACCGGGAGTTGTAGGAGGACTCATTATTTCCACTGATGCCGAACTATTGCCTTCACTTTCATTTTGTGACGTTTCCTTGGCTGGTCGTTCTAAAATATCACACAGGTCTTCGTTTATGCGAGCTACCACACTGCTTGATGGAGGTGTTGTTACAGTTTTTGTATCGCCGATTGGATTATCGAAAAACGAACCAGTGAATGATCCCCAGATACTTGACTGCAGTGCACTGTTGCTTGACGAATGCTTCATATTTGCTGATTTCGCTTGACTATCAAGAATGCTGCTATCGAATGTTGCTGATTCTGCGGCAGATTCGTCGTCCTTTATGTCCAACGCTTTGTCAATAGTTTTCTGAGCCTCTTTGAGAGCATTTTTCGCCAGACTGGCTATTCCAGTTGTGTCAAACCAACTCATAATAAAATCATAAAAAATAACCTTTCGTAGGGCCTGACTGATCGCATAATTAGTCAGACGACAATAGTAATTGTCTTCTCTTTTATCAACTCAGATTTTGATGTCACGGAAACACAAAGTTAAATTTTGATTTCTTTCCAATTAATAGATTGTATGCATTCACGATGCGTTGTATTTGTTAATGTCTTTGCTTTTCAACCGTAATTCCGATTGATTTTTGACGAAATTTGCATAATTTTATTACTAAAAAAACGCAGTTTGAACAAAATAAATATTTTATCAACACACGTCAAATAAAAGTTTTTCCTTCTGTCAACAAATCGAGGACACATACACACTGACGTAAAATCGCTGATGACCACGGCGATATGAGCGGTATAAAATGTTAGAGACATAAGACATGTAGAAAGGTATAAATTGATCCTCTTTCGATGAAAGAGACATTTTAGTAGTTATTCCCGTATCTGTTGTGGACGGTATATTTTGGGCAATTGCGCAAGTTGTAGCCCGAAAGGAGTGAGGGCAACAAGCGAAAGTGCCTAAAATCAACCGTCCACAACAGATGCGTACACAACTTTTCATGCTTAGGGCCTAAATTACGAGAAAAATTCCGAAATTTATGCCCAGGGCATGAAAAATATATTTTGATCGAAAAGGAATAAAAGTTACGTCGGTACAGCATTCAACACATTATTATTTGAATAAAATGTTGAACTGGGTCTAGATGACAACTGTTAAAAAACTGGTAAAAGGCATATTAAGACATTGAGGGCCGTAACACGTAAGTTACATTTAAACTTAAGAGTCATGCTGAAAAGCATACATTTGGTTGTTTTTTTTTAAATACTGGATCTTTGTTTACTTTTGATGATAATTTCCTCCAGAATCCTCAAAAATGTACGACCGAAATAGCGACCACGACTTAGTTAGCTTTTAACAGAAAATAGATTTGGTTGTAGCAGTTGAGAAAATTGAGCAGTTTATGAAAATTTCGTTGAATGTCAAACGGCTTCAACCAACGCACTTCAAGCAAAAGTGCTTCTAGCCAAATTGAGTACTATTTTGTATGAAAAGTCCAGTTTTAGTACTCTATTTAGAGTACCACTCAGACTTAAGCAAAAGTGCTTCGAGTGACAGCTGCCAAATTGAGTAGTTACTATTTTGTATAAAAAGTTTATTTAGATTTTTTACAGTGCAAAAATTTATTTGATAAGCATCGATGCCTCTTTCATTACAAAATGATCCATATCCTTTTGGGAGGTGAATTTGTGTATGACTCCTGTATTTCAGTTAAATATTGCATTCTCAGCCCTATGTAAAGTAAATGATTATTACATGAGGTCGATGTTTGACGAGCCGAAGGCGAGTGACCGTATTCCGCATACACACCTAATGATAACACAATAGTCTCAGTACTGTTCTATAAGCGATTAGCTACACATTATTATAGAAATTAAATATTGGATGAGTTGACAAATTAAATTACTTAACTCGAAGGAAGACAGTCATCGGGTGAAATTTGTTCCATTTTTGACGCTTTTCGAGTGACGAGTGAGAAGAGGATTCGGGATTCCATAAAATAGCGTTATGGATCACGACCCCATAACGCTTCTAATTTCAATTTTTTTCAAAAAAGTGCTTTATCACTGAGTATTTAGTACAGCGATCTCATACAAAGTTCATAATGTTATTACATTAATCCTACGTCTGTGATTCATTTAGTTGTTATTATGAGCCTCGAATTATACCAAGGACTCTTGGTCAAAGGATGACTATTTAACTATAATAAATACTAACAGTTGGCTGTCAGAAAATATCTCTTTACCTTAAGCAGTGTGATGTGTTTGTACAAGATGTAGCAGTTGAAGCAAATTTAGACACAGATTTGGTTGACTGTAGGTCTATATTATGCCATGACGAAAAATAGTCAAACCATCAAAACGGAATGCGATTTTAATTTCCAATTGTTAAAACCGTGCAACTTCTTAATATTACAGTTAATAATTAAAGGAGCAGAAATGAAAGCGTTTCGTGTCGTTGATTTGTTTTTCTTTTTGAAAATCAGCTGGATCAGCTGTCATACTTTTGTTTTGATGTCATTTCCTGATCGATTACGCTTTTGCGGGTTTCGAATGTAAATAAACTGGCTGTGATTCGTTTCAATTGTTATTTTCGTCATGTAAACGGTAAGATTTCTTTTCGGTTTTTAATATTAAATGCGTGCAGCATATTCGAAAAATGTTTTCAAGAAAAAGAGCTGTACGTTGTGTACGTGTCAGCTATGTTATAGCAATGAACAAATGGTATGAGTAGTCATCATCTTAGACACGTTAATTAATTCCAAAGTAAAATATTGATGTGGCTTTTGTGTCGTTCTACTCTATTATCCTTTGACATTTTACGGTCGACTATTTAAAGTAAATTAACGGACTAAGTGTAAGTATATTTTTCAGTGTTTTTCAGTAGCTGACATACCAAGTTCCACAGAAAATCAAATCCGTCCATCCATTCTCCTCATTCACAAATATATTTCGTTCTCGTAACCATCGATAGAATGCAACCATCGAAGCCTCGATTAGTTGACAGCCCTGAAACATCGCAAAAACCTCAAAATGAAGCAGGTCCGATGAGCTAATGACTCTCTAGCAATAATTTAATTCTTTTTTCGTTCCTTTTCCACAGATGAGCGACGAGAGTCAAATGAGAGAACCACCGAAGAACCGAAATCCGAAGAAGAAGATGAAGCAGACCGGAATATGGCGGCAACAATAGCATGTGAAGAAGTGTTTGCCGTCCCAAATGAGTTGATTGCAAGCGAAATTGTCTCCGCCGCAGGTGATGTTGTCGAGGATCTACTGGGCGAAGGATTAATTGACGCTATAGGTGACGGTGTTGCTGACGTTCTCGGTGACGGTCTGATGGATATTCTTGGTGAATTGGGAGTGATTGAACTGGTTGTGGGCGAAGGTCTTAATCACATCAGTGGAAACCTTAGTGGTACATTGGCCGGACTTACATTTTCCGCATACAGATGTGGTGCTTATCTTGCACCAACGTTAAGAAGTCTTTTTACTTTACTTCTTGGCATGGCAGGTGGCCTTGGTGGATCGTATTCGATGCGTGTTGTGGGAACTGAAATCGGTGCGATGTGTGGAGACTTTCATGATTTGATTGGTTCGGATTTGGGTGAGCTTATTGGCAAAATGTTTTTTGGCGCTGTAGGCGCTTTCGTCGGACGGTACACAGCAATTCGTTTAGCACAACACATTATCAATAACTATTGGCCACCTGCTGTGCATATAAATCAATCAAAATCAAAAGTGAAACAATCGTAACATTTTATGAACGGACAGGTGAGATTAGACGATTAGGGTTGAACGAGCATCTTGATGATGATGTTGTTGTAATATAGTTTGTTGAAGTTTTTACATTTGTTGACATTCAAAAAAATTATGTAAAACGTTGGCGACATGCCAAGCATGAAATAAAGTATTTTTTATGAATCGAACCACGAAATGTTAGTAGATTTCTTCACTTCGGACATAGAACTTTGATTTTATCAGCAGTGTGTCTAGTGCCAATTCGAAAACAAACCATGGGTGATCCCTTTTATCGGGATTCTGTTTTTTAAACTTTTGTTTTTGAGAAGTAACTCAATTCGATGATACCGAACATCGGTTGCTGCTTACTACTCAACTATCATGGAGCTTTTTTCATTTAAAATATTTCTGTGTCTCGATCGAAAAATCATTTCATCAAGAGCAACTTCGTTGCGGTTGCTTGAGTAAAGTTCTTGAGATCATGCATATTGACAGCCGCAGGGATTGTTGTCTCTCATTACACAAGCCTTGTATTTTTCCGTAAGTTCGCTTCGATCCGAATTTATTTTTAATCGATCGGTGGACCAGTAAAAATAAAGGTAGGTACGTCCAGGTGTCCAGGAACGTCAGATCAATTTTTTGAGAGTTACAAATCGTCAAATTTTATTTTTTTCTTAAACTCTGCATTTTTGATCACTAAATAATGTTTAACCGAGACTACGGTTTCGACTATCGACTATAGTAGTAGGCTATCAAGGTAATGAGAAGTAAATAGCTATAGAATGCATTCAAGAATTTAAGGAATTTGTTTCCAAACACAAGGAAAGAGCGTATCGATGACAGTAACACTGATTTAAAATCTTCATGCGGCGACCTAATAAATTTTAAATAATAGCGCAGTCACTTCATTGGACAGTAGAGCTGAAATCAAACTTCGTCAGCTGACTACGGTTGTTGTTGTTGATTGTAAAGTAAATATTTGCACGGGTTTATAGTAATCAGTGTGAAGGAGATTTTGTTTTTAGAAATGTACTCAATATCTTCACTTCTTTTCACATCAGTCTGTACTTTGTGCAAACATCCTGTCACAAAGAAGCGTAAATTTCATTAGTACTCAAAGAAAAAAAAATTGTTCGCCAATCAATACAATTTCACTATTTACTTTCACAACATTTTGCCTTAGTTGGTCTAATTAATTTTCACTTTGTGCGACTGGGGGAGAGTTATAAATTTGAGTGGAATGGAGACTGACCCGTAAAATAATAATTGGCCTAAAAGTAGTATTTGCTATAAGGTTCAGTTGTTAGTTTAATGTAACATTTTCTGCATGGGCACGAAATCAACAAAAGATACTAAAAAGTCCTGATCTTTACTATCTATTTTTCAAAGAAATTTCTTAAAATCTACCATCAATCCTTGTTAGGTTTTATTTTAAAATTATTTAAAGCACGACACTCCGACTCCATCCATAAATTACCATCTTTCCAACATAGACATTTCCTTTCATGGTAAAGACGAGTACCAGTCGTACCAGTGTTAGCCATACAAACATAATTCTCATAAATCTCTGTACACAGTACATGTTCCGAATTAATTGTTTTTATATGGAAACGCGAAATCAATGACGATTATATAAACCGAAAAAAAAACTTAAAACAATTAATGATCCATATCATCGTCGCTACGATTCGCATTTTTCAATTAATTCGATCGAGTACCTCCCAATGACCCACAGAATATGTGCGTAATATATTCCTTGACCTTAACCATTTCGTCTATTACGCATGCCATTTCGTATTGTATCAAACTTCACAACAAACTGAAAGCCTCCAGAACATGTTTCAGGATAAGTGAGGTCTTAAACTGAACCTACCTATGACGTAATCATTTAATCGTGCACATTTAGTGTTGTTGTTCCGAACAAAATGGTCTTGAGGTCATTATCAAGTAATTAGTAGTACTAAACTCTCAAACTAATAAAATGTATTTATTTTTTCAAACATTCCATACGCCTTATCTTCATCATGTTATATTTCCGATAGCGTTTCCATAGCTCCTGTGGCGCAATTGGTTAGCGCACGGTACTTATAATCAGTAACTGTTGTGAGCGATGCCGGGGTTGTGAGTTCGAGCCTCACCTGGAGCAAATTTTTTATAACAAATGATGATTACCATTGAGTCATTTTTCACTAAAGAAATGGGAATTACGTTGAAAAAATGATGTATGAAGCATAAATGACGATTTCAAACATCTGTACAGAACAGATGCGATGCATAACAAAAGATTGTAAAAACGTTCTTTGTTACAATTTAAAAGGTTGTTGTTATGTTGAAGTTGATTTTTTTAACATTTTAAATTCACTTTAAGGAAGTCAACAATTTTCAATTATTTATTAGCACTTCATTAGAAGGCGACAAGGAGAAAAACTGATAACTAATTGGATTAGTGTACATTCAGCAGCAAAGTAATTACGTTCTCTTTGTAGATCTGTTGATCAAATTTCATTAGGTTCTGAAAGCAAGAGCCTAACTAAGGTTGAAGACAAGGTTAATGAAGCCAAATTTGAATATTATGCGAGGTATGACGTGGTAAGGTAAGTTATTGGACTAGTTCAATGAAAAACTTCGTCGGGCTGGTATTACTTTTTCTCACATAACGGAAGGTCATTTACAACATATGAACATAGTGGATCTTCATTTTGGGTCATTGTCATGACGTCTATGTCATCGTCAACATATTTTGAATTTCATGTTAGTGAGGCAGAACGAGGAAATGCTAAATACCAAAATTTAAACATTCCAATGAAATGTAGTCTCTGTTGCAATGAATAATCTGTTTCTGTTGAAGAACTTAAATGAGTTGGAGATTACTCAAATGATGATTTAAAAGCTGGTAGATTTCGATTGCATTGAAGGAATCTATACTTATCATCACTAAGACATTAGGGTCGAAATTTCCAAATGAGGCATCTAGATTCTAGAACCCATATTTTTGTTTGTATTCAGCTTCATCTCTTGGAAAACTTTGGGATACGTCTTAGGTGCCATAATGAAGACATAAAAAGTTTGTTTTCACGTTTTCACACGAATGCAAATAGTTTAAGTTTTTACTTTCTCTTATCAGTATGACAAAAAAGTAGAAGGCCGAACACATATATTACTGTATGGTGTAAAAGAGTTGTAGAAGCTCTCGGAAATATAATAGTCGATACAATTCGTTGTTTTGTGATTTTTTATTGTTTACAAATTCCGGCTAACGGATGAAGACGTAGATTTTAAAGTATCACTATTTCCACGGCAGAGTAAAAGTAAACCTGGCAGGAGCGGTTCATTATTGAAACTTCAAATGAGGGACCTAATACACTGTTTGAAAATGAACTCAAATGAACACTGACATAAGTTGAAAATTTTAATTCGGAAAAAATATAGGGCTACTAGATTATTCAGGTCCCTAGTCAAACAAGCGCTCCTGCCTGGGTTACTTTTACTCTGCCGTGCTATTTCACACAGAAAAAGCCAAAATAGGAAATCTAGTCCTTCACCAAAAATAATCCACATTAAATTACATAACGGATATAGATCTTCTTCAAAGCCTTTTTAAATTACCATCCACGATAAGAAATGCCATCCACGTTAAACAAATCTCATACAAATGAATGAATGAATGAAACATATAACAAAACATAAGTGAGGTTAAGTGTGAAAGTACCGTATCTTGAAGATGATCTGTTGTTCTCAACGGTTTTTTCTTTTCTCCAATACATCTTTGTCAATGTCATTTGAGATGTCTAATAACTTGTCATGTATCATCCAGGTAACCTCAACTTCAAGAAATTTAATTTTTTTTAGGTTAGCTGGATGAAGTTGACGTTTATTTTAAACAGATTTTAAACATATATTTGTGAAGAAACTGCTATTTGACAATGATCTATTGTACCTTCCTACAAGAAGACTTGTCCTCAAATATCGAAAAACATGGAAGAATGTGACGGAAACTTGCCGCAAATTATGTGAGGTTATGTTTTGATCCCCGCTCAAAGAGGTTATGTTTGAAACAATTACCATGTGCCTGGGGTAACAGACCTATCTAAGAACTAATAACAATCTTTGTGTATTCTTTCGTCAATTTTTTAAATGTCAAATTGATTTGTTCAATTTTATCCACAGAAATACCCTCAAAAATTCCTACATGTGATACACTGAATTCGTCCCACGTTCTTTTTTCGAACCTGCATTGAATCAATTGAAATAGTTGTAGCGAGAAATTTCAACTAATCATCTAATAAACTCAAAGAAATTTACAAAAATTTACTTAAACATGTCCGGTATGTTGTTACACCATGTTTACGTTTGGTGTGCGAATCAAACTGACTTCACATTTTTCATGTCTCTATCAAGGGAAATTTTCATCTAAACGGCCGTTCTCATTTGTTCAGCTGTTTTTCTTGTCGAAATGTTGTTGTATCTGCTTGAATATCGTATTGCTTGAATTATCAATTAATTACCAAATTTCTGTCGTAGATAACATCAACCTGAATATTTTATTAATTATTTGTCAACGTGTGAAACGGTTTGTTGTGTAAAAAAATGCTTATCAGAAAATAACATGCAATTTCGTGCTGTAGTTGAAGTAGCCCTATAACTCTCCCATATACATAGCTCCAGTGGCGCAATTGGTTAGCGCACGGTACTTATAATCAGTAACTGTAGTGAGCTATGCCGGGGTTGTGAGTTCGAGCCTCACCTGGAGCAATTTTTTTTTTTACCTAAAACACTTCGAAACTACTTCTACAAGGTCAAATTGTAATTTTATCCAACGAAATAAGTGAATTTTCAGAAATAAACACAATGCAAAATCGGTTCCTTTAGGTATCGGTTGGTATGGAGAGACACAAAATTGTAAATACTTTTCCTGTTCTATAAATAACATTTTCGCTTTATGTATCCACTTTCTTTCTAAGAACTCAAGTGTCTAAAATAGATTCGATTTCTATTTTCGATTCTAGCTGGCCAAAGATTTCAAAATCTTTTTAACCAGAACGTGTAGACGTGTTCGATTGTATCTTGTAACTTTTTTTTTTTTAATTTGAAGATTCATAGAATTGAATAGGAGCACAAATTTATAACGTATACACTGAAATCGATATTGCGAATTGATTATGGATCGAGAAAACTAAAACAACCAGTCGACGAACTGCAACATTGCAAATATTGTTTTTTACATTCGCTGAATCAAGTCATTTGTACAGAACAGAATCTGTTGTTTAGATCATTTTCGTAGATATTATTTCGATATTGATGGATGTCGTAACATAAATACAAAGTATTGACAAAGTCACAATAAAAACACTGACACGTTTAACCGCACAAATGAAATTGATCTCGTGGTCATGTTTGGCAACATCGGAGCTCATTTAAAACATCAGTTCTGTGCAACATTTTCCATTACAGTGAAAGTCAACGATTTATATATGCTTCAGTTACGTGTAGTTCAGATATGTCATATGAATGAGCCAACATGTTACGTTTGGTCCATATGCCCTGTTTTGTATAATGTCGAATAGGTGTATGTGGTGTGTATGTATAATGCGCCAAAATGTGTGATGTTCAGTTTAAAATGCAAAGTTAAATTTATTTTCAATTCTGATATTAAT